>NW_026593286.1:367083-443689 GCF_907164565.1 Psammomys obesus | reverse complement strand
AACTACGTAGACCCTGTCTCAAAAAGCAAAAACAACAACAAAAATAGACACTGTCAAATTTTGTGACAATCCAGATTTGTGAGGTATTGTTATAGGTGAATTTGTAGACTGGTTACATACTAGAGATGGCTAATCATTTAGTATTGTGTTTAATCTTCACTTAAAAGTTAGTAATTCATAAAATTATAGAGGAAGTCCATTGAAATTGAATGGTTGCTTGAATGTATTTTCATTGTATCAGATATAGATGCTGTTATAATGTATTTTGGATCATAGCATATATTGTGTTTTAGCATGCCAGTAGATGCTTAATGATGAATTGTGGTGGGTTTTTTAAAATTATTGTTGTTACTGGCTTTTTGCTTTTTGTTTTTTAAACAGGGTTTCACTATGTAGCACTGACTGACCTAGAACTAGCTGTGTAGAACAGGCCAGCTTCAAACCTACAGAGATAATGCATGTCACTGCCTCCTGTGTGTTGTTTAAGGCTTGAGCCACCACACCTGGCTTTAATGATGAGCTGTTGATTCTGTTTCCCATCCATACTTTAGTTTGTTTTTGACAATTGAAAAATTTTTAAAACAAAATAAGCATTTGAAAAGCTTTATGATGGCCATGACTACGTAAGACCTGATTATTTCTTAGAATTAATATTTCACAGACCTAAAATGAGGATATTGGGAATTCTTACTGACCTATTTTAACCTATTTTAGGAGTATAATTACATAATAAAATAATGTGAATTTCAGTTCTTGATAGAAAATGCCAGTGTAATCCATCATACTATCATCTGATGCGTAGCACTCAAAAAACAAGCAATCTCTGACTGTATAATTCAGGGTTCAGTAAGCTTTCTAAAAAGGACCACGTTAACTTGGATGAGGTAGTTAATTGTCTAGACTCACTAAACCATAGCAGCCATGTAAGGTAGAAATTTAAAAAATCATATATAAACTTTAGACAAATAGAAAATACTACCCCCAACTTTTGAGTTTATGAGACAGTTTTATGTAACCCAGGCTAACCTCAAACCGGCTGTGATCTTAAACTCTGATTGCCCTGCCTTTACCACATAAGTACTAGCACAGTGCCTAGCTTAGCTCCCATACCTATTTCATTAGTTAAGCTTTATTCCATTCTAAATCACAAAAAAAGTACAGACTAGTGTTTATGAACAAAATTTTAGCAAGGCCAACAATGCACTCAGTGTTTCTATAGTATGATCTGTGTGTTCCTGGAAAAAAGAAAATCATGATATGCAGAACCATGTGACAAAAATCCATGAGGCTTGTGCAGAAAATAGCACACAGCTCAAGGTCTCTACCATTGATATGTTAAGAGACCTTAGAGACTTTTTCCCTGCAGCGCCCGGGAGCGTGAGCAGCGCGGGCAGCATGGCGGGCAGCGGAGGCCCCGGGCGGCGGAACCCGGCCTGCCCTCGGGCTCATCCAGGTCCTTGAACAACTGTTTTCTGAAAACTTGTCATGGAAAGTGATTGAACAAGTTACCAGGACCACAGTTGCCAGTAACAAGCATGTAGGTGGCGGGAGATGAATGTCCAACTTGAGTATCTGCGATGTTTGAAAACACGTTGTTTTGGGTGCAGTACATTTTGGAATGTAAAATGAAAACTTGGTCAAGAAACCGTGAACAGAAGCAAATGATGAAAATGAGTTAAACAAGTTATATAGAAATAAACAATTCTAAGTGCTCTGGTGGTTAAAAAAAAGAGAGACCTTAGAGAGAAGACACTTACTGCTCTTCCTGAGGACCTGGGTTCAGTCCCTAGCACTCGCATGGAATTTATAGCCACCCATAATTCCAATTCCAGGGTACCCAAGCCTTGTTCTGGCTTCCTCGGATACTGTAGGCATATGGTACACTTGCATGCAGGCAAAATACATCATACACATGAAATATTGTTTTAAGTCTACAGGAATATTATGTTATCTTAGATCATTTTCTGTAGTTAGAATACCATAGAGTGTAGAGTGTGTTATTTATGAAGAAAATATTTCTGGGAACTATGAGTCCAGTGTGACAAAGGACCCTATCTAAAGAGGTCCTTCTTGCTGTGTTGTAGTGCAATTGAGGGCATCATGTGGTGAGGGAGTGTAGTTTCATAACAGCCACTCCTGAGTAAAGTAGTAATCTATTCTTGAAAATAGTAGTAGCCCTATGACCAGTACAATGATAGCTGAACTTTAAGAGTTTTGGAGGGAACTTTTAAACCTGAGCTAATGGTTAAAATACAGTTAATCAGATAAGCCAGTATGACTTGATTGGGTCTTGACATTTGACTCTGAAGTTGGCCACATACGGGATTGCAGCTGTGAGTTCCTGGGAGGTTGTGGAATTGAATTGTCAATGATAGATGGAAAGTGTTAGCACTAGTGTAGTGAGTGTGGCTCAAAACATTTGTTGAAGTAACTGATAGATATTTGATGTGTGTCCATTTGGAGGTAGTTTATGCACCTTTTTCTACCCAGTGAACATTGCATAAATGTAAGCAAATGTGAAACTTGTATTATACTGATATAATTCCCTAATATCGTAATTCCTTTGCAACAGATTGTTAATATCAAGCATGTTAGTTGTAAGAGAGCTGACAAGTGAAAGGAGTTTACACAGTAACACATGGTTTAACATTTTGAAGTTATTGTTGTCTACTGTGGTATGAAATTTACCAGCAAGTGATTTTAAAACAAGCTTTAAAAGGGCTGAAGAGATGACTCAGTGATTAAGAGCACTTTCTGGTTTAATTCCCAGCTACCACAAGGCAGCTTACAATTGAAACTCCAGTTCCAGAGGATCTAATGCACTCTTCTGGCCTCTGTGGGCACATGTGTGGGGTACACTTGAGTACATGCAGGCAAAACACTGGCACATCAATTGTAAATATAAACAGTTTTAAGGACAGAACCCAACCAGGCATGGTGATGCACACCTGTAATCCCAGCACTCAGGAGGAGGAACATTAAGAGATCAAAGCTACCCTTAGCTACCTAGGGAGTTTGATGCCAGCCACATGAGACCATCTCAAAAAAACAAAAAAGGAAAGGAGATACAAAACCTTAACAGCACTATTATTGAATATAAAAGCATAGTGTTTAGGGATAACTAGAAAAATTTGCATGAAAATAAGAATGAAGCTTCTTAAGTGATAAAAATCAACACTAAAGAACAGCAACAACAGAATTCCAAAGTATGTTCTATATAGCTGTGAATAGATAAAATTTGTTTGTGATTATGCCACTAACAAATTCTGCAATTCCATAGACTTGGTTAAAATTAGGTTTCTGTTCTTTGACTTTGAGCAAGTTGCTCGCCTTCCTTGAGCATCCACATCCCTTTTTGTGAAGAATGTGTGGTGGTAAGCATTCCAAGTTTAACAGTGATCTGGGAGAAGGTCATGACAGTGTTTTCATTTTCATTTAAGGTGAATCTGGTCTAGGAAAATCAACTCTCATAAACAGCTTATTCCTTACTGATCTCTACCCTGAAAGAATTATACCTGGAGCTGCAGGTAAACATCTCTACATCACCTGAACATTGTTAGAATATAATTGATATCTTAAGCTGTGGCCATGTGTTTTGTTCAGTCGCTTTGTGTTTTGTAAACTGTCACTTAAGTAGGGACAGTGTGCTATATCTGAGGTCCTGATATCTTGGTTGTAGACTTTGTTCTACACTTACCTGTGTAACTAACCTTTATTTCAGTTACCTATTAAATGTCCTAGTTTTCTGTCCATATTGTAACTAAAAGAATTTCATGTCTTTAAAAAGTTACATACAAGAGTGAGAATGTGCCTCAGTGTTAGAGCCCTTCCCAGCATACATGATGTCATAGGTTCAATCCTCTATATTATCTAAAAAATATAATTTAAAATGTTATGTACATAGAAAATTACTATAGCAATCCATGCCTAGGGCTGGAGAAATGGCTCAGTGGTTAAGAGCACTGTCTGCTCTTCCAGAGGTTCTGAGTTCAATTCCCAGCAACCACCTGGTGGCTCACAACCGTCTATAATGTGGTCTGATGCCCTCTTCTGGCATGCAGGTGTATATGCAAACAGATTACTCATATACATAAAATAAATAAATAAATCTAAAAGGAATACATGCCTAATTTGTCTGTTCTCTGATTATCCAGGCATAGGACACTGGCATTCTCAAATATGTTTGTTTGCTTTACAATGCTGTGAGTTGAACCTAGGCCTTTTACATACTAGTCAAATGCTCTATCACTGGCCTACATTTCTAGCCTCATAAATACTTGTTGTCAAGAATAGATTAAGCTTATAATGCCAACCACAGTAAAGATGTACAACCTTTTCACCAGTATTTTTATGTCCTGTTTTTAAATAAACTCAGAAATTATTTTGTCTCAGAAACTTAAGATTTAAAATTTTTTCATAATGTGTGTGTATTTGTACATTCATGTATGCATGCATGGATGGAAGTCAGGAATTGGTTCTCTACTTCTACCATATGGGTTCCAGGAATTGAACTCAGGTCATCATCAGACTTGGCAGCTGGTGCTTGTATTTCATGAGCTATTTTGTTAGTCCTAGTATTGCTATTTGAAGATTTTTTTTTTTAAATTTGTTTGAATGTTTTGCCTGAATGTATATGTGTATACCATATATTTGCCTGGTGCCCTTGGAGGTTGGATCCCCTAGAACTAGAGTTCCGGATGGTTGTGACTGAACCTTAATTTTCTGCAAGAGTAACAAGTATTCGTAACTGCTGAGCCATCTCTCCAGCCCCTCAATGTTGTTATTTTTAATGGTCCCAAGAAAAACATTCATTTTTAGCACCAAAATTTTCCTTGCTGACTCTGAATCTTTTTAAATAGTCCTTATATTACTTTCTAAGAACTTCAAAGTCATTTTTTATAAGAACATAAATAATGGATAATCTTTCCTTTTGCATGCTGCCTTGATTTCAAGGTACGTTTTCTATTAAGTTTATTTCTTTTCTAGAGAAAATTGAAAGAACTGTCCAGATTGAGGCTTCAACTGTTGAGATTGAAGAGCGGGGTGTGAAGCTTCGGCTTACAGTAGTGGACACACCTGGTTATGGGGATGCCATCAACTGCAGGGATTGGTATGAACCCACAAAGGGTGCATAGCCCCCCAAAGTGCCCAGTGCTATGCATTTGTTTTCATTTTCTTAACATATGTACGTCTATAGACAATGTTAAGAACACTTGAAGTTGCTGGAGCTAATCATTTAAAGTTTAAATATGGCTGCTTTGAAACACAGTCTCACTATATAATCCAGACTGGCCTTGAACTCAAATTCCCTTGCCTTGCTTGCCTAAGTCTTTTGATGACCAGCACTATGTCCACCTTGAGAATTAGTTTTTTCTAAGAGCACTCAAAGTTAACCACCTATAAACTGCTAACGTAAACAGAGCACTGTGATAGCAATTACAACTAGTGGACAAGTTGCTCTTCTTGTATGTTTGTCCCTTCCATATGGTAGGAGGGGAAACTTGAGTCATAGTACCTGTAAATGACTGCTCTTTGTCATCATTTTTACAAAGAAGGAAATTAAGAAGGTAGAGCAACCTGTTGCCTTATTGTGCAGAAAATCCCACTTTTGTTCCTACTTCCTCCTTGTTGTAAACTTGCCAAAATAAAGCATCAACTTTGCAGCACTGAGGAAAGGAAGGAAAGGGGGATGTTGCTCCTTTGCCCTAGTTCTGCATTAAGAATATTTCCCTTCTCATCATCCTGTGACCTTGCTGTCCTCTTTGGGAGCTTACATAATCCTCCTTTGGACTGCACACTTTCTGATATTGCCCTGTTTCTTGGCCTCTTATGAAGCAGTTGTATGTCTTCAGAGGGTTGGCAGCCTTCCAGTTTCACAGGGCAACTATCAGGTACTTTATAACCTGTTGTTGACTTCCATTGCTTTATTGAAACTGTTTAATACTTGTCACAGTTTAAAAACAAAGCCCATACACCTTTATTTTGCTAAAGATTGACAGTCAATCTTCTGTTATGGATTGTTTTACATACTATCTGCAAAAGGAGAGAGAAATGTGTTTTTCCTTTGAAGTTAGAAAGTGCCTTTCTCTGCACCTCATGATTACTGTTGACATTTATGTTTCAGTTTTAAGACAATTATCTCCTACATTGATGAGCAGTTTGAACGCTACCTACATGATGAGAGTGGATTGAACAGACGGCACATCATTGATAACAGGGTACATTGTTGCTTCTACTTCATCTCACCTTTTGGACATGGGTGAGTCAGTTCTTTACCACAGAAAGATGTTGCATATTATAATACAAGAACGAGATGATTTTGAGAAAAAAAAATGTGTTCCTTGCTTTTTCTAAATGTGTGACATTTAGACTGAAGCCCTTGGATGTTGCATTTATGAAAGCGATACACAATAAAGTGAACATTGTGCCTGTCATCGCGAAAGCTGACACTCTAACTCTGAAGGAGCGTGAGCGGCTAAAAAAAAGGGTGAGTAAGAACTGGCCACTCCTGGCTCCTTAGCATGACTTTGAGCCAGCTGCCCAGGAAACAGGAGGAAGGAAGACTCACTTGAGTTGCAGAATTCATTTCTCCTTATGTATTAGCATTCAAAGAGTACTCAATATTTGTAGGGTTGTTTGTGTTTGTTCTGCTTTTTATTTTTCATTCTCATGAAAGAATCAAATTTGTATAGTTTGCATTCTTCTTAGATAAAAATAGCCTCATCGCGTAGGAAGTGGCTGAGTATAAGGAGTCCCCAACAAATACTGAGGGGGTAATGTGACATGGAAGAGTGCTTTCCCCAGGAAGGTTTGTTACCTTAGCCCAAATACTTCACTGCAGTGGTCCACTGAAGGGTGGGTCTAAGGAGAATTGTTTCCTGTATTTGGTTTTTGAAACTCATGTTGCAGCTGTCTACACCACCTGATGCATATCACCTCTCAGCTAATCCAACACTGACCAGTCTCTGCAGTGTCCTGTTTGGTTGTTTAATTAATTGTTATTCTTACTATGGTTTGGGTTTTTTGTTTGTTGTTTGTTTGTTTGTTTGTTTGAGACAGGATTTCTCTGTGTAGTTCTAGCTGTCCTGGAACTCACTCTGTAGACTAGACTCGCCTCAAACTCAGAGATCCACCTGCTTCTGCCTCCCATGTACCAGGGTTAAAGGTGTGTACCAGTGTACCCAGCTATTTTGGTTTTGTTGTTTTGGTTTTGAGATAGGTAATAAAAGCATGTGCCACCATGCCCATCTCATGATTAATCAATCAATCAATTAATTAATTTTGATATTTTGAGACAAGAGTCTCACTAAGTAGCATTGGCTGGCCTGGAACTCACTATGTAGATAGACCAGGTTGGCTTGAACTCAGAGATCTACCAGCCTCTTCTGCCAAATGCTGGGATTACTCTCCATAATAATTTTTTTCCTGCATGATATACTCCTCCTCCCATTCTGTAACTATGTGTGAGACTCCTGACTATTGCCCAGGAGCTTCAAGTGCTTAGAGTGTCTCTCTCTGTTCTCTGGCTCTAGTCTTGATAGATGATTATGGGAGTATTTTCAGTTGCTGTTATTGGAGCTGTCATTATTATTCCTACTACTTTGTTTAATGTGACAGAATAGAATTGTTACTATTATTGTTATTTCAAAAGAAGAAGAGCTCTCAAAATTCAAAAATAAATAACTGTTTTATCATTTGAAAAATTCCTTGAAAATAGCTGGGCACAGTGGCACACACCTGTAATCCCCAGCACTCAGGAAGGCAAAGGCATGCAGATCTCTATGAGTTTGAGGCCAGCCTGGTCTACAAAGTAAGTCCATGACAGCCAAGGCTGCACAGAGAAACCTAATCTCAAAAAAGACAAAAACAAACAACAACAAAAAAATTACTTGTTGACAGTAACTTATCAGTTTTTGGATCATTGATATATAAATAATTCTTACATATTTTTAGTGGATTTTGGTTTTGGTTGGTTTTTGTTTTGTTGCTCTGGTTGCTCTGAAACTTACTGTGTACAACAATTTACAAAGGTCTGCCTGCCTCAGCCTCTTGAGTATAATTCTTGTAACTTTCTAATGAGTTAGCTAAAATAATTAGCAAAAATTGATTCTAGTTGTGTTATTGTTCTAGATCTTGGATGAAATTGAAGAGCATAACATCAAAATCTATCACTTACCTGATGCAGAGTCAGATGAAGATGAAGATTTTAAAGAGCAGACTAGGCTCCTCAAGGTAAGGACTATCCCAGCATATAGGGCGAGCAATTCCTGTTCCCTGTTTTCTTGTGTACATATTTTAAAAGACAATTTGGCCAAGAAAACTTAACTGTCACAAGATTTGGAAAGTCCTATTACAATAATATACTTCGGTTTTGCTATATAGATGAAACTTAAGGCTTGAAAATGTCATTGCAGACTTTTATTTGTTTAGACTTTGTTCCATGTGGAAAATAGTTGCCATTTCTAAGTAAATTGTGTTACTTATTTAGCGCTCAATCAAATGTATTTAAGACCAGGCAATAGTGTTACTTAATTACCAACACTGAGGAGGCTGGTGGATGCAGAGGCAGGATAAGCACTGTGAGTTAGAGGTCAGTGTGGTCTACATAGCCAATTCCAGGTCATCCATAGCTATGTATTGAGGCCCTGTCTCAAAACAAAAGTACAGAAAAGCCACTTTGTAATATAGCAGCAGGGAGCCATTTCTGTGTCCATCTTGGTTTATGGTGAACATTGGTATTCTCTACTACCTTGTGTTTCTTTCTAGGCCAGTATTCCGTTTTCTGTGGTTGGCTCCAACCAGTTGATTGAAGCCAAAGGCAAGAAGGTCAGAGGTCGTCTCTACCCATGGGGTGTTGTGGAGGTGGAGAACCCAGAACACAATGACTTCCTGAAGCTTAGAACAATGCTCATGTAAGATACTTGTTACATTCACTATGACAAAGCAAAACGTGAAGAACAGGACATTCAGAAATTGGGTATACCTCTATCTCAACTAATAAGACCGTTGCAATTTGGAACAGAGGTTCTTTATTGGGGCTCTAAATTTTTGTTGAACTACTCTCTTTCTCCTAGGACTTGTAGTGTAGTAATTGTTTTCTTGCTCTCTCATCTTAAACCACTGAGCTAAAGGGAAATTAACTATGACCTAAGAGGTTCTGCGACCTCCTAGAAGGTGGACAGTCTCTTGCAGTTGCCCCAGGTCAGCTCTAACACACAGTGCTCCTCCTTGTTAGCCTGAAGATTTCACATTAGATGAGAGCAACCTCATTTAGCCTTGAGGTTTTCATTTATTTTTAGCAACTGATAAACATCTTTCCTTTACAGGTGAGTTTCGTTTTTATAGTAATAAAAATGTTGGTTGGCTTCAAATTCTCTGTGTATCCAAGGATGACTTTGAACTTTTGGTTCTCCTTCCTCTACCTCCCCCTCTGCTGGTATTCTAGGCATGTGTCACCACACCCAGTTTATACACTGCTGCGAATTGAACCAAGGGACTTGATTATGCTAGATAAGCACTTTAATCCCCAGCACCATTTCTGTTAAGAGGGTAAAGTATAGGTGATGCTTTTGCTCTGATAAACCACCATAACAAAGGCAGCTTGTAAAAGGATTTACTTGGCTTAATGTTGCAGCGGGGAAGTAACAGGTACTATAGTTAATAACTAGCTGAGAACTTAAACTGAATGCAGGAAGCAGCAAGAACACACTGGAAATGGCAGGAGGCTTTGAAATCTCAATGCCCATCTGAGTAGTACACTCTCCTTCGGTAAGACCAAAGCTCTTAAACATACCCAAACCGTGCCACCAATTGGGAACCGAGTGATCAAGCATCTGAGTCTGTGGGGAACATTTTTCATCCAAACCACCATTCTAAAAGAAAGTGTATTGTTTAAAGTGTGCTTTAAGGGAGGCTGGGTAGATGACTCAGCGGAGGTAAAATACTTGCTGTTGCTCAAGTGTAAGGACTTGAACTTGGATTCCCCAGCACCCACACAAAAAATCTGGCTACACTGGTATATGACTGTAATTTTAATACTGGGGAGGTGGAGACAGGTAGATTGATGAGGTTCACTGGCTTGTAAACCAAGCCAAATCTGTAAATTCTAAATTCATTGGTAGATCATCTCTTAGAAATAAGGTAGATAGGGTCAGTGAAATGTGTCAGTCCGTGGCAGTATAGTGGGAACTATAGTGGACTATAGTCCACTATTTCCACGTGGACTATAGTGGGAACACACAGAAATATAATTTAAATTTTTTTTTTTTCTTGCATTATTTTCTATTTACAGCATTCTGTCTGCATGTAGGCCAGCAGGCCAGAAGAGGGCACCAGATCTCATTATAGATGGTTGAGAGCCACTGTGTGGGTGTTGGGGATTGAACTCGGGACCTCTGGAAGAGCAGCCAGTGCTCTTAACCTCTGAGCCAGCTCTCCAGCCTAAATTTATTTTTAAAAAAAGATGGAAGGACGAGAGAGGAATTGCTCAGCAATTTAAAAATACTTCCTGTTTTCAGGGTGCAGAAGCATATACCTGTAATCCCAGCACTCAAGGAGGCAAAGGCAGGTAGAACTCTGTGAGTTGGAGGTCATCCTGGTCTACAAAGCAAGCTAAGGCTACACAGAGAAACCCTGTCTCGAAACAAACAAATAAATACTGCTGTTCTTATAGAGGACCTGGCTTTGATCTCCAACACCTATGTCTGTTGGCTCAAAATTGCCTGTAATTCCAGCTTCAGGAAATTTAATACTTTTTCCCCTTTTATTTATTTCATTTCTTCCTTTGTATTCATTTCCCTTTTCCTTCTAGTGAGAACCTTTTCCCATTTTATTTTTTTTTAAACAACAAAAGAAATTAAAAGTGATTGAAAAGACACCCAGGGTTGACTTTTGGCCTCTGCAAATACACACAAGTGACAATGAAAATAAATATATAAAGACCAGTGAGTTGACTTAGCCAATACACATGTATGCTACCATACTCAACAACCTGAATTTTACCTGCAGGATCCATATGGTGGAGGACCATAACTAATTCCTCCAAGTTGTCCTTTGACCTTCATGCAAGCCATGATTCAAGTGCCTCCCCATAAATAAGTATAAACTTTAAAAAGTAAAAGGACTAGCCAGGGAGTGATGGTGCATGTCTTTGATTCCATCACTTGGAAGGCAAGAGGCAGGCAAGGCCAGTCAGGGTTATACAGAGTAACCCTGTCTCAGAAAAAACAAAAACACAACAGGATTAAAAACAATACACCCCTTTTCTTTTAAGTATGCCTTCCCCTCACCCTTGATTCTGAATAGGTTATAATTAAAGGTAACGACTTTGGATAATAGTATGGGAGAAAAAAGACACTATAGTTTATTGATCTTTAAATTTTGTTTTGTTGTATTTTCTTGAGACAGGGTTTCTCTGTGTAGCCTCGGCTGTCCTGGTTGAATTCTAAATTACAAGAGAAAAATAAAGCAGGTTGGAGAGATGGGTCAGCAGTTAAAAGTGCTTGCTTTGTATTACACCCGTGTCAGGCATCCATCGACCACCTGTAACAAACAGCTTCAGGTGACCTGACACCCTCTTTTTGGCCAGTGCAAGCACCTGAACATGTACACACACAAAACAAAGAAAGACATTCTGAGGTGATAGTGTCATGGTTAGACCTGTATATGAACACCTACATGTTAGCATTGTCTTACCTGTGACGGGTTAGTTAGTAGAGCAAATCAGGACCCATAGTGTCATAGCTACTGCCCAGCAAACAAAGCAAGAGCCCCAGTGCCTAATAATGCTTCAGGCTGTAAATCAGCACCTCTGCTTCAACATTAGCCTAGGAAACTCTGTAAATGTTATGGGTGGCAAATTAACATAAGACTGCCTTGATCTATTTCCCACTGTTGTAATTTATAAATATGGAAGCTTATTTGTCTTCTTTCTGGAAGCTAGAAATATTGGCTTTGTGTGATGGTCTTCTTGCTATGTTAAAATGAATCCAAGGATATCACATGATGAGACAACAAAAAACCTATTTTGTTTTTACTATTATGTGGTTACGTATATTTTGGGGTGTAGTGTTTTTAATGCCCATATACTATACGTACTAAACAGTTTCTCTCTATTACTTCTTTATGAAGCCTTCAAGTTTTCCACTTGTAGTTCTCCATAAAATATACTTCTTCAATGAAAAAAGTTCAAAGAGAAGTAATCTGAATAAACTAATACTTTGATTAGTTAAAATTGCTACTTAGGCCAACAGTGTTTACTGATTGAAACCAGTAAGATGTTACCATCCAAGTTATCACCAATGTAACGTATTAGTACTGAAAGTACTTAAGACACACCTGCTCTGCAGTGCTGAGCAGTGTTTGTTCTAGCCTAGTCATTCAGGGTTATTAGTGTTCCACAGTAGGCTCGGCATTCCTCTGTTATGCCTGTTGTGTGTTTCTTAGAACGAAGAAAATCTAACTACCCTTTTATCCACATCCCTAGATCTTGAGTAAACAGAAATGTATTGTAATGTTCTACACACATTTTTAGTCTGTAGTATTTGGAAAAAAAAAAAAAAAAAAGCTGGGCAGAGACCTGTTAGAATTATATACTTCTTATAAGATGTTTTAGAAAAATAAAGTATGTTTTATCTCAGGTATCATTTACCCTAATAAAGTCTCATAAAATCTCTTGTGTATCAATATCTCTCCAATGATAATGGCTTTGTCTTGTAGTGCCTGTGGCAGTGCTCAGGAGAAAATGTTCTAGCTAGACCTTTATATTGTAGCTTATGGTGGTTGCAAGGGAGCTTACGTCATACAAGCATTTCCACAGTTAAGTGTCTTACCTGAGATACCAGCAATCTATATACAGTTTACAGTACTGGGCTCTCAATACTGGCATTTTTTTTTCTGTGTTCTCAATTAATATGTTGTTCCCTGTGAGACTGCCATACTCTTAAGCCCCTGTTGTACATCTTCTCTTTTGTCAGCACCCACATGCAGGACCTACAGGAAGTGACCCAAGACCTTCACTATGAAAACTTCCGTTCTGAGAGGCTGAAGAGAGGCGGCAGGTTGTCACACTTGTCTTCCCTGTATCATGTTCTCTGTGACACTTCCCCGTCTTTTGTGTATTTAGCTCACACTTCTTGACCTCCTTTTCAAAAATTGTTAAAAGAATATTGCTAGTTCAGTCAGGTGGGGTGCAGGTTGGGGAAGAGACATTCAAAATGTGCACATCAGGAACAGCTTTAGAGGCTAGAAAGATGGCTCTGGTTGAGAACATTTGCTCCTCTTGCAGAAGACCTGGGTTCATTTCCCAGCACCTGCATGGCAGTTCACAAACTTGCTGTAATTCCAGTTACAGGGGATTTGATGCTTGCAAGCTTCTGGCATCTTGGGGCACTAGGCATGCATGTACTGCATAGGCATACATAGCAGGCAAAACACAAACGTGTGGACTAATAATAATAAAACGTTTCTTTTACACAGCTTTAGATGGAAAAGCCATAGGCATGTATTAGTACTTCTTCAGAAGTAGTGATGTGTCTATAAATAAGGATAGGCACCACCACAGAGAGCTGTGGAGGATAAGTTCGCCATGGGTGTCACTGGAGTAACAGCTCTGTTCTCTACAGACTCAGTGTGGCCACATCCATTCACCTTTTCTTTTTTGCTGTCCTCGTATATTTATTTGTATGAGATGTGTACTTTGTGCCCTAACTGCATCTGATAAAACATGTCTCTACTGAATGAATGAGTTGAATGACATAGCTGAATGAATGAGTGATGTACATTAGTTATTCAAAGTTTTTTGACAGGATGGAGAGATGGCACAGCAGTTAAGAGTGCACACTGATCTTTCAAAGGACTTTAGTTTGGCTTCTAGGAAGCTTAGAAGTGTCTGTAACTTCAGCTCCAGAGATCCTCCGGCCTGATACTGACTTGAAAACTATACATTAAGAAAGATTTTTAGAAGCAAAAAGTACAAGGATCTCTACAAGCATATGCTTTTGGTATTGTCAGTGTTCTTTCCTCAATCCTGTCTGCTCCGTTCATCCAGCTCCTTCTGGCCCTTTCAAGTGTAATAGTTTTATTCACGGTATGGTCATAAGGGGGAACTTACATAAAACCAAGACCCTTCTTTGGGTTAGACCTGCTACTTTTTGACTGGTAAGACAAAGTCAAATCAATTTTTTCAGCTTACAGAAACAAGTCTTCTAAATTTCTAGTTTCTTGTTTTGTCATTTTTCCTTCCTTGTTTTCATTTATTTATGCCTTGAATTTAAAGAGCTGTATGGGAAGGGGACCCCAACAGAGTGGGAGGGAGGCTCCCTCCCAGATCCCGGATTAGGCACAAACCACACCCAAGAGACATCCTTTATTGAGCAGGGGAAAAAAGTAAAAGTGCCTGCTGTCTGACTCAGGCAGAAAATAGCAGCAAATGACCTTGCAGTTGCAATTTTTAAGAGGAGAAACGGAGAGAACTGTTAGAATGGGCAAGGATGTGGTGGCATATTTTGATTGGGCAAGTTAATTAGGTGATTTAAAAAAAGGGCTTTTGATTCCTGAACTGCAATACTTTGATAGCTGGACCTTTGTGGTTGGCCTCAGGAATGAGTCTGGCTAAGAAAGTATGCAAATAAGGGAACAGACCTTGATGTCTAGCTTTAGGAATGTAATCTATGGTTTACAAGGGGGAGGGAAGGGAGAAAGGCAAGGCCTGCTGGAGCCCTGCTTGTCATTTGAGCAGTCCGGGGCCCCTTTAGTAAGCATGTGATTATAAAGTGGTGTTCTTAAGAATTCTAAAGTTTTCTTTGGTCATCTCTATTCAGAAGTGCCTTACAATATTACAGTTGTAACTGTTGTTTTGTTTTTGTTTTTTTGCACTTTGTTTTTTTGCACTCTTAGGAAAGTGGAGAATGAGGACATGAATAAAGACCAGATCTTGCTTGAAAAGGAAGCTGAGGTAAAGTAGAATAGTCATATTCTGGCATCTGCAGTTATCAAAAATATTTATAATTAGTTTATTGTAGTTTTGCATTCTTATCCTTTTTAAACATTATGCACAAGTCTTTAAAATATATGTGTAAATATGGAATATACATATTTTAAAATATATTGCTTTATTCAATCTCCAGTAGCAATTTAGCTAATAATACAAGATAATATGATTTCTATAAAGTGTTCAAATATCTTTTTTCCCTATACATAGATAATAACCAATTGGGAAGCACAGTGAAGCCTCCATTGTATTCATTTTCAAACATGGGGTAGAAAATATGTAGGACTTTCATGAAGGAAGAATTAAGAAAATGCTTCTAATAGGATTGTAAAGGTTAAAATAGACACCGTCAGTATTAGAAGTCAGTCTTCTAAACCTCTAAATTTATAGCCATCTTTAAAAAAAAAATACCCTGGCAAACTGTTATTTGTGTTTGGTAAAGTAATTCCCATGTTTGAAGGAGTAAACAAGCATGTGATAACACAGGGAGATCATGTAAAACTGGACTAATGAGAAGAGCCTTGCTCTTTTGGTTACAGAAACATTTTAAAGAACAGTTGCTATCCAGATAACCAGCTAGAAATCAATTAGGACTATAGAACTATACTAATGAAAATGGCATGTTCAAACCTAGTAGAGTTGCGGGTGCAGATTGTTTAGTGGTGATATGGTCATAAGGCCTTCTGTAAACAAAAAGAGTTTTGCTTTGTTTTTTCCTTTTTTTTGCCAAATCAATTCAGTGTGGATAAGATACTTGTAAACACAAATCTACCTGAAGAAAATTTGAGTAAATATTTTTAAGTACTTGCCTGGAGCCTTTCTGAACATCTGCAGACCTCAGTGACAATGATCAGTGAGGAGCCTAGGGGTGTAGCACAGTTGTTAGAGTGCTTATATAGCATGCAGGAACCCCTGGGTTCAATCTCAGCAAGGCATAAACTAGGCATGATTGTAATTGCCTGTAATTCCAGCATTGGATCAGGAATTCAAGGTCATCTTCAGCTACATAGGAAGTTTGAGGCTAGCCTGGGCTACATTATAATGTGTCTCAAAAATAACAAAAAACTGATAAAGGTAGCAGTGGATAAGTATTGTTTTCATAGCTATGACTTTGTCCAGCAGAAAAGATGCCCTTTGTGTTCCTCAGGGGTTAATAGATATCTTCTTTCTGGCCTCATCATCTTAATATGCTTTAACTGTTGCTCCTGTTTATTGATAATTTCAGTCTTGCTTGAATTGCATATTTTGTCATTTACATGAATTCTTGGTGAAATGTTGACCTTTTATATGGGTTTTTATGTTTTTATTTGAACATACTGTGTTTGAGAATAGCAATGGAACCTAAATATTGTGAGTCACGACACCACTTACTCTTCCATGGACTGTTACAGCTCCGGCGCATGCAGGAGATGATCGCGAGGATGCAAGCGCAGATGCAGATGCAGATGCAGGGTGGTGACAGTGACAGCGGGACGCTCGGGCACCATGTGTGAGGTGGCACTTTTATGTTAGTAAGTTGGGGTTAGGGAGAATCTCACCAGCTCGGCCTCGTGTATGATGACTTTCTTTGTCCTAAGCCTTAATAATTTTTGCATTTTTAAATCTACTGTTATCTGTATCACTCACTAGCCTTTTATTGAAAAGCAGAAACTCTTCTCTGCTGCCGCCTGCTGTCTAGTAAAGACATTCCTGTATTTTAATGTTACTCACCAAAAAAAATTTATAATTTATTTAATTTTCATTTTATTTGCATTAGTGTGAAGGTGTCAAATCCCTTGGAATTGTTATTACAGATAGTTGTGCGCTGCCATGTGGGTGCTGGGAATTATACCCAGGTCCTTTGAAAGAGCACTTTTAACCACTGAGCCATTTCTCCAGCGCCTACAAACAAAACTTATATTAAAGAAAATTTTAAAACTTCATTACTCATAGTGTTGAAAATTCCTTAATATCTGAAACATCTTCAAAAAGGACTTTCTTAATTTATTAAAAGCTTCTGCAGATGAAAAAAAAAGGAAAGGTGACAGTTTAGGTAAGGGTCACTTTGGTGCAGACCTCTGACCTCCAAGCCTTTTAGGCAACTATGCTGTGACCATTGGAAATTGGCACATCACATAGATCTGTGGGCTGCTCTAATTCTGAACAGTTTAGTTTTACAGAAGCTGGTAGTTTCTGAGCCTCATAACTGGCATCTTAAATGCTCGGATTATGCTCTTTGTTATGCAAAAGGGAGTGTTATCACTGATCGAAGTAACAAATGCATCACTTCTATTTAGATTGTTTTGTTTTTACTTTCCAGGAAACACTCTTGGATAAAAAGAAAGTCTCCCTGAAAAGTGCTACAGCATCACGCTTCTTCACACCTGTAGAAGTGTGTCCATCCACATTTGAGTACCTGTGCCTGAAGATTGCAGTTTTTTTGGCTTTTTTTTTTTTTTAACTTTTGATTTTGGGTTTTATATCTTTTTCTTCTTTTTTTTAATCTTAATTCTTTGGTATAAAGTACTTTTAACATTTATATTTCATTGCTATATTACAGTTTATATTTTCTGAGGTAACTTCTGATTTTTTTCCTCCTTAACCATTAATGTTAGAATTTATTTCTAAGAATCAGTCAACATGTATACTCTTAATAGTGAATTTCTTTGATTTAGCTGGCCTGACTAATCATTAACAAGTACTCCTGATTTATATCTAGACATTTTTATTTGCTCAAAATGTTCTGTGTGGTGGACATGGTGACAGAGGTGGCTGTGCATATTGGTGGCAGGATACTTGCTTATTAGAATGAAGTCACTGTTAACTTTATTTATACAGAACACCCAAAACTAATTTTGCTGCTGCAGCTAGTACGGTTAATTCATCTGCACATTTATCTGTTAATCAGGTAAAACGGGGGAGTTTATCTAATGAGATACATGTTTATACTTAAATAGCTTTTAAAAAGCAGGATTTCAGGGTTGAATTTTAAGAGCTCTGGATTCTAGTGCCAGGTCATTTTCAAACCTCTGTAGAGAACTCACTACAAGGCCTTTATACTGTGGACGCAGACTGTGCTGTGGAGAGAAGCAAAGCAGCTATGAGCTACAGCTTCATGTTGTATCAAGACTCTTTACATACTAAGAGTCAGTAAACTTTTTACTCAACTAAAAAGGCAATACTTTTTTAAGAAACCAAAATGTTTATATTTTATACTGCACTTTAATGTACTTTCTATAACTAGGTGCAAAAGATCTGCCATGGCAGTGGAAATCATGGTCCTTGGCTGGCATGGATCTGAATCCAGGCTTGTGATTGGGTAGTGCTCTATTTGAATGCCCAAATGCCCGCCAGGTTTCCCTCTAACTCTTCCCTTTTTCAGTGATTTTCTATCTAAAGGAAAGTAGCAGTTTTTTGTTTTTTATGTGCGGACTGTCTCATCTGTTTTCAGCCACTGTCACTTTTTCCCTAGTTTGTATAGCAGAAATGTCTTCATGACATGAATGAAAAGCACTTCAGATCTGTGCTGCAAGCAGGTGATCAGAGCCATGCTTGGTTTATATTCTGGCCAGCCTTCTCACACCTACCATGTCTACTAATGTCAGTTAACAGTCTTGGAAAGGGGCAAGTAAAGGAGACAGTGGTGTGGAGGAAGCAAAGCAGGTGCTAGTTTAGTGCTTGGTTGATGATGAGGTAGGGATTTATGTTTAATTCAGGCAAAAAGTCAATAGTACTAATGAAATGAAAAATAGTACTAATGAAACGAAACTTAAAATTTGTTAGTTAAAAATTACAGAAAATACGTTGCTCGCTTTCCTCTTTTATTAATCTATCACTGTGAATGGTCAGGGGGGTTCATTGTGTGTAGTTCCTACTAAGAAAAGTATTGATGACTTTAGAGTGCACCCATGCAGTCCTTTGTTTGGGTTATTCTGACATTAAGTTTCTTGGAGAAAGAATTGTTTTTTGGTTTTTTTTTTTTTTTTTTGGTTTTTTTGTTTTTCCTTTCTTTTTAAAAAAGCATTTCCAAGCATTCAGTGTGAGCCCTGTGTTTGTGAGTTTGCCACTTAGGGCCAGCTGATATCCAAGGATTGCAGTGTATATTATGAGGTATGGCAGCCCACAGTTCTAATCCTCTTCAGTTTTCTGCCCAAATCTAAACATACACATTTGCTAATAAATATTTGCTCTTTCACTAAGAAGTAACCTGTACCTGTAGAAATGTATTTTGAAAATATTTTACACTTCAACTTTGTATCCATTTAAACTAACCCTTTTTCAATAAAGCACTATTTGTTTAGATAATAAATGAGTAGTCCTTCTTATTTGAGTAAGGTGTGAGGTTCACTGGGAAGATTCAGGGCCCAATGACAACTGTATCAGAACAAGAAGTTACATATGTTTTCTTATTCTTTCATCAGTTGAGTATGTTTTCATGAGAAGTAACCCAGATGGCCCAAAAGAAATGGTACAGCTGGGACAAAACTATGTACAGGTTATCAAATGGTCTATGATTATTTGGCAAAAGTGGACGCTAAGACTTCATAGTTAAGTTTACTAAGGATAAAATGAAACAACAACTGTTAAGCCTAGTGGGAAGTAAAGGTGGTCCATTATATATTTCTAATTCTCCATGTCTGTAAGAAAGATAATTAGGAAAACAGCTTTTTAATTTGCTATACAACTTGATTTCTTTGTTGGTTGGTCTGTTTGAGACTCACTTTGTAGCCTGGCTAGCCTGGAACTCTATGTAGAACAGGCTGGTCTCCAACTCTAGAAATCCATCTGCCTCTGCCTCTAGAGTGCTGAGATTAAAGGTGTGCGCCACCACTCAGATTGTTGAGTTTTCATTCTACGTGTATGAATGTTTTGCCTGCTCCTGTGTTCTGTACCATGTGCACATCTAGTGCTCAGGGAGGTAGAAAATAATGTCAGATCCCCTGGATCTGAAGTTACGGACAGTTTTGGGCAGCCGTGTGGGTGCCAGGAATCAGATTTGGGTGTTCTGGAAGAGCAGCCAGTGTTCTTAATAACTAAACTATCTCTCCAGCCCAGGAAAACAACTTTAAAAACCTGAATTTGGAGTAGTGAGATGGTTCAGTGGTTAAGAGTATTTTGCCATCCAGGCTGATCAAACCTTAGTTTGATCTGGGGACTCAAAAAGGGGAAAGAAAGGACTTGCCTACATACATAAAATAAATGTTTAAGAAACATACAAACCTAAACTTTATTGTAATCTGGACGAATTATTGTAATCTGGGTGGAAGATCAACCTCATCTTGGCCTCTTGCCCACTTGGCAGCCTGACCGCTGGGTTGACCACCTAGTACCTTTCCCTTTCCAGCCCCTCTCTTCCTCCTGTTTTTTTTGTTGTTGTTGTTTTATTTTGTTTTGGTTTTTTGTTTGTTTGTTTGTTTTTGTTTTTGCGGGGTGTTAGTGAGACAGATTCTCTGTGTAGGCTTGGTTGTCATGTTTGCTTTGTAGACCAGGCTAACCTCAAACTCACAGCCTTCCTCCTGCGTCTATCTTCGCCTCCCTGAGTGCTAGGATTAAAGGCGTGCACCACAACTGGCTTCTTCCTCTTGCTTTCTGAACAGCACACTGACCTCAAGGCAGTGAGGCTCCTGTTCTCTAGGTCATTGAGGTTACTCATGTCTAACCACATTCCTGCCCTGTCCAGCTCCTTATGATTGACAGCACACTCAGTGGCAGTGGCTGGTTAAAGGAAAGGGCTAAGGTGGTGGAAGAAGGTGAGAGGTCTCCTCACATTGCTGAGCCCACTCCTTGCCTAGTGGGCTGAGGCCCTCCCAGCTTCTCTTAGGAACTTTCCAAAGGCCAGTGCTCAGAATCTCTTGGGGCTATGCTAAAATCGTTCCTGGATTTATTTAGCTTGGACTGGTTGAGAGGGTTAGCTTCCTATTGGGCCGGTCATTTAATCAATGTAAGAAAGCAGGTGTGCTTCAAGTCACTAGAGTGGAGGGCCCAGAATCTGGTCTCATCGTTTTCATTCCTACAAAGAACCTCAAATCCAGGATGGAACAACGAAGGTTTCCAAGGCTCTTCCTTGGCATGGCCTGCCAAGTACATCACCTCAAAGGCGACCTTTTAGGAACACCTGGTGCCTACAGAACACAGTTCCACTTTTCCAGGTTGAGCAAGATGGATAGGAGATAGGAAGGAGGCCGGCAGTTAGTGGCCTGACCAAGGCTGTGAATGCCACGAAAGTCCCGCGAGCTGGCAGTCCCAGGCCCCACCCAGAAAGGGGACCGCCCCCCTTGTCAAAGCCTGGCTGGAGGCTCAGACCCGCCCGTGTGCCAGAGTCCCGCCCAAGGCCTACGTAAGGCCCACCCGCGTTCCAGAGTCCAGCCCTGGGGTGAGTCCTCCCCTTGTTCGGAAGACACGTCCAGGACCGAATCCTCCGACCGTGCCAACGTGAAGACAGAGAACTCCCGGCTCTGAGTCCCTCCCAGCACTGAGCATTCGTGTCCTAAAGCTCCTCCCAAGACCAAGGACCCGCCCACCGTGCCGAAGCACGGTTCCACCCGCGGAAATGCTGCACAGCTTTGCCTTTGACTTTATGGGTCTCTCTCGCCCCGCCCTTCTCCGTGTGGCCGCCAATCAGAGCTAGGTGCTGCGCTCGCAGGCGCCAGTCCGCCCGCAGGCCAATCGGTGGTGCGTCCGCGGGGGGCGGGGCTGCGGCGGACGCGGCGGGGGCGGGGAAGCAGGAGCTCTGCGGAGCGGGCTGCGCGGGCGCACGACGTGGAGGAGGCCTGGCTGGCGGCGGCGCGGGCCGGTGTGGCACGGTGAGGACGCGACGGCCTGGGGCGGGGTGGGGGTTGAGTCGCGCTGGGCCGGGCGGGCGGGCTTGCGCTTCCTTCGTTGGCCGGACCTCCGCGGAACCCGACCCGGACCAGGCCTGAGGCTGCCCGTCCACCAGAGAAAGTCCACGCCCGGCTCTGGGGCCTTCGTGAGGCGCGCCAGCTCCCCTTCGAGTCCGCGTTTGACAACACACGTCCGTGAACGGCCTGTCGGTGGAAGGAGAAGGGAGGACGGTCCAGACTAGATGTCTGCTGAGAACTGCAGGGTTGCTTGTGTAGATGAGCAGTCTGGGGATGGCTGAGAGCTGTGGAGTTCAGTCTGGAGCCTGGCTGTCAGCAGAGGACTGAGGGCAGGAACATCACACGTGGACACCAGCTGTCGAGGCAGGGGGGTGATCAGAGTCGGAGCGACACTCGTGTATAGTCAGTGTTCCCAGGAGAGTTAAGGGCTATTAGAATGCCCTGGTGAGGACCCCCTCCTCCAGTGCTCAGCAAAGCAGAAACCTTAAGAAGCAGCACCAGGAGCCATAAATGAAAGCCCAGAAGGGCATTGGCCACTCCCTGATTTTTCTTCTCAGCCTTTCCTTCAAAACTGAGAATCAGGTGTTAATGTTCTTACTTTACTGGGATCTAGAAATAGTCCTGTCCCGTTGCATTTTACTCATCCTAGATTATAAACACCTTTGCCATTTACACACGTGGCAGTGATTTCTTAAGGTAGTTCATAGCCCAGTAGTGCTGGTGAAAAACTAAAGCAGTCATAAAAGAAATAATGTTGATACAGTGGAAAGGCTTAAAATTCCGGGCAGAATCTTTTAAGGGTGGCTTTTCTCTCTAGCTTTGTTCTGTTTCCATGAGGTGTTTTTTTTTTTTTTTTTTTGACTGGGCCACTGTGAAAATGTTTAGTAATTAGCGGGTAACACTGAATTTGAGTCGGTCGTGCGTTGGAAAGATGGAAGAGGGCATTTGAAATGGGGAGGTATGAACTAATCTTGCTGGCTAAAAAAATTTTTTTGTGAGTTTCTAGATATGAAAAGTCATTTATGAAGCACTTGGTGGCTATTATTTTGTCAGTTCTAAAGTCTTCAAAGGGGACATGGCCAAGTTGCACAGCCTCTTCCCCCATCCCCCACTGTCTTTGTTGAGACAGTTTCCATAACCCAGGCTGGCCTGCAACTCACCATCCTCCCCTTCTGAGTGCTGAGAGCACAGGAAGACCTGTGGGTGGGTTTAGGATGACACTCTGGGAATTGTGCAAAACCCTGCTTCTCTAATACCCTTGCTTTGCCACATTATATGGATGCTAATACGGAGTTTAGGTTCGTTCCCACAAATTCCTTTACTAAAGAGGAAGTCTGTATGTGGTACTGCCCTCATTTACCCCTTCCTTAGGTCTCTCATCCATACAGCCAGTTATTAATGTACCTCAGACCGTTGTTGTGATGACTAAGAATTTGTTTTTAAAAGCTGCTAAGATGCCCTGCATCCAGTAGGTACTTAATGAACTTCAGTTATGGTTACTGTCTAGTCAAAGAACAACCTGACTAAAAGGTAGTGTAAAAGGAACTTTTATTTTCCTGGTTCAGTGTTGTCTAAGAGGCTTACTGACTCTGTCTGCCAACCTGGGCCTTGTCCTGGAAGCTTGTAGCCTCCATACAGTCGAATCTAGGCCTAGAATGTTTTCAGCCTCGAGACTTACTGCTGAATAAGCTCACACTTTTTTTGGTCTTACTGAGCTCTGGGCTGTCTTGTTCAACTCACCTATTCTGCCTTAAACTCTTCTCTCAACTAACTTATTCACTCTGGCTTTTCTCTAGGCCCATTTGGCCTCAAAATCTAGCACTCTGCTCTTCTGGCTCCTTCTCTGGCTCAGTCTTCACCTGAGTTCTCCCTCTGCAACCTGTCTCTGTATTAATGTCCCAGCAAAAACTGCTTTCCCTTTCTGTTTCTCTGTATCCCCCCACCTCCTGCATTACCCCTTAAATAGCTTACCTTTCTGCTCTCTTCTCATGAGAGGTGGGTGCATCCTATTCTGTCAAATCTTTCTCCAAAGGTCACCTTTTTTGCCACACAGGTAAACATCACTTTCAAACATGGGTGCTTCTTCTACAAACTATCTTTACCTTCTTTGGGATTAAAGGCCTGTACCACTGTGCCTCGACCTAGACTTTTCTTTACCTGAAACTTCCTCTATATCAGGCTGGCCTTGAACTGGGTTCTGCTCCTCTCTGTCTCCTGGATTAAAGGCATATTTGTATTCCAGCCAGATCACACAGTCAGAGAAGGTCTTTGGATGGGATCTGTGTCCAGAACAGTCATGTTCTGAATTAACATTCCTCTACAAGGTAGTCAGGCCAACCCTGGGTATTTGTAAGAACAGTTGAAGTAGATAGTGATTCTACAGAGTTATCCCGATTGGAGGGAAGGATGTGAACTGGATTGCCTAAGTAGATAGTTGTCCATAGGTAATTCTATGGGACACTATTTAAGTCTATTTGTCAGTTTCCTTCTTCAAGTCACATGAACACCTTCTGTATTCGGATGTTAACAGGTTTCTCTAAATTCTGCCTGCCATTTCAGGTTACATTCATAGTTGCATTCTCCTTTCGTGATCTTTGTACTGTCCTGCCATGCTAGGTGTGCAGCTAGGACACATTGACCAGCTGGGTGATGTTAGTCTGTTCTCAAGATCATTATGTACAGAGTCCTTTCTAGGTATCTGTTGAGATGAGGGTTTTACTTTATCAATGAAAGCTGAAAATCTGAGGATCCCATAGAACTTCATATGATAAAACCCAGTGTTGTGATTTTTCTCGTGTTTATATTATGGACAGTTGTGGTCTACTACTTTTGGAAAGCAACTACCAGTATGTGATGTTTTGATTTTTGAAATCCCACTTTTAAAAAATAATGTGATAAGTAACTAGTCAGGTGGTTAAATAAGTACACTTGGCCAGTGAACATTCTTTGTCAAGCTCATTCCTGTCCCTCCTCAAAGCATAATTTTAACTATTTTGATCCTGGGAAATATACTTTAAATATTCTTTTAACCTTAAAAATGAAATGGCGTGCATACAAAAATTAAAGTGTAAAAAATATATATATGAGGACATGGACAGAATAAGGAGAGCAGAATGATTTAAGTGATTTTGTTTTAGACTTACAGGATTATTTCCCACTAAGACTGGTATTTTAGTTCAGTTTAGGTTTAGGTTTTTTTTTTTTTAATTTATTTACCTTTATTTTATGTGCATTAGTGTTTTTTGCCTGCATGTATGTCCACATTAGAGTGTTAGATCTTGGAGTTACAGACAGCTGTGAGCTGCCATGTGGATACTGGGATTTGAACTGGGTCCTCTGGAAGAGCAGTCAGTGCCCTTAACCTCTGAGCCATCTCTCCAGCCTAAGTACTTTAGTTTATTGCTACCTTTAAAAACCTGAGAACAGTTAGACACTTGCCACCAAGTGACATGCTTTGGATCCAGAGATACACATGGTAGGAGAGAAACTTTTCAAAAATTGCGCTGTTACCTTTTTTATGTGAACAGTGTCAAACATACATACACACACAAATAAATATAATTAAAAACCATGCAAAAAGGCACTATAATGCAACAGGATACAGTGATGAGACCTGCTTTGCCTCCTCTCTCCTCCCCAGCCCAACCTGATCACACCCCAAACTAAACTTATAAAACCCCACATCAGCTCTTACAGACTGCATCTAAATGAACTACTAGAACCCTACAGCCCAGCCACAGGCAGCTTTCTCTTCTCTGTTGTCTTGAACTGACTGTACACTGCCTTTTCCCTATCTCCATTCACACGCATGTAATGTGCCTGCCTCACCGGATTGAGACAGGCTCTGGCCACCTAGCTTTGGTCGTCCTGGAACTCACTATGTAGATCAGGCTGGCCTCCAACTCAGAGAAATAAATCTGCTTGTCTCTTCCTCAGGAGTGCTGGGATTAAAGGGTTGCCATGATGCTCCACCTGATCTCTTGCTTCCTGTGAGAGATCTGAACTGAACCTGTAAGGCCAAAGCAGTGATTTTTTTGTTTGTTTGTTTGTTTCCCTCTCCATGATTGCTGTGGACAAATGATGTTGTGTGTTTACATGATTGTTTTTCTTTCTCGATTAAATTGAACAGCGTAGGATCAGGGTGGAGTGGAGCATCTACAGAGGTGAGGAACTGCCATGTCATTTACCCCTATGAGCTGGAGTCCCTGAGTCATAGTATGGGAACACTGCCTCTTGTTACAAGTAGTTGTGAGCAGTAAGTGGCAAAACGTAAAGCAAAGGTCTGGGCCTCCTGGCAGTGGTGTCGCTTGGGACATGGTAGCTATAAAGACTGATTTGCCTTTTCTGTTAGGCTTTCCCTTCCATCCCTGCTGCTCTTCCACCTGCCAGATTCCTCTGCCATCTTCACTTTATCTGGAATACGTACCACCATCTTGTGTCCCTCTGCACTGTAGGGATTTCTCCCTTTGGAGGTCCTATATCCTTCATCATTTAAAGTTTCTGTATTATCAGAATAAGTGATCAACAAGTGTTTGAATACACTTATTCAAGGAAGTTTTGTGTGGGGCAAAGTCTGATGCCAGGTTTTGCGGAACCTGAAGCATATATAATTAGAAAAGGGTAAGTGGCTCATAACAGCCTATAATTCCATCTCCAGAGGGATGAAACACCTTTGATCTCTGTAGGCACCTGCACTCGAAATGCACATACCCACACATAGACACACAATTTAAAATAATAAATATAAATCTTTTAAAAGAAATCGGTTACAAATAAAAGTTAATTCGTTAAATAAACATTGGTTTAGTATGAGAACAAGAAGCTAGGAATGTTACTGAGTTTATAATGAGCAAGTGCTTTCCTAGAACACACAAAGCCCTGAGTTTGATCCTTAGTGTCACAGAAACCTGACATAGTGATCCATCCCATAATCTCAGCTGGGTGGTAGAGACAGGAAAAGTGGAAGTCAGTGTTATCAAAGACAGTCTGGGGTACATGAGACCCTGTTTGGAGAGAAGGAACAAAACTTTAATTACCTGACATAGAATCCTTTTTCTCTTAGCTCTTTATTTTTAGTTTCCTATTCTTGACAGTGAGAAAATATACTTCATTCCTCTAGAATAGCTGATAAATATTTATTAGTAGGATACATAATTTTTTATTTCATAATAGGTACATTTTCTAATGGTGCACAAACAGCTTTGTATCCCCGGGTGGCGGGGGGAATGGACAAATTTTATTCTGTTTTGCACAGTTACATCTAAGTTGTATTTACAGTTGTAGTTCTACATCATTTCCTGCTTCTCTGATTGGTAAGACTTGTACTTTGTCTTCTGAGAACTGAACTCAGCCTAAATAGAGTTTAACAAATCTATTGATATATTTTCTGGAAAAAGAGCTTCTGGCTCCTTGAATTTCAGTCTTGTTTCTTGTCCGTTCCAGATACCATTAGACCCATTTGTGTTGCCGTAAGACCTTATCACATAGCTCCTAGGGCCACACAGGGTGTGAAAATAGAAGTCATTCCTGTAGAAGAGCTGGCTGATAAAATTTTATTGGTGAGATACATAATGTATGATTCCAGGAGCTCATCTCATTTGAATGTACACAAAACTAACTACAGGAAACTTAAATGTGCTTTCTTAGCTGGCCCTCTGAAATGCCAACTGCTCCTCCAAGCCCCCTTCTCACAGGGAAGAATGGCACAGCAAGGTTAAAGTGGAAAGATCCAACAATCATAAGCGATTACAATCAGAATTTTGGTAAATTTTAAAGAAACATATGACCACAGGAACACTCTGCTTGGGGCCTTACCAGTACCCTGGAAGAGGTCCATGTGAGAGAAACCTGAGCCAGACTAGATTGGGACAGTTTTCCACCCCATTCTTGATGCCAAATAAACTAGTAGTGTGTGAAGATCCTAAGTGCATTTTCATTGGCTAGCAGAAATTTGTTTGGGAAGGAGGAAATGAACTTACAAGGCTTTACTAAGTAGTTTGTGTTTTTTATTAAAGTTACAGTTTCTTCAGTTTTAGTTATTATGGAAAGCAGTGGAAAATAGACCACAATATATGAGTAATAAATCAATCCCAGTGTTAAAGGGATTTATTTATTTATTTGTTTGTTTGTTTATTTATTTTTATTTTTTTGGTGGGAGAGAGGGAGACAGGGTTTCTTTGTGTAACCCTGGCTGTCCTAAAATTCACTCTGTAGCCCAGGCTGCACTCAAACACAGAGATCCACCTGCAAGCACCACCACACCCAACTTTTTAATTGAAATGTTTCAGAAAAACAAAACAAGAGAAACTATAATTCTTAGACAAGAGGCAATAGTTCCCCTTTTCCTCCCCCTTCTCCCCTGGAAGGTTGGCAGCCATCAGTAAAAACTTGAAACAAGCCATTACAGGTGTTTTCAGGAAGCTGTGTAATTTAAAGGCAGCATGCATTTATTACTGTAAGCAGTTGGTAAAGAATTTTACATTGAAAAGAAGAGTAAAAATTAGTCCTTTACCCTCTCTCAGTGAGTGCCAGCATAAACATTTTTGAGGTTGTTTTTTAAGGGATGATGGGTTTATTTTGGTTCCTGGTTTAAAATGTGTGAGGGTGGAACTTAGTTTCTGGGAGTTGTAGGATGCACACTGCATTCTGGCCCTCCCACTCATTGGCTGAAACATTTGGATGTGTGCATGATGCAGCTGTTGAGGACTCTGGAAGCAAATGAGCACTGGAGATGAAGGCCAGAATTTGGAGCACCACTCTATCAACAGAACGCTCCTGCTTTCCCTCCACTGTCCCCCAACCTGCTATCAGAACATTCAGAACCTGGAGATGGACTCCTGGTAGGGATAGGGAGAACTACAGAGAAGCCTTCTAGTTTGGGATCCAGAGGAGTGTTGGCATACTTTTAAAAATCATTTTGTTTTAGTTTCTTAAGCCCCTTCCTGCTCCACCCCTTATCCCTTCTACCACCCCCACCCCAGGTAGGAGGGAAAGAAGGTTAGTGGGGAGAGGGGTTGGAGTTTTCCTTAGCTACTTCCTGCTGGTTAGGGTTATTGGGTTCCTTGGGGCAAAGTCAATCCTCATTTCAGGAGATCTCCAACTTCTTCCCCTGATGCTGCATCAACAGCAACCAGGAGCAGCAGGGAGAAGCACCAGGAGCCGCCTTCTTTGGAGCCCCACAACACTCTGGGCTCTGGCATTATTCTGTCTCCAGAGTCCTCAAATTTAAACTATCTGCAGCTGGCATAAGAGCCCTTCTCAGGGCCCACATGAGACAGACAGTTTGCTGCTCTGGACAGTCTGAATCAGTCCCATATCCCACACCTGGGATTAAAACAAAAACACATCAAGAATCAAAACTTCCACAACAGAGGAGAGTGGGAAAAGTCCACCATTTTCCTCCTTTGTCTCTCAGTCATTCCTGTAGCTGTTGCTTTTTTCCTCTCTTCTCTCTTGGAGCTTTATCCCAGACAAAGTACAGTATAATTCATGGGCAAGCAGGGTTGCTAAAACCGGAGATTTCTGGCTAAAGGACTGAAAAGGGAAGTCTTACGAACAGAAAAATATACCAGAGAGCTCATAGAGAGAAAGCTTGAGAAAGTTGCCCCTTAAAGTTTTATGGACTTAGGAGCTCAGCATTGAGCATATGAGTCAAAAACTGAGAACCCAGGAGCTGGAGAGATGGTTCACCAGTTAAGTACACTACCTGCAATTCCAGAGGACCTGAGCTCATTTCCCAAAACCAACATGGCAGCTCACAACTATCCATAACGCTAGTTCCAAGGGATCCAATGCTTTCTTCTGGCCTCTGCAGCTAGCATCAGGATAAGTGGACAGCTGTAGAGTTCTACTGAGGAATATCTGTGGCTCTGAAGTGGAGTTAGCACTGAGTCAGTATTCCACAGAAGACTGGATGGGACTGGCAGCCTGAATCCAGCCAGGCTTATCAGAAATACCAGTTTGCTCCACAGGACCACACTCCAACAGCACAGTGTTTTAAAAGTCTAGGATATAATCCAAAGATACTCCGATATGAAAACCCAGGGAAATGCTCACAAGCAAAAGACTGACTAAAACTGAAGTGATGTAAATATTGAACTAATCTGAGAATTGTTTGGTTGTCAGTGTGCTGGCTAGTCTTATGTCAACTTGACACATAAACTACAGTTACCTGAAAGGAGGGAATCTCAATTGATTTGAATTTGAATTGAATCTCCATAAGATTTGGCTGTAAGGCATTTTCTTAATTAGTGATTAATGAGGGAGGGCCCAGCCTGTTGTGGGTGGTGCCATCCCTGGGTGGTGGTCCTGGGTTCTATAAGAAAGCAAGCTGAGCAAGCCAGGGGAGACAAGCCGTAAGAAGCATCCCTCTTTGACCTCTGCATCAGCTCCTGCTTCCAGGATCCTGCCCTGTTTTAATTCCTCTCCTGACTTCCTTCAGTGATGAACAGTGCCTTTGGAAGTGTAAACAGAATAAACCGTTTTCTCCGCACCTTCTTTTTGGTCATGGTGTTTTAAGACAGGTTTGTGGCCTTGTGGCCTTTCTTTCTTTCTTTCTTTCTTTCTTTCTTTCTTTCTTTCTTTCTTTCTTTTTAATTCATTTTACATCCCAGTCATAGCCTGCCCTCCTTATTTCCCCACCTCCTCCTTCCCATTCCTCAGAGAAGGGGAGCCCACCCTACCCACCAACCCCAGCATATCAAGTTGATCAGGATTGAGTGCTGCTTCTTCCCCTGTGGCCTGGAGAGGTAGCCCCACCAGGGGAAAGTGATAGAAAAGCAGGCAGTGGAGTCCATGTCATTTAGTCAAGAGTGAGTCCAGATTTGAAACCTGCATTTCCCTTACTAGGAGACCCATATGAGGACCTAGCTGCCTATCAACTATATCTATGTAGGGTATGGCCATTAATTCTTAGTGTTCATCCTGGAAATGTGTTATATAGCAAAGACACTTTGCAGATATAATTAAGGGTACTAATCAGCTAACACTGAATTATTCAGGTGGCCCACCCACATGATTATAATTCTGCAGAGATCTTTCTCCAGCTGATACCAGAAGAGAGAGAGGTTAAGAACAAGGGTTTTCCCTTGTTCCTGCTAGAAGGAACCAAAGGCCAAAAATGCAGGTGGCCTGTTGGTATACCTAGGGGTTAAACTGGGCTTACGTACTTGCCTAGTCCTTGTGAGGCCCACCACAAAAAGATTTTTTTTTTTTTTTGGTTATAGAATTTTTTTTTTTTTGCATAAAATTAGAACATCTAGCAATTGTCCAAAGCACAGAGTGAAGGAAATGATAAATCTATTCAATGCCCAGATACTGAAACAAAGTGAAGATAACGCTGTTAGGTTATAAATATCAGTTATTCCAAAGAAATGTCTTGGACCATTGTCTTGCTTTTCTGTGGTGTTTGTCTGTAGGTCGTCTTCCTTTCTGCAGCTCCCATTGGTCGTGCCCAGGAAGGAAGACTGTGATCACAGAACTTTATGAGGCTTAGTTTATTTTTGGCTGATAAATGCTATAAATTAGTTGGCTTCAAAAGCACATGAACTTTCAGTTTATTTTACAATTGAGCTGCTTATAAGAGATGTGGGTTGGTAGCAGACTTGGGACTGGATCCTGGTGATAGTTCTAAAACTTACCACCAGGCATCTGCTGTCCTCATTCCAACAAATGCCTGTCTCACTCTGGCTTTTGTTGGTATGATGTATGTGTGCATACTTTGGGTGTACATACATATACGTGTGGAGATATATATATATATATATATATATATATATATATATATATATACACACACACACATACTTCAGGTGTCTTCAATCACTTTCCACCTCACTTTTTTGAAACAACCTCTCTCTTACTAAATGTGGTTTGAATGAGTGGCTCTGAAGCTCATATATTTGAACACTTAGTCCCCAGTTGGTGGACTGTTTGAAAAGGATTAGGAAGTATGTATGGGCTTTTTGGAAGAAATGTGTCACTTGGGGTGGGTTTGAGGTTTCAAAAGATTCTTGCCATTCCCAGCGTTTCGTACTCTTTCTGCATCCAGTCAAGGTGTAAGCTCTCCACCGTCCCTGTCCCAACGCCTTTGTTCTGCTATCATGGACTCTAACCCTCTGAAAAAGCAACTTCTTTTATAAGTTGCCTTGGACATGGTGTTTTATTACAGCAGTAGAAAAGGGGCTGAGACACTAAACTTAGAGCTTACAAATTAAGCAAGACTGGTAAGCCATCGAACTCCAAGGATCTGCCTGTCTCCGCTTCCCCAGCACTTTCCACGAACTTTATAGGCACAACTGAATTATTTGGCTTCTGGGGATCCAAGCTCAAATCCTCATGCTTGTATAGCAAGTACTTTTCCAATTGGGCCATTTCCCCAGCTCTTCCATGGTCTTTTAATGTCCTAATAATCTACTGACATCAGAAGTTCTTGACTGATCTCCCTGAGGTTTGAGAAACCAGTGTTTCCTGGTAGGTTCCCTTGTCAGCATATGTGTAGGGCATGACTGCAGGTGTGGTTTCTGTGGTGCTGAGGCCACGTCAGATTCCATCTGGCAGTGCAACTGTGTCTGGAGAGGAGCTTTATATGAAGGGTGTGGATGTTCACACCTGCCCGTTTGCCTAGCTAGCTGTTTCTCATCAGTTCTTTGAACCTTGCCCTGTAATATAAAAACCAACAATGTTTTTCAGCTTCTGCATATTGATTAACTTACTTGGTTACTTATTTAAAAAAAAAAACAGTTGTGCAGAATGAGGGACCCATCTCTTGCTGTACTGCAGTAGTATAGTGCAAGGTTGAGAGACTGGGTAAGAGTCTATTTATCATCAGCTATGAAAAACTATTCTGGTAAGATGGCTCAGCCAGTAAAAGCACTTGCTGCCAAACCTAACGACCTGAGTTCCATCCTTGCAACATGCATGAAAGAATGAGAGAACCTATTCCCACAGTTGTCCTAGGACCTCCACAGACACATGCTGTGGCACAAATGTGTCCACATACAAAATCACACACCAGCATAAATGTTTTTTAAGTTCATAACATTGAGTAGATTTGAAGCCTGTTGGACAAATTTCATGAAAATTATAATTATCATATTCTGTCCTGTTTGGTTAGGGAATAAAGAAGTTTGCTTCTTAACTCTCCCTTTAGGACCCAGAACTTCAAGGAAGACAGATGCTCACTGCCCAACAGCATTGTAGTCATCTCCTTACTATGGACAGTAGTAAATTGCGCCTTTGTCCAGGGAGAGCAAGGATCTTGGTAGCCAGATCAAGGCTCAAAGCTGACTCTTGCTTCTGGGTTAAGTGTTCCTTGGCAGCCCCCTCTTATTTAGTTTTTAGAGCAGTTTTTAGTGCCAAGCTTTTTATACACATTCCTATACATCTCCCACCGTCAGCAGTCCTTCCCAGAGTAGACATCCGCCACATCCCCACCATCCCCAAAGCCTTTGCCAGCTTTTAAGCTGGATTTTCCAACTGTAGAAAAGGACATGTCATAGGGGTGTTTTAAATGTTATTTTTAAATAGGAACATAACCAAAGCAGCAAAATTTGTGCTGGTACAAAATGATGGAAATTGTATCCAACTACCAGAGATATTTTTAGGAGTGGAGACTATGAAGAATTTCATTCACATGGAAAAAAAAGCTGAGAAAGTTGTTTGAGTCCCCTATATGTTTCTATTTCTTTTCATTGTCCTTTTGTGGACTTCTGGGGTGCTGCTCCAGCAGGTACTGAGACACATCAAAAGCTGAGCATGCATAGGCTCCCAGAGCCATGTGGCCTTTTTATGTTTCTGCCTAGCCTTCTTGTTTATAAGCCTTCTTATTTATTTATAACTTTATTTAAAGTTCATTCCTGTTAGAGCATATATTACATAAGGCAGATTCGGCGCATACCCCACCCCCAGTTTTCCTCATGTCAAACGAAAGCAAATGATACTGAGTGAAGGAAGCAGCCTATGATTCTGCAGCAAGAACCCAGCTGTTTGCTGCTTCTGAAGCAGTTGAGAGATCAGAGATGAAGGTTAACCAGTGTTCACAACAGTGGGATTGTCTATCAGTTATCTATTAAGTTCTTTACTTTTAATCTCTCCTAAACTTAGTAATACACTAATCCTTAAAGTCTTATCCTTAAGTCTCTGTCTCAAACTTCTCCTTGAAGCTGAGTATTTGTTAAGTAGCTAGTTCATGCTGCATTAGAATAGCAAATAGATTTGTCTTTGAAATTGTGGCAGCATGCATGCCTCCAGGTCATTGCTTACCCAAACCAGTGTGAATAAAAGTGTCTTAGGACTCTGGATCTCAGCTGTAGCTCTGTGACTTACTTTGAGTCAGATGAAAAGAAATACAGAGGTTAGTGCAGTGCTCAGAGGTGTCCCTAGTGAGACACATAATACAGGAGAGCTTTAATATCCCTCAAGCACTTCTGTGTCTTTAGTCTCATGGTAGATAAATTCACTAGTGTTAAATGAAAAGTTATAGCTAGGGAGAGAGTTAATCTGTATTGAATAAATATATATATATATATAGAGAGAGAGAGAGAGAGAGAAAGAGAGAGAGAGAGAGAGCTCATGAACTTATGGCTTAATTTTGTAGGGTTTTCTAAAGATTCATTTTATATGTGCACATATATCTAAAGATTCATTTATATTGTGCACATGCTCATGCCGGTGCCTTTGGAGACCAAAAGAGGGTGTCTGGTCCCCTGGAACTAAAGTTTCCGATGGTTGTAAGCTTCTGGGTGTGAGTGCTAGGAACTGAGCCCAGGTCCTCGTCAAGAACAACAAGCACTCTTAACCCCTGACCCATCTCTCCAGCTCCATTCATTTTGTTTTTGTGTTCAAGAGCATTTGTTCTTGCAGAGACCTGGGTTTGATTGCCAGCACCCACATAACAGCTCACAGTTGTACATAACTCCTTCCAGGAAGCCAGTGCCCTCCTCTGACCTCCTCAGGAATCGAGCATGCATGTGGTACACAGACATATGTGCAAACAAAACACTCTAAAAAAATAAACAAATCTTTAAGAAGAAAGGATAGGAGGGAGTAAGGCAGGCTTGCTGCTCTTTTGTGAACACCTAAGTTTGGGTCCCAGAACCCCCATGGTGGTTCACAACCATCTGTAACATCAGTACCAGAGGATCCAGTGCTTTCTTTTGATCTTCACACACAGGCTCCTATAGACATGTGGTACACACATACACAAATATATTTTGTAAAAAAGATCCACGTTCATTTTCCAACACCCATATGGTGGCTCATGACTGCCTATCATTCAAGTTCCAGGAGATTTGATGCCCTTTTTGACCTCAGACACTGTATGCACATGGTGCTCAGACATACATACAGGCAAAACACCTGCCTCACACAAAAAATTAAAAAAGGGCTAGGCTAGAGAGATGGCTCAGTGGCTAAAAGCACTTGTTAAAAAAACAGAACATTAGTGTGCAGGCTGGTCTTGTGACCATCTGCCTCAGTCTCCAAGATGCATGTGTATGTCACCACACTTGTGTGGCTCACTGTTGTATAAGGTGAATACTGTCTGCCCTAGGAGTACTTACTCTGTGCCCTGTGTAAGTGAGAGAGGGACTCTTATTCGTGGTGAGCTCGTAATAACTTCCCTTTCATTTCCTTTGTTTACATTTTTCCATCTTAGTGTGTACTTCTAGGCCTTGTGGTTGTCCTTGTTCATTTTCTTAAAACTGCATGGTTAGATGCAACTATTTTATATTTAAAAAAATACAATGGAAAACCTGAAGAATTTTCCACTATAGACATACTTAGAAGCTGAGCCCAGTGTTGTGCCCATTGCCCAACATGTGGGAAGCTGAGGTAGGATTGATTGAGCCATGAGCCAGGGAACATAACAGTATCCTGTCCCTGAATAAATACATATAAAAATATAAATGAAAATTATATAGTAAAAAAATTAGATAAATAGCCTCTAAAAATATTTTGACTTTATGTATTTTCAGAGTTGTAGCCTTATTTAAGGGAAGATATTGGGTGTGATGACCAGAGTAAAACACAGACCTTTCAGAAGAACTAACTTAAGTTGATCATTTTCCCATCACTGTAACAAACCACATATGGAAGAAGCCTTTGTCTCAGGTTTTAGTCCATAGTCACCTCCCCATTGCTTCTGGCTTCATAGGTGGTGAAACAGAGCTTCATGGTAGGGAGCATGTGGTGGAGTGAAGTGGCTGACCTCAACAAAGGTAGAAAGACACTGACCAGCCCTGGCTTACTTCCTTCAAGTAGGCTGCAAGGCAGTGGTTCTCAACCTTCCTAATACTGTGATCCTTTAATACAGTTCCTCAAGTTGTGGTGATCCCCAACCATAAACTTATTTTTGTTGCTACCTCATAGCTGTAATTTTGCTACTGTTATGAAATGTAATATAAATGTCTATGATTTCTGATGGTCTTAGGTGACCCCTGTTTAGTCCACAGGTTGAGAACCGCTGTCCTAACTGGATGGCATTATTGCCATGCAATTATGAACCTGTCAGTGGGTTAATCCACTATGGGGTTGGTTAGAACCCTCATAATGCAATCATTCTCAAAAGCCCATCAGATGGTAGACAGGCCTTTAACACTGGGACCTTTGGGAACAGTTCACACTCAAAACTTTAGCAGAACATTTGATGATTCAATATTTGGTAAATACTGATGAACATAGAAGTAACTGTTTGTATTTTCAACTACTTCCACTGTGGAGGCACCTTAAAGGTAGAAGTCTCAAATACATTTTAATGTAAGTGTATTTTTATTAAAAGTTTGTGAAAGTTAAATGAAAAGTTCATGTTTGTAGCTCTAAGAGCTTCAACGGCTCATGTTAACAGTGTGGGAACTACTCTTAAGTATCAGTCTTGTGGTCAGTCTTCAGTTTTATCTATGGTAGTGTATACAGTATGCTTCTTAGTGAGACAGTACAGATTTTTAATACCACTGATACTAAGTAACTACTTAGCTGGCAGACATAATGAGATCTGGTACTACCCTCAGGAGCATACAGACAGGAGAGCTTCCAAAGAATGGTAGGCTACAGCTACCTGAGCTTTACATGTAAGCAGTTGGTCTGTTCAGTGGTTTGAACTGGCTTTATATAGGAATTAAGCTGAAAAATTAACTTGGTACAATCGTGTACTACTTCATCATTTTGCTCCTCACATTTTTTAAATATTTATTTATTTGCATATGTGTGGGTGCACTGTACTTTGGCACACTTGTGGAAGTCAGAAAATGGCTTTCTCGAGTCATTTCTGTCTTTTCCACCATGTGAGTCCTGGGATGGAGATCAGGTCATGGAGCTTATGCTTACCTCAGGTTTACTTGCTGAACCTTCTCATTGGCCCTTGTGTTTTACTTTGCCAAAAGATTTTAGCCTTCTTTGATAAACTGAATGCATGGAGTACTTTTCAACCAAGATCCCTGTGGGATGTGGCTTTAAGAAGGATTTCATTGGAAATGAGTCATGAAGCTTTTAAATGTAATTCAAAGGCTACAAGATCCTTTGTTTGGTTTGTCTCGATAGTAAGATATGCATGAAGACATGAAAGGACCCTCAGCAATGGCTGGCATATGAGAGAATGGGCTGGGAAGTGAGTGAGCTTGTTGTTGTTTTCTTAGTGCTGAAGAACTCAGACCCTTGTGTAGCTCTGAGCCCCTGAGCTACAGCCCCAGCCCAAGTTTAAAAGGTTACTACAGTTAGCAGAAGACATTTGCAGTTATTTAAGAGACATAAAGTAAGTTTTGCAGACTTCATTTTTTATTGGTTTAACATCTGATGTTTGTGTCTCCCTTCCACCACTTTGGCCTGTATCTTTTGTTACGTTGTTTTACTGTTAAATATTTTTCTTGTTTTATTTTGTTTCTTTTTTAAGGTAAGTTCACTCTGAAGACCAGGCTGGCTTCAGACTCAAGAGTCTTTTGCCTCTGCCTCCTAAGTCCCCACACCCAGCTTGCTTAGTTTTGTTTTTGTTTGTTGTTTTAGAGAAGATCCCATATAGACCAGACTCCTCTAGAACTCAACCATAAATATATTTAAGAAGGAAATTTTCCACAAATAGTAAGTACCTTAGTACAAGGAAAAATAGTATTAGGAGATTCTAGCTGATACTTAGTTTGCCCTTTGTTAGAAACAGTGAGGAAATTACCTATTGGATTTAACAGCTTAAAAACAGGCTTTTCCTTTAGTGCAACAGGGAGGATTGAAAATGATCCTGATCCTTTTGGATCTTTAGTGTCATTTGTTAGATGGTCATGCATAGTGATAACAGTGTTTTGTGGTGGGTTTGAGGTGGGACACACTTTGAGAATAGTGTGGGGCAGATGTCTAGACTCACCAGATGCCTTGTCTGGGCTGTCATTTGGTGCCACAGATTCCCTCCCATATGACCAGTGGCAACTGCTCTACCCCACAAAATAAATGGAGTACAAAGCTGGCAAAGAGGAGTCTGGCTGTTTTCAGGTACTTCAGCTTCATCCCTAGTAGTGTTCTTTGCATGCTGAGCCACTGTAAAAGACAGTCCATGGCTGCTTCAGATTACTGTGAAGATGTCAAACACATGTTGATGCTATCCTATTACTTTTACTAGAAAGAACACTGTCTAGCACTTAGACCAGATTGTTAGCACACATGACTAGACTGAAGGAGGGAGACATGCTGGTTAGTCAGCAGCACTGGGAAGAGAGATAGCTATGGGTTTTCTCCTTCTCCCAGGTGATTGGTAATGATGTCACTCATGAATGGCTGAAAGTTCAGTGAGTTAATCTATGTCCCTGCCTCAGAGCACCTTGGAAAATCTTTAAGGGTTTTATTCATTTTGAAAAACTTTGTGTTCCTTATTTTAATGTAATTTAAGACTCAAACGTTTAATACAAGATATTGCGGGTTTCTGTGAACCCAATGTTTTGTTTGTTTGTTTGTTTACTAAAAATTGTTTTACTATCTAAATAATATAGTTATTTAGTGTGTTTTTGTTTTACTGTTTCCTCTACTTTCAACTAATGAAGAATGGGGGAGATAGAAGGAACATACAGAGTTTTACCGACTTCAGGGACACGCTTGGGTGCCCAAACGACCTCAGTGGGAGTCAGTACCCTGGAGCCAGAGCAGACCCTCTCACCCAGGATGCAGGAGAAACAGCTGTGCATCAGAGTGAAGCTGCTGGACAGCACTGTGGAAGTGTTTGACGTTGAGGTAAGAGGCATGGGTTTTAAGGTATGTTTTCTTCTGTGTTCTCAAGTCAAGTAATTCTGTACCAGGTTCTTATAAGACTGTGTGCTGTGTACTTATTCAAGTAACCTAGAGTTGCTTTGGTGACTACACAGCAGAGTGCTTGGAAATAGTAAATCTAAGATGACTTCCACCTAAAATTCTGATAGGATCCACTGTTTCCATTGTCTTTGTTTGTTTGATTTTTATTTTTTGGTTTTCTTTATAGCTAAAAAATATACCATAGCTAAAAATATATACCATTTGTCTGTAAATAATGCTGCTTATGAATTTATTCATGTAAATTATTTTATGTGAGCATATGTTGTAAGTTCCATGGCAACTGACAAGGAAACCAAATTGCAACATCATCTGGTAACCCCAAGGTTTAGTCATTTTGAGGACTCACCAATCTGTTTTCCAAAGCTGTGGTACTACTTTTTCATTGCCAACAGCAATGTTAAAAGGATTCTGATTCCTCCACATTCTTGAGCATTTTAATTCCAGCCATCTGAGTGGGTGTGGCATGTAGGAAATCGTTCTTGAGACAGATTGTAAGAACAAAGTGTGAGTCAGTCAAGGAGAGCCCTGTTTCTGACCTGAGTCAGCACAAGCAGAAAGAGCTTCTACAGTGCAAGGGCGTGAGGAGCTAGGAAAAAGCAAAAACAAAACAGAGTGCTTCTTCTAGCCATGAAGACCCTGAAGAGGTGGCACGAGATGAGAACAAAAGCTTATTTGTATGATTTTAAAGCATCTTAGTTTCATCTAGAGGTGTTATCAGGTTTGTAGCAGTAAGAACTGTATTGACCTCAGTGATCTTATCTGTCTTGTCTGTCTGGTTTTGATTTGGTTTAGTTTTGGTTTTGAGATACCATTTTATAATATAGTTGAAGTTGGCATAGAATTCACTGTATGTCCAAACAGTGAAACTCAGCTCAAACTCACCTATAATATTAAATACAAATTAAAGTAATAGCAGATATGGTAGTATACACCTGTGTCCCAGCACTCAGAAGGCATACCACTAATTAGAGACCAGCCTGAGCTAGAGTGAGACTGTTTAAAAAAAGCCATTACTCAACTAGAGCCACTCCCATTCTTCAGAGTTCTTTCTTCTTTTTTTAAAATAAATTAACATTTTGTGTTCTTACTTCTAGTCCAGATTTTTATATGCTTCTTGGGCTTGAGAGAGTGAACTCAGAAGCCACTTGCCTCAGGGAGGCTTTGCTGGTGGTTGAATATCTAGAACTCCAGAACCCTGAGTTAAGCTCACCAAAAGCCATGAAAGGCTCCATCACACTCAAAGTACCCAATTTATGTGGAAGTCCCACCAAGATTAAATACAGTAAACCAAGGTGTCCATGGGGACCTAGAACACCTACACTTAAAGATACTTAGAGAATTAGTGGAATCTATGACTATCAAAAACACTGACAAAAGACATCACAGCAAAATTTACAAAGTATGGTTTCTGCTTCTCAGATAAAGAATTGACACTTTATCTGAATTGACACAGATAAAGCTTCTGTGAATTGACACAACTTGCTGAAAACACTTTCTTTTTCCTTTTGGCCTTTTGCATTTCTTAAGATTTCAACAAACACGATCAGATTATCTGTGAAAAAAAGTCATTGTATCATTGCATTGTTTATAGCTTTTAATGCTGTTTTAAACATACATGCTGAGAGAAGATATTGTCTTGTTCTTAATCTTTTTTTATTAGTAAAAGTTATTTATTTATTTATTCATTCATTCATTTATTTATTTATTTATTTATTTATTCGCTTTGCATCCCAGTTGTAGTCCCCTCCTTCCTCTCCTCCCATTCCCATGGTCCCATCCTCCTTCCCTCTTTCCAGTATTCCCCCTCAATTCTACCTCCATAAAGGAGAACCCCTCCCCCTCCTAGCACATCAAATCAGGACTGAGCACATCCTCTACCACAGTGGCCTGGCAAGGCAGCATCACCAGGGGCAAGTGATCAAAACACATGCAAGCAAGTCTTTGTCAGAGACAACCCCTACTCCCCTTGCTAGAGGACCCACATGAAGACCAGGCTGTCCATATGTGCAGGGTGCCTAGGTCTAGTCCATACAGCACCTTTGGTTGGTGTTTCAGTCTCTGCAAGTCACCCTAGGCCCAGGTTAGTTGGCTCTGTTGGTTTTCTTGTGGAGATCCTGTTCCCTCCTGGTCCTTATATCTTTCCTCCCACTTCCACAAGACAACCTGTGCTTCGCCCAGTGCTTGGCTGTGAGTCTCAGCATTTGTTTCTATCCATTGCTGGGTGGAGCCTCTCAAAGGACAGCTAAGCTGCTGTCTGTAAGCATAGCAGAGTGTTGTTAATAGTGTTAGGAGGTTGCTGTCTCCCATGGTGTGGCCAGGCATTGGTTGGACATTCTCCCAATCTCTGCTCTGACCTTATCCCTGCACATCTTGTAGGCAGGGTAAATTTTGGGTTGAAGTTTTTGTAGGTGAGTGGGTGTTCCCCTCCCTCTACTTGGAGTCCTGTCTGATTAGTGAGTGGCCTCTTCAGTCTTCATGTCCCCTGCTAGTAAGGGACTTTGCTGGAGTCACCTCCATTTCTTCCCAGAAGCCTATCCTGCTGTAGGTCCCCAGCCTGTCTCAGAGATGCCCCAGGCCATGGTTTTTCTTCTTTCTGCATGCCTTCTGTCCTCAACCCCAGTTACCTTCCCCACCCCTTCTCCTACCAAGTTCCCTCCCTCCATCTACTTCAGATATTTATTTCCTGTTCTGAATGAGATTCAGCATCTTCCCTTGGGCCCTTCTTGGCTCCTTTGAGTCTGTGGGTTATAGTATGGTTATCCTGTACTATAAGTCTAATATCTGCTTATAAGTGAGTACCTACCATGTGCGTCTTTCTGGGTCTGGGTTACCTCACTCAAGATGATCTTTTCTAGTGCTATCCATTTGCCTGCAAATTTTATGATTTCCTTGTTTTTAATAGCTGAGTAGTATTCCGTTGTGTAAATGTACCACAGTTTATCCATTCATCAGTTGGGGGACATCTGGGTTGTTTTCAGTTTCTGGCTCTTACAAATAAAGCTGCTATGAATATAGTTGAGCAAATGTCCTTGTTGTATGATAGAGCATCTTTTGGGTGTATGGACAGGAGTGTTATTGCTGGGTTTTGAGAGAGAGCTATTCCAAATTTTCTGAGAAACCTCCAGATTGATTTCCAAAGTGGTTGTACAAGTTTGCACTCCCACCAGCAATGGAGGAGGGTTCCCATTTCTCCACATCCTTGCCAGTCTGTTCTGTCACTTGAGTTTTTGATCTTAGACATTCTGACAGCTGTAAGATGGAATCTCAGAGTCGTTTGATTTGCATTTCTCTGAGGACTAAAGTCCTGTTCTTAATCTTAAGGCAAAACATTTATAGTTTCATACTTAAGTATATTGTTTGTTGTTGGGTCTTGTAGATGCCTTTAACATGTTAAGAAGCTGCCATCTGTTCTAGTTAAGTGAGAGTTCTCTGCTTCTCTTTAAAACCATTTTAAATTTGCCGGATTTTTGCATTAATTGGAATTCTTTATTACTTTCTGTTTTGAGAAAGGGTCTGGCCTACAACTCACTGTGTAGACCAGGTTGGTCTTAAACTCAGACCTGTCTGCCTCCTGGGTGCTAGGACTCAAGTGATGTATCACCACAGCCTGGTCATTTGCATTTCTTTTAGTCTATTGATATTACATAAATTACATTGTATAGTTTTTTAATACTAAATCAATATTTTATGTTTTATCTCTGGCTGGATCTGTTATATCAGTCTTGTGGAGAAGTTCTTGCTTGCTCTTATAGTGTCTTAGCCTATCTTTGATAGTGGCTAATACTAGGCTAGGATAACTGTTTTCTTTTTCTTTTTCTCCTCATGCACAATTACTGTTAGACTAGCATAGCCAGTTTTTGGTTATCGTTTTTGCATACCAGTTACAGATTAGGAGGACCCATGTTAGTATTATCTGACTCTTCATCATTGCCCTTAAAACCAGACTTACCTCCAAGAGCTAGAGGTTGCAAGTTCAAGTCATACTTCCAGCCTGTTCTCTTCTCAGTCTTTGATCAGCATGCTAGTCATCTGGTCACAGCCTTTCAATGGCTTCTTCTCTTCTTGCACACAGAATATAATATAGGTTTACTAAGGTAGCCTGTGAAGCTCTTTGATCTCACAGTGCCTTCCTTTGGGGATTCCGGTTTTTTTGTTTGTTTGTTTGGTTGGTTGGTTGGTTGTTGTTGATTTTTTGTTTTGTTTTTTTAGGTTTTGTAGGTTTTTGAGGCAGGGTTTCTCTGTCTAGCCCTAGCTATCCTGGAACTCTCTCTGTAGAGCAGGCTGGACTTGAACTCACAGAGATCCACCTGCCTCTGCCTCCCAAGTGCTGGGATTAAATGTGTGTGCCACTGTTGCCCAGCTCTTCCTGGGACTTGTATTGTAGCCTCTCATTTTTTATCCTCTGAACACAGACACCAGCACATCCTGGAATCCCCAACTTTTCATGTCTCACTACGCTGGCTATTTTTTGTCAAGTTGGCACAAGCTACAGTCATCTGAGAAGAAGGAACCTTAACTGAGAGAATGCCACCACACAGTTGGCCTGTGAGCAAGCCTATGGTACATTTTCTTCATTAATGATTGATGTGGATGGGCCCATGCCATTGTGGATAGTCCCACTTCTGAGCAGATGGTCCTGCGTTGTTCTTACAGACTAAGCAAACCATGAGGAGCAACCCAGTAAGCAGTGCTCCTCCATTGCCTTTGCTTCAGTTTCTGCCTCCCAGTTTCTGCGTTGAGTTCCTGCCTAGTTCCTTCTGGATGATGGACTGACTATAAACTGTAAGGTGAAATACCTTTTTTCCCCAAGTTGCTTTTGGTCATGATGTTTTGTGACAGCAATAAAAACCCCTAGCTAATAAATTCACACATTCCTCCTTCCTGCCTTTCTTCCTTCCTTCCTTCCTTCCTTCCTTCCTTCCTTCCTTCCTTCCTTTCTTCCTTCCTTCCTTTCTTTCTTTCTTTCTTTCTTTTTTTAGTTTTTTGAGACAGGGTTTCTCTGTGTAGCCTTGGCTATCCTGGACTTGCTTTGTAGACCAGGCTGGCCTCAAACTCACAGGGATCCACCTACCTCTGCCTCCCTCCCTCCCTGTTTCTTCCAACACTTATTTTGTAGCTAAATCTTATTTATCTTTCAGGAATCTGCTGAAATGTCACTTTCTTTGGATGGATTCTTGTGAACCTCCATCAACGTATCCCCTTCCTGATTATTATACTTAAGTGTCTTGACACTTATGGATGTGGTATTTGGTTGTTCGAAGGTCAGTCAGTGGCTGCTTTTCTGATCTGGAAAAGTCTTACTTGTTTTAGTTAATTAAATGAGTTATATGGTAGTAAACACTGAAGTCTGGTCTCTACTCTAAAAGGTTTTAGTTTTGAGCCCTAAGTTTATTTTATTTATTTGAATATTTTTGAGACAGGGTTTCTCAGTGTAGTCCCTGGCTATCCTGTAACTATCTCTATAGACCAAGCTGGCCTCGAACTCAGAGATCTGACTGCCTCTGCCTCTGAGTTCTGGAAATAAAAGTGGTGTCATGGCAACAAATCTTAGGTTTTTTTTAAAACCAGGATTTTGATACTCCCATTCATAGACATCATTTATAGAAAGACACTTCGTTACCAGAATTTTATAAGATGATAAGTGCAGCAAGATATACTTCATGGTTCCTCAGAGTGAGTGTGACTAGACTGAAATGCCTCTGTTTGTGTAGAACACACTTACTGCAGTGAAGCAAGAGAAAAGGAAATCTTTACAGCAGATTCTGGGTGGAGTGCCCTGTGTGTGGATGTAGGCTTCAGTTATTATTTTTACTTTAGTGGACCTTTGATCCTTAAAAATGTGGATATTTGGTTACCAAAGACTAGTCAGTGGCTGGTTTTCTTATCTAGGAGAGTCTTTGTTTTGGTTCATTGAATGAGTTGTGTGTGGTCGTTTATCAACACTGAAATCTGGCTTCATCTCTAGACAATCTTAATTTTGGACCATAACTCTATTTCAGAACCTCATAGTTATGTATCAACTTGCTTTGTTCTATATGATAAGCTGTGGAGTAGAAATGCTTTCAGCTCTAGCACTGACAGGTAGACAATGTCCAACTCTGTCACTCTTAGAATGAAGGGAGAGGTTCAATGGGTACCTAAGACCTCATGTAGAGAGGTCCTCTCTAAACTACAGAGTGTAGGATGTCTAGGGCAAGGTATGTGTTCATTGGTTCATAATTTTCTCTTTTAAAACTTAGTATGAGGGGATAACTATTACCTGAAAGTTATTGCAGCAAAAGTGGCATATAATGATTAAAAGAGTCATTGGGGCTGAGGATATTGTTCAGTAGTAGAGCACTTACTAGAATGTACAAAGCCCTAAGTTTGACTCTCAGCGCCATGCTAGAAACCCCACAACAAGTGAGCAAACAAAAAATAGGTCTAGTGATATGTTTCTGAAATCTCAAAAAGCTTGGGAGTCTGAGGTAGGGGGATTGCCATAAATTTGAGGTTAGCCTATACTACATACTGAGTACCAGGTTGGCCAAGGCTACCTGTCTCAAAAAACAAAGCTTGGCAGTATTGTTGCACACCTTTAATCCCAGCACTAGGGAACAGAGAGGCAGGTGAATCTCTGAGTTCAAGGCCAGCCTGATCTACAAAGCAAGTTCCAGAACAGCAAAGGCTACACAGAGACGCACCTGTCTCAAAAAGCAAACCAAACAACCAAAACAAAACAACAATAACAACAAAACAAAACAAAATGATCTTGAGTAAGGCTTGGTGGCAATAGCCTTTAGTCCTGGCACTGGAAAGGCAGAAGCAGTCAAATCTCTGAGTTCCAGATGAACCAGGGCTACATAGAAAGTCCGTGGAAAGATGGCTCAGCATTAAAAAACACTCACTGACTGCTCTTCCAGAGGACTGAGGTTTGATTCGCAGTACCTACTTGGTGGTTCACAACCATCTATAACTCTAGTCCCAGAGAATCTGGCATGTTCTTCTGGCCAGTCATCAGGTGTGAATGTGGTACACAAGCACTCACTCACAGAAAATAAATAATAAAGTAGTAAAATATCTAAAAAATAAAGACTGTCTCAAAAGAAAAAAAAGGAAGGAAGGAAGGGCTGTGAAGCAGGATGCAGATGGGATGGATGTCCTAACCCTTCACTGAGAAATGGGGACCAAGCTCTAGTGAGCAGTCAGATTTTTTTTTTGTTAGTACTACAACATTTTGTCAAATTTCAGTGTATTTCAGTACACATGTGTTCAAAACTTTAGGGTAGGCTTTCAGTTTCTTTGTTTAAGAAATATAAGTTGTCAGGTTTGAATCCTAGGGCTCAGGCAGAGGCAGGCTAGCCAAGGCTACATAGTGAGGCTGTCTTTAGAAAAGAGAGAAGAAAGGTACAGAAGCAGGCTGGAAATGTAGCTGCATTGAGCATGCTTGTTTGTTACACATAAATAGGCTGTGGTAGGGCACGTGTAATCACTGCCCATCATCCCAGCATTCAGTATGATCAGAAGTTCAAGGCCATCTTCAGATGCTCAGTGAGTTCAAGGCCCGCATGTGCAAATGAGACCCCCATCAAAATAAACAAAAGTGAATTGCATAAGCATTAGTTTAACTATGTGACAAAGACAGATTCTCAATCATGAAGTTGCCTGCTAGAATACAAATTTTGTCTTCCAGTAAAAGCTTAATGCTTTCATTCTGACCAGGAAAAAATAGTCAGAATTCCAGAAAGTATTGCAGACAGATGTTTGCCATTTCTCCCACGTGATCATCCTAAATATGGCAAATAAGCGGCCTTAGAATTCATTTTGGTCTGACCTCAGAAGAAAAAGCTAGTAATTTAGCATCTTAACTTCAGAGGTAATGTTGGTGTTTTGCAAAAGTTCTTAGAAGATTTGATGATACATAGCTGTTATATGACTCTGCCCTAGATCTTAAAACCTGTGATTTTATCATGGAAAATTGAATCTTTTTTTAATCCTAATGCTAGGAATGTGGTTGGGCGGTGCATGGCAGAGACGTTGACATTCTTATTCTTAGCTTTTCAGATTGTGGTGTTGGAACTAGCTCTCTGCACCAGCTGCCCCCACCTAACAACAGCAAACGCCCAGGGTCAGCCTGTGCTTTATTAGAAAGTAATGAACCCTTTTGGAGAAGTTAGATGAGAAAATGGAGAATGGGGAAATGTTATCGTGCTTATCCTGGTACCCCTGAAAATCTTTCAATCACAGTTTATAAAAAATACTACAGTGATTCAGTCTCTCAGCAGAGGGTATAGAAGTGAAATTTGTTGGTTAGATCCCAGCTTCTTTAGCTGTGGGTCACAACCCCATATGGAGTCATGTAACTTAAGGTGCACATTGTGAAAAAATGTGGCAACAGTGAAAGATTTCTTAATGCACAGTGACCAAAAGGTAATTCAAAACCGAATGTGCATAATGAGTAAAGTGTTCACCCACGGTATATTGCAGAACTTCATTGCTGCCCTAGTTCTGAACACAGCATGCATGCTTTACACTGCATGTGCTTCACATCATGCAAGGCCAGTGAACGCCTGAAAAGCCTCAGCTCAGTTTTGAGGCTGTTGTATACATGACAGTGTTTTTATTATACATTCAAAGTTTTTCGTGTCTATAGAAGTATAATGGCTTAATTATAGAAAACATAGTTTTCTATGCCATAGTTTTTCAGCATGTATTAAATTAGTATGTCTTTGGATTACATTGTGTTAGAATGTTTGTGTTGATGACCTGAGTTTCTTTTAAAACTTATTAAGTGAACTTTGTAGAATTAGGTTAGAATTTCCAACAGTTTCTCAAGTGGCTGTAAACATTCTTCCATTTTTGTGCTGTACATTAATGCAAATTATCATTCTCAGCATTAATGACTACAAAATCAAAATATCATTCAACTGTGAAAAACATTGAAGATGCTCTGTGTCCTGCAGTACCAAATATTCAACCAAGATTTAATTCTTTATGTAAAAAGTAAATATGCACTGGGCTGTGGTAGTCCACACACCTTTAATCCCAGCACTCAGGAGGCAGAGGCAGGCAGATCTCTATGAGTTTGAGATCAGCCTGGTCTTCAGAGTGAGTTCCAGGACAGCCAAAGCTAAACAGAGAACCCTGTCTTAAAAACATACATACACATACATATATACGTACATACATATGTACACACATGTGCACATTTGTCTCCTTCTGTTTAAATTTGCTTTTGTCCTTAATAAATGAGAAATTATTTGTATCCCAAAGAATTTTTTTGAGGGGAAGGTTGAGTTTTGCTGTGTAGCTCTGGCTGTCCGAGAACTAGCTCTGTAGACGGGCTGGCCTCCAACTCGGAGATCACCACCTCTGCCTCCAGGTGCTGGGTGTGCACCACCCCCACCTGGGCAGTTATTTTTAAAATGGAGTTCTTTGTAATGTACTGGTGAACACCTGTTCTATGCCTGTATAATTGATCGTGAACGCTCTATTGGGTGAGAGGGGAAGAAGCAGCCCTGAGTTAGGATTTCTTGTCTGGTGGTACTGTCCCCTCATCACCAAGGATTCTAGCACTTAGGGTGATTTATCTCTTCATTACCAGCAGGGGACAGGACTTCTCCCAGGAGCACAAGAGGCAGCTGTTCCTTCTGAGCTATAAGCCCCAATCAAGAACCTCTGTGCTAAAAAACAAAACAAAACAAAAAACATAAACAAAAAAAACTTTGCTTTCCTTTTACTTGTGTGATCAAGAAAGAAATTAATACATGAGAGGCTTGTACTTATTTTTACCTACATCTTAATCTTTGAATTCTCACTACCTTTCTGTTTTTTGCATCTCTTTTTGATATTCAGGCACCTACATTCTTGGCCCAAGTTCTCACAGATAGGCTGTCCTGGCTAGTTTTATGCTGACTTGACACAAGCTTAAGTCATCTTAGAGGAAGAAACTCCAAATTAAAAAAAAAAAAAAAAAAATTCCTCCATACAATTTGGCCTTAGGCAGGCAAGCCTGTTAGGCATTTTCTATCTTTCCTATTTATTTATTTATTTATTTATTTATTTATTTACTTACTTACTTACTTACTTACTTATTTACTTATTCACTTCACCACCTGATCCCAGCCTCCTCCCTCCTCTCCTCCCAGACCCACCCTCATGCCCCCTCCTCTACTGTCCCCTCCTTCTTCTCAGAGAAGGGGAGACTCTTAAGGGGTACAACCCACCCTGGCACCTCAAGTCACAGCAGGACTAAGCGCACCCTTTCCCACTGAGGCCAGATATGGCAGCCCAGCTAGGGGAGAAGGGATCCAAAGGCAGACATCAGAGTTCGAGACAGCCCCGACTCCCATTGTTAGGGACCCGTGTCACAGCTGCTGCACATGTGTAGGGGCCTAGGTCCAGCCCATGCATGCTCTTTGGTTGGTGGTTGGTTCAGTCTTCAATTGGGAGTTGATGAGCTCCCATGGGCCCATGCTAATTTACTCAGTAGGTCTTGTGGTGTCATTGACCTCTCCAGCTCCATCTAGCCTTCTGCCCACTCTTCCACAAAACTTCCCAAACTTGGCCTGTTATTTGGCTGTGGGTCTCTGTATCTGTTTCCATCAGCTACTGGATGAAGCCTCTCAGAAGACAGTTATGCTAGCCTCCTGTCTGCAAGCACAGCAGTGTAGCCATGATGGCAGAGATGGGAGTTATGCATGGGCTCAATAATGTGAACTTTATTTGTCAAGGCTGACCTGGCTACAGCTGCTGCTGAATGCCAGATCTGTAAACAACAGAGACCAACACTGAACCAGTATGGCATCATTTTTCAGGGTGGCCAGCCAGTGACCTGGTGGCAAGTTAGGTACATTGAACTACTTCCTTCATGGAAAGGACAATGCTTCATCCTTACTGGAGTAAATATTTATTGTGGTTATAGATTGGCCTTTCTAACATGTAATTCTTCTGTCAAAACTACCACCAATGGACTTAGAAATTGCTTTATCTGCCAGGCTTGGTGGTGCATACCTTTAATCCCAGCACTCAGGAGGCAGAGGTAGGTGGATCTCTGTGAATTCGAGTCCAGCCTGGTCTACAAAGAGAGTCCAGGACAGCCAAGGTTATGTCATGGTTTTCCACACTGTATTGCTTTAACCAAGAAACTAACTTCCCATCCAGAGAAGTATGGCAGCAGACACATACTCATGGAATCCATTCATTTTACCATACTCCCCACCATCCTGAAGTAGCTGGCCTGATAGAAAGATGGAATGGCATTTTGAAGACAGTTACAACACCAATTAGGTGTCACTAGCCCAAACGACTGCGGCAGGGTCATCCAGAAGGCACTGTACACTTTGAATCAGTGTCCAATCATGGCCCAGTTTCTCCCATAGCCAGGATTTGTGGATCCAGGAGTCAAGGGGTAGAAATGGGAATTGTTCCACCTTGTGGTACATTAGGGAAGTTTTTGCTTTTTTGTTCCCATTACCCAGAATTCTGCTGGCCTGGACATTTTGGTTCCAGGAAAGGGAGCACTCCTGCCAGGACATGGATCATCCACTGGAGCAGGGGGAAGGTAGGTTGTGTCACCAGCCATGTCTGCTGTTATTTTACCTGCAGTGCCCACATGCTCATTAATCTTTGCATCAACTTTTATCTCTGGGCCTGGTCAGGACCAAGTTTTACACATCAGCCTTTAGCCAACTGCATCTCTGCCAGTTTGCAAATCGGGGGGAGAGATTTGGTAGGACAAACTTGGTCAGGTGTCACATCTAGACGTGCAGATACAAGGATTGAGAGTCACTAACACTAGCCTCCTGAGGGCAGGGAGATTGTGGGCCTGCTTGTTTCCATAGGTTTTCCCTCAGCTGCCCAGAACATACACCTGTAGGATTCACAGTGCTTTCAGAAGTGCCTGCCTCCCTTTGCTGTTCTGATTACACAGGAAGAAATGGGTAGATCTAGCTGTTTTGCTGCCTCCTAAGAGGTGTGAGAGGTTCCTAGTGCTCAGCTATACCTAGCAAACTTGCCACACACATTCTTTTGTGTCTTCATGTGTGCATTTATACTTCTGCATTGGGAGTTACCTATCTTTAATTGCTCCCAAGGTATTGCAGGATTGCTCTGGAAAGTAAGCTGTTTTATAGTCTCTTGATCCCACAGGAGTGTTCCAAACTTTGGTCCCTTTTCGCTAATTTCCTCTGTGGATGTGCTGGTTTTTCTTTCCCAGCTTTTCCAGAGCCTTACTATGCTGCTAGCTCCTACTATCCACCACCTGGCCTACTGTGGGAACCTGTAACCAGGTTACTTGAGGCCTGCCCCAGTCACTGCCTCAGCCATGTAGACTTCAAGTGTTGCTCCCCTGAAGTAGTCCACCTCGTATCCTTCAAAGCCCAGTGGCAAACAGGTGGACATTGAGTTGTTGAGAACTTCCTAAGTACTGTAGACTGGACAGTAGGCTGTGGCTGTGAGAAGAGTTTGTGGGCTTGAGAGTAGGACCCTTCAATCACAAAATACAATTGCCTGTCACACAGTCTGTCCAAGACCTTCTGCTGAAGCCATTTTTTTCTAAGCCACACTCATTTCCCCCATTCACTTTTAGGCAGAAAACCTCTCTCTCCTCCTCACATTTTTCCATTTCAGCTTCACCTCAGCTGTGGAGCCTTTCTATGTCATATCAGCCCTGCTTACATTTAGCTCTTTTTTAAAATTTAAAAAGTAAATTCTAAACTAGGCATAGTGGTGCATATCTGCAATCCTAGCACTTGGGATATTAGGGCAAGAAGATGGCGAGTTTGAGACCATCTGAACTACATAATGAGATTGTGTCTTTAGTAAAATTGCTTTATTCTGCTATCTAACACTTTTAAGTAACCAAAAAGGTAGCCAAGATTTTCCCAGAAAGCAGAGGGTACAAATATAGTCATCTCTCTCCCTTCAAACAGCACTCTGTTTTTCTACCTTATGGGATATAATATACTTTTAAATATTTGTAGGGACAATTCTGGAATTTTGGTTTCTTTAAAAAACACAAATATTTTAAGAATATGTTTCCATCTTAATCCCAGATGTTGGGATATGGGGCTGCTTTGGACTGCTCACAGCAACTGACTATGATTTGCCTCTTGCTTTAGCAGAGGCACAGTTTTGCCAGCTACCAATTGTGCGACATTTGTAATTCTGGGAACTTTTCAGAGGATATATAAATGCTAGGACACCAACAGGCAATGTGGGTTGTTCGTCATTTTGGGGGGTTGATTGTGATTTGTTAGTAGTAGTGCTCAGAGAAGAAACAAGAAAAATAATAGACTGAAGGATCTCTCTCTCTCCCTTCTATCCTTCTTTCTCTCCTATTTGGTGATGGGGGTGAAATCGGGGGGGGAGGGAGAACCCACAAAGTAGCAAAGTCCAGCTAGAAATGTCATCTATTATTTTATAAGCAATGTGTCCCCATTTGGGTTATACTTGCACTGGCAAGTTCTTGGCTTTCTAGAATGTGCTGTCCCTCGGAAAGCCTCAGAAAGGCAACTGTATACAGTCGTCACATCCATATGCCACATGCTGTTAACATAGTATCTCAGGACTCCTCTGACTTAAGATTTACAGAGGGTTCATCTAAAAAAATAATTGTTACAGCTGGCCATAGTGGCACATACATTTAATACCAGTACTTGAGAAGGAGAGGCAAGCACATTTCTCTTGAGTTTGAGGCCTATATAGCAAGCCCTAAACAACTAGAATGACATAGGGAGTGCCTATCTAAAAAACAAAAACAAAACAACAAACAAACAAAACAAAAAACCGAAGAATTATTCCCATTATGCAAGTCATATAATTCACTGTAGAAACCTAGAAACTCTCCATAGCTACCCCCACAAGTGCTGAAGTGGACAGCCATCTAGATTTCTAGGGAGCCTTCTCTCCTTTTATATCAGCACATATGGGAATTAAATGAAATTGGGAATTGTCTTAGCCGGGTTTCTATTGCTGTGATAAAACACAATGCCAAAAGTAACTTGGGGAAGAAAGGGCTTATTTCACCCTTATTGCGTAGAAGTCCATCACTGAGAGAGGCCAGGGCAGGGACCTGGAGGCAGGAGCTGATACAGAGGGTGCAGCATTAGGAAGGTTGAGAACCACTGCCATAGAGGATCACAGCTTACTGGATTGCCCTTCATGGCTTCCTCAGCCTGCTTTCTTACAACACCCAGGACCATCAGCCCAGAGGTGGCACCATCAAAAGTGAGTTAGGCCCTCCCACATCAATCATCAATCAAGAAAATGCAGTACAGCCTTTTCCACAAGCCATACTGGTGGGGGCATTTTTTTCACATGAGACCAGAAGAGCGTGTTGACTCCCCTGAGACTGGGATTAGAATTCTCAACCTTGATGTCAGAGCTGGGAATTAAATTTACTACTAAACCATTTCCTTTTAAGGCCAGTGAGGTATCTTAGCAGGTAAGGACACTTGATGCCAGCAGTGGCAACCTGAGTTCAGTCTCTAGGGCCCACATGGTAGAAGGAGACAACTGACTCTCTTGAGTTGTCCTTTGACTTACACAACCACACAGTGGCACCAACATACATGTGTGCATACACACATAAGTAAATAAATTCACTAATATCCAAACATCCAAAGTGTTCTTTGGATAGTGGCTCATGTCTTTTAATGCCAGCACTCAGGAGAGCAGAAACAAGTGGATCTCTGGGAGTCTGAGGCCTGGTCTATAGAGCAAGTTCTAGAACAGCTGAGGCTAGCCTGGTCTACAGAGGGAGTTAGTTCTAGGATAGCCAAAGCTACACAGAGAAACTTTGACACAGAGAAACCCTGTGTCAAAAACAAAAGAAAAAAGTATTCTTGGTTTTATAACTCTCTTAGGGTTTTATTGCTGTGAAGAGGCACCATGACCATGGCAATAAAGGAAAACATTTGATTGGGACTGGCTTAGTGTCACAGGTTTAGTCGGTTATCATCATGGCAAAAAGCATGGCAGTGTGCAGGCAGACATGGATAGAGTAGCTGATAGTTCTACATCTTGGTCCATAGGGAGCAGAAGGAGCCTGTGTGCCACACCGGAAGTAGCTTGAGCATAGGAGACCTCAAAGCCCATCCCCACAGTGACACACTTCCTTGAATAAGGCCACACCTATTTCATCAAGGCATACCTCCTAACAGTGTCAGTCCTTATGGGCTAGCTGTTCAAACACATGAGTCTATGGGGGTCATACCTATTCAGACCACTACAATAACTTTACTTGATTTTTAAATTTTATTTATTGTCTGGTGTGTGTGTATGCACATGCATGTAGAGGTCAGAGAACAACTTGTGGGAATTGGCTTTCTTCTTCCACCTCAGGTCCATGGATCAAACTCAGGTCTTCAGGATTGCACAGCAAATACTATCACCTATTATTTCACTGACTAACTGTAGTTAAGAGGTATTTGTAAACCACCACGTAGATGCTGGGAACCAAACCCAGGTCCTCTGTAAGAGCAACAAGTGCCATTTCTCTACCTTCTCCTTTCCCACTCTTCTCCCACTCCGATCTTTATTTATTTATTTTATTTTTAAGTTTTTTTTTTCTTTATTATGTATACAGCATTCTGCTTGCACACCAGAAGAGTGCATCAGATCTCACTGAGGATGGTTATGAGCCACCATGTGGTTGCTGGGAATTGAACTCAGGTCCTTTGGAAGAACAGCCAGTACTCTTAACCTCTGAGCCATCTCTCCAGCCCCTATTTTTATTTTTTATCATTTTATAATGATTTAATATATATTAACTCAGTTTAAACTATATCATAGCAAAGCTTTCTAAATTTCCTGTTTATATAAGGCTGAAACAATTGCTTAAATGATTTGTGCTTATGATGTTCATTCTATATTTCAATAAGGAAATTCTTATTAAATTTTTATTAATTTATTTACTTTACATCTCAGTAGGAAATTGCCTCCCTTCTCTCTTCCCACTCCCTCCCTGTCACCTTCCTTTCTTCCTCAGAAGGGAAGCCTTCCCATGGGTATTAACCGACCTTGGCATATCAAGTAGGACTAGACCCACTTTATATTGAGGCTAGACAAGGCTGTCCAGTTAGGGGAAAGGGATCCAAAGGCAGGCAACAGAGTCAGAGACAACCCTGCTCCTGCTATTAGAGGTCCCACATGTGAGTCAAGGTACATGTCGGGTGTGGGTTGCCCAGAACCCTCTCATGCATGCTCTCTGGTTGGTGTTTCAGTCTCTGTGATCCCCTGTGGGCCCAGGCTAGTTGATTCTATCGATTTTCTTGTGGTGGCCTTGACCTCTCTGGCTCTTTCAATCCTTCCTCCCCCTTTTCCACAAGCTTCTTGATGTCTTCCTAATGTGTGGCTCTGGGTCTCTGCATCTGTCTTCATCAGCTGCTGGGTGAAGACACTCAGATGACTGTTACGCTCGCCTTCTGCCTACAAGAATAGCAGAGTGTTATTAATAGAGTCAGGGGTGGGTTCCCTCAAATGGCAACTCAGGGTGGGCCAGTCGTTAATTGGCTGGGTCAAAGGTTTTGTGTGTGGGCTGGTGTCTCCCTCCCTCCACTGGAAGTCCTACCTGACTACACGAGGTGGCCACTTGAGGCTACATGTCCCCTGCTGCTAGGAGTCTGAATCTTAATTTTTTTTAATATAAATAATAGAAATTCCTTAAGTGTGATGATTATTTAATTATGTATTTAATGTGGTTAACCGATAAAATTGCTATTATATGTAAATTTTAACTTATAAAGTAGAATGTATAATTGTCTTAAAAAATTTTTAAAGGCCAGGCGGTAGTGGTGCATGCCTTTAATCCCAGCACTCGGCAAGCAGAAGCAGGTTCTGAGTTCAAGGCCAGCCTGGTCTACAGAGTGAGTTCCAGGACAGTTAAGGCTACACAGAGAAACTATGCTTTAAAAACAACAACAGCAAAAAATTTAAAAAGATAATCTTAGGAATTTTACATCAAGTCTTGTGAAACATAATATCTTAAAAAAAACTTTCTTACCTACTTAAAGAAGTCACATTTAAAGATAACTAGGAATAACATTAGGTTTTATGATGGCTTATCTTGGTTGTTAACCTCACTACCTCTGGAATCAACTAAAACCCTGGTAGCTGGTTATGCCTGAGAAAGATTTTCTTGTACTCTGAATCTGGATTGTTTGAAGTCAAAAAAACTTCGAATCTGGTAGCAGACTACAAAAGGACATGAGAGAAGGAAGCTTTTGCTTTTAGCCTGCTTGCCTCCACTCTTGCTGACTTGCTGCTGAGGCATTTTCTTCACTGGTATTAGAACCTGCTTCTTCAGGATTCCAACATAGACTAAAGACCAGCTGAGACATTCAGCACAAACAGCCTTTTGTACTAAATAATTAACTGGATTCTTAGCCTTTCCATCTGGAGATAGCCACTGTTGGACTAGCCAGATCACAATTTGTAACCTGCTCTTAGTAGATCCCCCTTTGTGTGTGTGTGTGGTGTGTGTGTGTGTGTGTGTGTGTGTGAGAGAGAGAGAGAGAGAGAGAGAGAGAGAGAGAGAGTTCATTCTATCAGTTCTGTTACTCTAAAGAAACCTGCCTAATACAGGGCTATTTGTAGGTGGGAGTTTGTTTACAGACACGTACTACACAACTGAAGAAAATGTCTCTCCAGTCTTGGATTTATTGTCAAATAAATCCTCAGGAATGGTTGGGACCGTCTTCCTTCCTTCATAGTATGTTGACAGACCCAGTCTTCTGGAGATCTTGTACAGATAGTTACATCTGCTGTGAGTACAACTAATATGTCATGCCTGTAAGGCAGCATTCCCCACTTCCTCTGCCCCTTACATTCTTTTCCATCCTTTTTTTTTTTTTCTTGAGTTTTCTTAAATCTTGGATAGGTGTTATAAATGTCCCACTTATGGATGGCATTCAGCAGCTATTTAACTCTTGTACTTTTATCAGTCATGAAACTCTACAGTTATTTCTGACCATTGCAAAAATGGTAACCATTTTGTCACCAATGCTGACAACAAGCACTATTCTGTGGACATTAGCATAGTTACTTAGAAGGCAATTTGATAAACACAGAATTCCTAGTTAACGAAACCACAGCAGTGACTTCTTCACTAGTTTCTGTGATGCCCCTAACCACTGGCTTTTGACTAGATTCAAAGTACTAAGTATGAGTTTCCTCCTGTGGAATGTGCAGCAAATCCAATTACAAAGTACTTTGTTACACCTGTAAGTTTGCCACTATTGCACTGCTGGGTTCTTCTTGCCTTGCCAGTTAATATGGTTGCACATAAAGCTGACAGCTGAGTAATACTGCTGCTGATGGTTCTCCTCAGTATCCCAAACAGCACCTTTCAGTGCAAGGAAGACTGGCCAGTCCAGTTCTAGCTTGATTTCTCCATGTTATGAGATCAAGACCTATAGTATCTTCAGTAGTAAGGTTTTACCAACTAGTTCTAGTAGGCAACCAAGAGCTGTGGCAATTTTGTGTATTGTTGGAGGGCCTTAGGAGTCTCCCTGACCATCAAATTATAGGGAATTAGCCCATTTCTGGCACTAGAATATTCGTGTAATAACCTGTCTTTTGTGAACAGCTTTATCTGCCCACACTGTTCAAACCATTTTTTAAATTTTGCTTTTTGATTAGCTTACCAACTAAAAGTATTCTTATGTTGTAGACCAAATATTTGTGTCCTCTAAAAATAATGTTGACAGGGTTATTGGAGATGGGGACTTGAGAGGTAATCAGAACACCAAACTGGAGCCTGCATCAACCCATTCTGTTCCTGTGTAAAAAGAGACACGAAGGAGAGTGCTTCCTCTCTCTCTGCCTTATGTGGGCTACAAGAAGACTTCAGCCTTTGAACCAGGAAGGAGTTCTCATTACACAGTATGTCTACTGCAACCTTAGTCTTAGATTTTCAGCCTCCAGAACCAAGAGGCAAATGTTAGATAAGTCATACGGCTTGCGATGTATTTGTGATAACAACCTGAGCTAAGCCATCTTTTAACTTAGTTTTTGAAAGATAATTAACCTAGCTTCCACATTTTTTTGTTTTGTTTTTGTTGCTGTTTTTGGTGGTGGTGGTTTTGTTTGTTTGGCTAGTTTGAATTCGTTTGATTTTTGAAGACAGGATTTCTCTGTGTAACAGCTCTGGCTGTCCTGAAACTAGCTTTGTAGACCAGTCTGGCTTCTGAACTCATAGAAAGCCACTTGCCTCTGGGATTAAAGATGTGTATCACCACCACCAGGCTTCCTGTCTTCCATTCTTATCCAAGGTTGCACAGCTAATATGCAGAAATATTAGATTTCTCACTCAAATAACCTTCTTTTGTGATTTTCTCCCTTTGATGTCTTGTCACACCCTGTACTGATTTTATTGTAGCAACTGCTTCAGTTATTTTTTGTGGATATCTGAGTATCTGTGTTTGTGAGTATCTGAGTACTTGCAGTGTTTCTCTTAAAAGCAAAGGATTTGTTCAAGGGTGGGCCTTTTTAAGGAGGTTCTTACATTGGAGTAAGCTGATTATAATTTGGCTCAAATTTAGAACATGCCGTTATGTTATAGAGGCCAGAATCTATGGCTTACATATGCTGTTTACTGCTCTTTCACTTCTGTATCACCACGCTATCATTGGCCATGTTTAGACTTTGCTTCCATGGTCTCCTGGCTTTATCTGGCAAACAAGGCTTGGGTTTCAAGCTCAAGGTTATGTGTTTTGCTGTCAGCACTTGTTATTCAAGGATTCTACTAAAATGGCACTTGGCTTCGGCCACCTATCCTGCAGGTATCCATACGCCTGGTTTTTATTGGCTACCAGCCATTGTTAGGGTTTGGATTTAGTTTTTTATTTTACTGAAAAGAATCTCTTGCCCTCTTTTCTTTACTTTATTCAAATACTGAGGTTATTTCCCATGTACATTTTGTCATTCGAGCACCTACAGTCTGATCATCACTATGTCTTATCATAATATCCATATTTAAAACCAACTGTGGAGATTTGAATGAGAATGGCCCCCATAAACTTATATATTTAAGTGTGTGCTCCCTAGTTGGTGGAGCTGTTTGGGCAGAATTAGGAGACAGGACCTTGGTGGAGGAGTGCATCACTGGAGGCCAGCTTTTGAGGATTCAGAAGACTCTAGCCATTCCAAGTCTCCCTCTCTCTGCCTAATGGTACACACATATATATGTGGGCAAAATACTCATACATACAAAATTAAAAATAAATATTAAAAAAGAATTTAAAATTTTAAAGTATATTTTCCTCTTTGTTGTGTCACATAACACTCTTTTCATTGAAGCTGATTTTTCTGCTCTTCAGGAAGTCATTGATAGTTTAGGAATTTGATAGGAGTATTTGGTTGCTCTTTCTGTATCTGTATGCTTTGAAATGGCTCCCCATGCTGCAGTGATTGGTAGAAATGAGCAGGGTCCCAGCAGGGTGAGGGGTCAGAGTACAGCAATAGGGAGGCTCTAGTTCCATGTACCATGTACTCATAAGTCAGGGCTCACTTCTACTAATGAAGAAATAAGAGAATTACATAATGTTTCCTTTAGAAAGTTTTCTGTGAGCCAAATTGCCTTTGTGTTTGCTTTTTCTCTGAGTAGAAATGCAAGAAATAAAGGGAGTCCTATGTTAATTATCCATATCCCAAACATCAATTTGTAGGTTGTTTCTCTGTTTTCCCACACGTAACATATGCTGTATGCAAATGTGTTGAGAAAACAAGGTTGTAATAAAACTAATAGGTATGTGCCTTCTTGATATGCCCTTGTTCTTGCTCAGTGGGGAGATTTTTAGCAGATTCTTTCACTAATGGGACACTAGCTCACTACTCTCTGTACTTCCGTTCATGCCACAGGCTCTGCAAGTCCAGTGTGTCTGTACTGGGAAGCTTATCTGAGGGTGTGTGTTGTAGGCCCATTGCTTCTCTCCTGAGAGCCACTGGCAGCAGGTATTCTTTGTGCTGATAAGCCTGGGAGAGCAGGTTGGTGCTGATGATTCTATTAAGCTGCTCTCGAATACTGTAAACCCTCCTGGTTATGCAGACTTTCTGCTCCTGTTATGTTGCTATAGTTGTGCCAGCACCTTGACTTGGAGCTTGCAGGAGTGCCACAGGGATTTGTTTTTTTCTTCCTCACATTTGGGACCGTCTTTCCAAGTTAAAAATGTTAAGGCTGTCCAGTTCAAGGGTATTTTCTAGAGTCTGTCCACTTATTTAGTTGTGGTCTAATCAGGAGAAACACACCCTACTACACTAGGACCTTAAACTGGGATATGTTATAGAAATAACCATTAACTAGCTATAACAGATTAACTGAAAGGCTGGGAGGAGGGGCCAGTGCTAAGGAATAGAGGAACAGGAGTTGTACTGAGCAGCCCCCCTTAGAGCTGTGGGAAATAAATTCAATGAAGTAACAAACTTATAAATCCTCTTTCCCCAAAGCTGAGGTTCAGACCACTAGGTAGGTGATGGTGCAGTTTAGTTTACTGCTATCAGTGAACCAAGCTGGCAGGCCAAGGATGGACTGCCAGTGAAGTTCATAGGATAGTGGAAGTCACTGGCCACCATGCACACAGTGGCAAGAAGAACATAGGAGAGAAACTTTTTCATATTCTCAGTGCCCTACCCCAACACCACAAAGTATAGAACAAGGATCTAGGGTTGAAAGAAATATATTGTCTCACTGGTGTTAACAGGTTTCATTTGAAATCTCCAGTTACCTTGTTTCCTTGAGTGCTTTACGATAACCATTGTCTAAACATCTAAACTACTGGATCTGCTGACAGGCAAACTTGTGTACCATGTACCATGACAGAGAGTAATTTGTCTCTGTGGATCCCTTTGACTTTGTTGTCTGTCTTTGTGGTTGTTTTTGTCAGATTGGGTCTCCTAATTTAACCAGGCTGTCCTGAAGCATAAGAATCCTGTCCTGTCTCCTGGGTGCTGAGATTATAGGTATGCTTCAGCACCTCTGTCTTCAGTTGTTCTCTTTTCTTTTAAGAATGTAGAGTGCATGGAGTCAGCCCATTCCCTCAGTGATGCAGATGCTTTCACCAGAGTCAGCACCTATCTGCATTGTCCAGAGATATATGAGGACCTAAGACTTGAAATTTCAAGCTATGAACTTAAGGTGGCTGTCCACAATCCTGGTGACCTTTCAGTGAATCTAGAATGAATAACGTTACGTTGCCTGTCAGCGCTCTAGATTGTTTTGTGTCATATAACATAAAAGGCAGTTTGAGGATGTCCTAAATCTGAGACAAGAAACAAGTACTAAGTAATGAAGCTAATAGTACAGATACAGATTTTTGTCACAGGAGCAACTTGGCTTGAACTGTAAATGGGTCCATGAGGCAAACAGTCAAGAGGACAAAATCAAGCTGTTTGCAGAAGAATTTTCCCACAGATCTGAGACAAAGGATAAAGAGGTACTTTGTTGGCTGAGCTTTTGTGACCATTTCTATCTCGACAGAATCTTTAATGGCACTGTTGTAGATGTTGATTTTGAACAATATACTTTATGTCTAAGCTTGGAGAAGGGACTTACTTGAATGCCATGGCCACCTAAAATGATGAAACACTGAACAAAATGTTGTGCTTTTTACCCTGTAGTTCTCATGTTGTATTCTAATCTGGGTGGCTGTGTTGTCAAATGGGATGCCATTGTGACAACAGGTTTCTCTTCCGTCTGAGTGTCTGTGGATGAGTGTCTGTTGGTAGGTGGACAGCCTTCTCATGATTTCTCATGGAGAGTCTTGTTGCACCTGATCATTGCTTTGGGGACAGGCGGTTACTCTGTAACTAACACTGAATTTACTAGTTTTTAGGAATAGAAAGTAAGTTTTCAATGTAGACTATGTGAGGGTAAAATAGGGGCTGGAGAGATGGCTCAGTGGATGTGAAAGTGCTTGCCAGACAAGTCAAACAACCCAAGTTCATATCCCCAGAACCCATGTCAAAGCCCTAACAGTGGATCTTGCCTGCAACCCCAGCACTCAACAGTGAGTTGTTAGACAGAGTCAGGAGAATCCCCTGGACCAATGAGCTTTGGAGTACAAACCACAGCAGCATAACAGCAAGAGAGACCCTGCCTCAAGTAAGGTGCAGCAAGAGCTGATTCCCAAGGCTTTTTCTCTGACTTCTATGGGTGCATCATGGCTCATGTGAACTATTGCGTGCATTCGCTTATGGTCACACATGTCATGTGCGCACAGAATGGACAGATGTGTATAACACTAAGAACAGAGCTTGTTATGACAGTTAATAAGCTGTACTTCATGTCATGAGGTACCTGTAAAAATTAAGGGGAGTGAGACTATAAAAACTTATTTGGAAAGTAATATTGAAAAATATTCAGAAGATTTTGTATCTTTAAAATGTATTATAGCAGACTAGAGAAATGGCTTGTTGGTTCAGAAGACCAGAGTTTGTATCCCAGCACCCACATAGTGGATCACAGTCGTGCATAACTCCACCTCCAGGGGATCTGAGATTCTCTTTAAACTTCCATGGCACCGGGTAGACACATGTTGCATATATGTGCATAAAATAAAAAGTCTAAAAACTACATATATATATAATAAAACATTTTTAAATTAAAATAAAACACATGATAAAGATAATTTTTGTATGTTTTATATTTTTTTCCCTAATGCTGGAGATGTAATCCAGGGCCTTGCACATAGTAGGCAAGCATTCTACCACCAAGACATAGACATATCTCCAGCACCTATTGTGCATACATATAGGCAGGAGAAAGAAATTATTAAATGCCATTTTGAGTAGGTGCATCCATCATGTAATCAAGGGATCTCAATCCCTTCTGTTATCTTATCCTCTCAGCAGAACCTCATTGAAAAGACAGTTACATACTTGAGGACCTGTCCCATGTAGATTATCCCAGGAAGGGTGCATCCTCAGTGTGTCTGTGCTGGTAGGTGTTTCCTGGTGATGCCCCATGCTGTTGTCTGTGTGAAGTTGGTGTACACTGGTTTTAGACTTGGAGAATCTGTCGCCAGCATGGTGCAGAGCCTATTTCCTGTTATTTCAGTAAGTGTCCATAAAACCCTTTCAGGCTGTCTCGTTAGGGTTTTTATGGCAGTGGTAAAAGGCCATGACTAAAAGTAACTTGGGGAAGAAAGAGTTTATTTCTCTTACACATCCACATCATAGTCCGTCATCGAAGGAAGCCAGGGCAGGAACTCAAGGTAGGAACCTGGAAGCAGAAAGTGAAGCAGAGACAATGGAAGAATACCACTTCCTGGCTTGCTCCCCATGGCTTCGTCAGCTTTTCTTTAACAGCTCAGGATCACCTCTCCAGGAGTGGCACTGTGCATAATAGGATGAGCCCACCTATATCAATCATTAATGATTAATCAAGAAAATGTCCCAGGGCTTACCCACAGACCTTCCCAAATGACTCTAGCTTGTGCCAAGTTGACAACAAACAAACAAACAAACAAACAAACTAATCAGCAGCAGGATAAGAAAAGCATTTAATCTTCAAATCAAGAAAACCAAGGCCTAAAATGACCACCCGGTAGGCACCAGGAATCTAGCCTCAAAGCCTGTCTCATTGAGTGTATAGTGAAACTTGCCTTTGCTGGTAAACACAGGGACCAGACAATGCCTGGGGAACACCCTGTGATCAGAGGTCTGTCAGCTCTTAGGAAGGACAGTTGCTGGTACAGTTTGGAGATGACTGGCAGCATACCCATGAGTCAGAGGAACAGAGAGAGGTTCTGCTTCGTTTGTTTCTCATTGTCATTATCATATGTTCTGGTTCAGATGCCAGAGCCTGCCAGCAACAACAGCTCCCAACATTCAGATACAGAGTATCTTTCAAAAAGGCCCTTTTTTTGAAGGCTTGGTCCCCAGCTGATGGCAATACAGAGAGGTAATTATGAGAGTGCCTACTTTCTCAATGTTCTAATCATTGATTAGTTCATAACTGTTTCTGTTATTTGGAAATGGAACCTAGTTGTAGCAAGTTGGATGACTAGGAGCTGTTTTTGAAGGTCGTATCTTGTCCCTGCTCTTTCCTTCCTCATTTTCTGTCTCCCGTGAACCACTTTGGTCCACCATATGCTCTCTGCCTTACCATGTACAGGCCCAGAAACAACCGTGGCAAATGACCACTTCTGGAACTTCTGAATATCTGAGCCCAGAGCAAATCATGTACTTTTTCCTCTAACACTATTTTTTTTGGAAAGACGTCCATTTTCTGTATGCAGAGAGCAGCCTTAGTCTTTTTACTGTGCCAGCAAGTCTAGGCTGAATGTTCAGGTTTTGTCAAGCAGACCGCTGCTGACTGGTTGATGTTTAAAGTTGGTATCAGAAGTATTTTATAGCAAATACTGTTTTTTTTTTCTTTTTTTAAAAAATTTATTTACTTATTTACTATTTATACATATTCTGCCTGCACCAGATCTCATTACAGATGTTTATGAGCCACCATGTGGTTGCTGGGAATTGAACTTGGCACCTTTGGAAGAACAGCCAGTGCTCTTAACCTCTGAGCCAACTCTCCAGCCCTGAAAATACTGTTTTGTCATGATTTTGTACATGTAAAGTACTTCTAAGAAGTGAAAATTTTAAGATAATAATATAGATACTTGCATTTTTTGGGCAGTACCACTCTGGGCCCTACTAGAGGTCGATGTGTGCTCCTAGTAGCATCCCACGAGCATGCTTGCTTCCAGCTTCTCCAACACGGTGTACTGTCAGACTCCAAGTTTTGCCAGTTGTATAGACCAGGGGCAGAGAGCAATGATAAATGTCAATTTCATTTACATATCTCTAATTCTGAGCTCATTAATCCTCTTTAAGCTCTCTGTCGTTGGTGGTGGTCATTGCCATTGTCTTCCTCCTCCTCCTCCTCCTCCTCCTTCTCCTCCTCCTCCTCCTCCTCCTCCTCCTCCTCCTCCTCCTCCTTCTCCTCCTCCTCCTCCTCTTCCTCCTCTACCTCCTCTACCTCCTCTACTCCATCTCCTTTTTTTAAAACTTTTCTTTCTTTTCCTTCCCTTTTCTTTTCTAGGTACAAAGGCTCAAACCCAGGGCCTTGTACATGCTAGAAAAGCACTCTCTGATTATACCCTAGTTGGCTACCATTGTATCTTCTTTGTAAAATGTCTGCTTGGGGCCTCTATCCTTTTCTCTGTGCTGTTGTTTGGTTTGGGGTTTCTTGTTCTAGATTTGTATGAATTGCTTATATATTTTGAACAATAACTTCTTGTTACATATGTTGTTTGCATCTATTTTCTCACACTCAACATACTGATTTTTCTTTTTGTTCGTAATTTCCTCTGCTATGCAGAGGTTTTCCATATGTGTAGTCCCACTTGTCTGTTTTTGCTTTTGGAATGATAGCCAAATAAATCAAGCCCAGTGTTAAATAGCCTTTTCTCTGTGTTTATTTTGAGGAGGTTTTTGTTGTTTTGTTTTATGTTTGTGGGGAGGGAGCACCTATGAGGCAGGATCTCACTGTGAAACCTTGGCTGTCCTGCAACTCACTCTGAACCATGCTGGCCTTGAAATTGTGGTGATCATCTTGCCTCTGCTTCCTGTATACCAGCTTAAAAGAGTACTGGGTTAGGGTACACCCTCCTGGGCCTTGATTCTACAAATTTTATGGTTTTAAGTCAAATATGTTAAAGTCTTTGATCAATTTTGAATTGACTTTTATATACGATGTTAGGTAAGGGTCCAGTTTTCTTTCTTCAGCGTGTGGTTATCCAGTTTTTCCAGTAACGTTTCTTAAAGAGTTTATTCTTATTATGTCTCCTTGAAAAAGGTTAGTTGACTTAATTGGTTGTTTTTATTCTGGGCTTTCTATACTTCATTGGTTTTGTTTATAGCTTAATACTGGTATCATATTGCTTTGATTGATGTGACTTTGTAACACCATTTGAAATCAGGAAGTATGCAACTTTGTTTTATTTTTATTTTCAAGATTTTTTGCATAATATGAGACTTTTTATGGTTAGACACAAACTTTGGAATTTTTTCTATTTATGTGAAAAGATCCATTAGGAATTAAGTTGAATCTGTAAGGCCCAGTTACATGCTGACTACAAGAAACATGCCATTTAGATTCAGAGATGCTTACTGGCCAAAATGTTATATGCCATGAAAATGTTAACTAGAAGAAAGAAAGAGGACATGCTTGCTGGACAAAGCCAACTGTCTGTAGAAACAAAGAAAGTCATGAAAATGATACTGGAGGGTCAATCACCCTGATAGTGTAAGTAAATATAGTGTAGCCAACATGAGAGCACCCGCCTCTAAAGCAAAACTGATAGCATGTAAAAGAGGAAGTGGGGAACAGGGCTACATGCAGTTGGAGACCTCTACCCTGTCTCTAATAACAGGCAGAAAACCAATCGAGAAGCAGCAGGCATGAACAGTGTTCTAGATTCAGTAAACTTATTCCAAGGTAGCTCACTTTTGTTTTTGAAAATGTAGTTGTTTCTTCCAGTCTGTTGATTGCTCAGTTTGAGAAGTATAGATGGGGGTGGGGTGGTGGGTGGTAGGGCATTCTTTCAGGTCAAAAATCACTGTCAAGCCTTCTCAGAGAGGCCCATCATCACATCAGTGAGTTCTTCCTATGTGGTGGTAAAAGATAATGTCAGGTTTGTTCTTCTGTTATCTATACATTGTATTTATAGCCAGTCAGAGATGGATGGATAATGATGTGAGGGCTAGAGGGTGGAGAGGATGGCACTGAAATGCTGTCTTCTGGAGAGAACATTGCTTCAGGATCTCATATCCAGCCTTTTTCAGACAGTGACGACGCTGAAAAGCCAGAGCTCATACTGTGTACATATGCAGTCAGCACTAACTAGTCTCAGTAGGTTTCAGAGATAAAAAGAAATGGGCCATAAAGGGAGGATGATAAATTGGGAGGCCTTCATTTCTTGGGAGGAAGGTTTGTACTTGTGCCACAGCTCACACGTAGAGGTCAGAGGATAGCTTCCTCAGTGGGTTCTCTCCTTCCAAACTCAGGTTGTCAGGCTTGGTGGCAAGAGCCTTTTGCCTATTGGGCCATCTCTCCAGCACAATTGTATTTGAATCTCTGGGGTTTTTTGTTTGTTTGTTTGTTTGTTTGTTTTAGGTTTTTTTGTTCTGTTTTGTTTTTTGTTTGTTTGCTTAAGACAGGGCCTCTCTGTGTAGTCCTGGCTATCCTGGAACTCAGTTTATAGACCAGCCTGTCTTCTGGCTCAGAGATCCTCCTGCCTCTGCCTCTCAAATGCTAGGATTAAAGGTGTATATCACCCCTGGATATAATAGGACTTTCTCAGACCCGGCAGTGGTACAAATAACAATACAGAGACTGTAGTTTGGACATATTCCCAGCTACCATCTAAACTTGACCCAACTATTCTGCCTACAGCTTACCATATGGATACCTCTTTGAGCCTCTCTATGTCTGCTCTTGAATCTCCTGTGTTTGCCTTTTCCCAGTGTCCTCTCTCTCTCAGATGTTCTGCCCTCCACTTTCTGCTTCAGCTATTGGCTGTCAGGTCTTTATTACAAGAAATCAGTGCCTGACCTTTAAATATCTGAGCAGGTGCGGAAACACAAATATTTACAGACCTAAAGCTGGTGATGGGCCATAGAAATGATAATACCAAAATCCTGTAGCCAACAAAATTCACTGGCTATGCAGAGACATCCATGTCTCAGCCAGTCTCTTGAGATTGTCCCACGTAAAGAGATCAGCAATCATGTCATCTGTTTTGTTCTTCTGGGTCTCTGCCTTCATGTCTGCAGCCAAGATTTTCAGGAGGTCTCTAGCTGTCAAATCTAATCTTTATTAACTTTGAAGGAATTCATGTGGAATCCTGTGGAAACAAAAGCATATCCTCTTTCCCAGTGCAACACATTTCCTGACTTCCATTCTGAGGTTAACACATCCTTATAGTACTTGGCTGATTTAATTCAGCAATTCTTTCTAAAATCCAGTGTTTCTTTAGCAGCTGTGCTACCTGTCTCATTGACATTTAAAAATGTTAAAGTTAATAAAGCATTATGTAGTCTGTGTCTTGGAGATCCCATATCCTTCTTCTGTTTTCTGAGCATGTCTTTTAAAGTACAGTTAGATCTTTTCACAGTTACTTGACCTGTGTGATTGTAAGGTATACTGTATCATGCTTTATAGTATTTAAAGAATTGTTGCATTTTACTGGATACATATGCTGAAACATTATCAATTTTAATCTTGAGAGGTATCACTAAGATAGCTATCACTTCTAATAAATGTGTAATTACAGAATCAGCCTTTTCAGAACTCAAAGCAGAAGCCCATTGAAATCCTGAATAGGTATCAATCATATGTTGTATCTACTTTAATTTTGCAAACTCTGCAAAGTGAAACACATCTATCTGCCAAATTTCTTTTCTTTGGGTGCCTTTAGGGTTACTTCCAGCTGGTAATGGAGCTTGATTATACAAAGAACAAGTAGGACAATTTTTTAAATAATTTCCTTGGCTTATTGTCAGGTTATAGAAAAATTTTTCTTTAAACTTCTACTATTTACAGGATGGCTTTTATGAAAATTTGAAGCTTCTAGTACATTTTCTATTAACAGTTTATCTGTCTCCTCATTTCCTAGTGCCAATGGTCCTGAAAAACCTATATGAGGTTGAATATGGATTATATATACTGGATGATCTCTGTTTTGAATTACATGTTATAGTTGTATAAAAACAAAGTTAATTCTGAATCATCTGGAGTAAGCTCAGCAGTTCCTATATGCAAAACAACCCTTTCTGCGTATTGAGAGTCAGTAACTATATTAAGAGAGTCTGCAAAATCTAATAGAACCATGAGCATAGCATGTAGTTCTGATTTTGGAACTGAAATATACAGGCTTTGAATTACTTTACTTGTGTTTCCTGACTTACAACCTGCCACTACTGATTTATTGGCCTCCTTATAAAAGGTAGGAGCTTTAGAAATTGATGTTCCATTGAATGGCAGAGAAACACTTAAAAAGAAATGCTCAGCATCCTTAGTCATCAGGGAAATGCAAATCAGAACGACCCTGAGATTTCACCTTACACCCATCAGAATGGCTAAGATCAAAAACTCCAGTGACAACACATGCTGGAGAGGATGTGGAAAAAGAGGAATCCTACTCCATTGCTGCTGTGAATGTAAGCTTGTACAACCTCTTTGGAAATCAATCTGGCGCTTTCTCAGACAATTAGGAATAGTGCTACCTCAAGATCCAGCTACACCACTCCTAGGCATTATCCAAAAGATGCTCAAGTATAAAACAAGGGCATTTGCTCAACCATGTTCATAGCAGCTTTAATCATAATAGTCAAAAGCTGGAAACAACCCAGATGTCCCTCAGTTGATACAGAAATTGTGGTACATTTACACAATGGAATACTACTCAGCAATTAAAAACAAGGAAATCATGAAATTTGCAGGCAAATGGTGGGATCTAAAAATTATCATCCTGAGTGAGGAAACCCAGAAGCAGAAAGACCCACCTGGTATATACTTACTTATAAGTGGATATTAGACATATAATATAGGATAATCATACTAAAATCTGTACACCTAAGGAAGCTAATCAAGAAGGAGGACCCTGGTAAGATGCTCAATCTTCATTCAGAAAGGCAAATGAGATGGACATCAGAAGAGGGAGAAAACAGGGAACAGGACAGGAGCCTACCACAGAGGGCCTCTGAAAGACTCTACCCAGCAGGGTATCAAAACAGATGCTGAGACTCATAGCCAAGCTTTTTTCAGAGTGAGAGGAATCTTATGAAAGAAGGAGGAGATAGAAAGACCTGGAAGGAACAGGAACTCCACAAGAAGAGCAACAAACAGAACCAAAAAATCTGGGCACAGGGTTCTTTTCTGAGACTGATACACCACACAAGGACCATGCATGGAGATAACTTAGAACCCCTGCACAGAAGTAGCCCATGGCAGCTCAGTGTCCAAGAGGGTTCCCCAATAATAGGAACAGGGACCTTCTCTGACATGAACTCATGAGCTGGCTCTTTGATCACCTCCACCTGAAGGGGGAGCAGCCTTACCAGTCCACAGACAAAGAAGACAAAGAAGCCAGTCCTGATAAGCCAGACCTGATAAGCTAGGGTCAGATGGAAGGGGAGAAGGACCTACCCTATCATTGGACTGGGCAGGGGCATAGGAGAAGAAGAGAGAGGAAGGGTGGGATTGGGAGAGGATGGGAGAGGAGCTACAGCTGGGATACAAAGTGAAAAACTAATTAAAAATAAAATAAAAAATAAATTAGAAAGACAAAATAATGTGATTTTCTCTCAAATAATGTTCCAAATAATATAATTAAAAATATAGTTTATGTCCATGAAAAAGAGAGAGACAGACAGAGAGAGAGAGAGAGAGAGAGAGAGAGAGAGAGAGAGAGAAATTGCTGTTCCAAGCCCGGTGCGATGGCATACATCTGTAATTTCAGCACTCAGAGAGGCAGAGGCAGAGGCAGGCAGATCCCTGTGAGTTCAAAGCCAGCCTGGTCTACAAAGCAAGTCCAGGAAATCCAGGGCTACAGAGAAAAACCTACACTCTGAGGAAGGAAGGAAGGAAGGAAGGAAGGAAGGAAGGAAGGAAGGAAGGAAGGGAGGGAGGGAGGGAGGGAGGGAGGGAGGGAGGGAGGGAGGGAGGGAGGGAGGAAGGGAAGAAGGGAGGGGGAAGGGAAGGGAGGGGAAGGGGAAGAAGGGGAAAGGAAGGGAGGGGGAGGGAAGGAAAAGGGAAGGAGATCAGTGTTCCTCTCACTATACTAAGAAGAATCCAATTCTTTTTATAAGCTGAAGTTGCTTGCTTTGGGGGTATTGGTTGTTAATTTCTTTAAAAAAAAAATCACTGCAAGTTTTTTGCCAATTCTCATTGATTACCAATAAATAATGAGGTAATTCCAGTATTAGTATAAGCACTATAATCTCTGTGTCTCTTCCTGCTAATTGATGAACTCTTATTATTCCTTTCACAATTCAGGAAATTTTTCTATATTTTTAAGTTTTTACTCTGTTTATGTGCTAAAAATATCCATTATATGATATTGTGATCTTTTTGCATAAGAATTCCTGTGAGAGAATGAGTAGAAGGTAAAGTAACTAAAATACAGTAAATGTTGGGATCCAAGCAGTGCACCCGTGTGCATCCTGTCCTCTCTTTTCTACCAGAGCCGATTCTCTCTCAGCTTCAGCTGATGATTTTCTTGGACTATTTAAGTCCAAATCACCTTGTAGGATTTGAAATAAATCACATAGCTCATAGTTAATCAAATTGTGGGTCATACTCAATTAATATGGTGAGTTATTCCTGCTATTAGGGAAAAACAAAAAACATTTTCCATGAAGGGACCTTTAATATTGAGTTTTTCCTGCTATATAGAAAAAAAAAATAAAAAACTTTCAAACAAAAATCAAGGAAAGAAATAAGAAAATTCTAAGTTTTGGGCAAGTTGTGTTATCTCTTGCTGCCGCAACAGAGCCTGTCGTTCTCTGGATTCAGATGTTGCCTCTCTACATTGGCAGGGGACTTAGTAGAAAGAGATGACAGGCATCTGGTACCCAGAGAACTCAGTTCTAGCTGCCATCAATTCCTTTTTCTCTATAGGGAAGAGGCTTTTTCCTTCCTCTGTTTCTACTGCTTGTAGTTAACATTCCATCTCTCAGTTCTCTTTTGATTTAAGTCTGCTTTATTCTGATTTTTCTCAGAGAAGGCACAGAAAACTCTGATTGTTACTGAAAATATTGTAATTATTTCTATTTTGACAGTCAAAGCAAAACTATAGAGGATCCAAATGCCCATTTCTACAGTGTTTGCCTTCTTTTTCTTTCTTTCTGGTTTTTTTTTTTTTTTTTTCTGATTATTTTTGTTTTTTTGGGGGGGTTGGTTTGGTTTTTTGTTGTTGTTTGTTTTTTGTTTGTTTGTTTGTTTGTTTGTTTGTTTGTTTGTTTTGAGACAGGATTTCTCTGTGTAGCCTTGGCTGTACTGGACTCCCTTTTGTAGACCAGGCTGGCCTTGAACTCACAGCCATCTACCTGCCCCTTCCTCCCCAAGTGCTGGGATTAAAGACATGTGCCACTGTGCTCAGCTGTATTTTCCATTGTTTTAAATCTTACTAACTCTCTTCTTCTATTCGATACTTCATTTTATTATTTAGACATAATATTTCTTTCTATACCTGTCTATATTCAGTTTCTTTTCTTTCTTCAGTGGCTATGTACATATACAGAGTATTTCTACTTATGTCTCTTTCTCCTTCCTATGGAGATTTCATGTATTATTGCAACTTAATATTCTTTCTATGCCTGTCTATATTCAGTTTCTTTCCTTTCTTCAGTGTCTATGCACATACACAAAACATTTTTATTTATTTCTTTTTCTCCTTCCTTCAGAGACTTCATTTACTATTTAAACTTAATATTTCTATAACTGTCTATCCTCAGTTTTTTTTTTTTCCTTTTTTTCGGTGTCTGTGCATTTATACAAAACAATTCTATCCATTTCTCTTTTACTGCTCTCAAACTTTTAATATTTGTTTCTGTACCTAAGTTTCTCTAAACTGTCTTCTGGGAGCTGCCCACTTCCCAAATATATTATATTACATTATCTTCTCAGTTTCTGCTTTCTGTATGCTGCTGCTTGTCTTCTCTGCCTCAGCCACCCCACAGCCATATTTACCTTTAATTTTCCACTTACCTAATCTTTATCCTTTGGACTTTATTCCATAGAATATAAAGAGTTCTGTGCCCTCTTTTTGTTATGAGTGTGTTCTTACTTACTTGGGTTTCATGCTTGCTTGCTTGCTTGCGCCAAGCTGTCTAGAGCCCAGACTTACCTAGGAGCTCACCTTGTATGCCAGGCTAGCCTCCCTAAGTGCTAAGATTACGGTCATGAGCCACCACACCTTGCTACTATTTCTCATTTGTCCAATCCTCTACTGCAGCTATGTTCTTGTGTAATTAGCTTTTGCAATGTATAAGAATGTCTATGGAAAGTTCTAGAAGCTGTTTGTTAGGAGAGACAAATGCATATTAAACATTGACAATTATTTTCAGATTTCCTCCTCAGGGAGGAGGAATTTATATGAATTTATAATATTTGAGATGAGTTTTGTTTTTGGGTTGTTTGTTTTTGTTTTTGAGACAACAATCTTACTGCATAACCCTGGCTTGTTTGGATCTTACTATGTAAAATAGGCTGGCCTCCAACTCATAGAAGTCTGGCTGCCTCTTGTCTTCTGAGTGCTTGGATTAAAGGTGTGTAGATCATGCTCCCGACACCCCTACTTATTTTTAATAGGAGCAGCAAGGTAGCCTTGAGTCTGATGACCTAAGTTCAATCCCAGGAACCCACAGAAGCCATGAATAGATCAAAGGAGAACATCAGCTCCACAAAGTTGTCCCCTGACATCCACATGCAGCAGCTCCATGGCACATGTAACAGTTCTCCCCCTCAAAAAAAAATACATATATATAAATTACAGTCTCCTCAGCATTAAGGGGAAGTGCCTCACAAAGACATTTCTTCTGGTCCTCTACGATAAATGAACTCTGCTTTAATTTATCCTAGGACTAATTTATTAGCCACTAAGCTCCATTTGTTCTTTCTCAGCTTGTGCTTGGGTAGAGAGACAAATTAAACTAATTAAGTATGACTCTAGGTCATTTGTTCAGCATCTTGTCTATTCAAAAGTTTTTCAGGCAGGCGGTGGTGGCACACATCTTTAATCCCAGCATCAGGGAGGCAGAGGCAGGCAGATCTCTGAGTCTGAGGTCAGCCTGGTCTACAGAGTGAGTCTAGGACAGCCAGGGCTACACAGCATGTAGACATACTGTCAAATAGTAAATAGACTTTGGAACCCTGCTTTTTATTGGTATATTATATTGATAAATTATTTGAGAAAATGTTAACTGAAACTAGAAATGGTTGTTGTCTAAAATTACAAAGGAAGATGACTGGACACACTAAGAATACAAGATTTTTTGTTTGTATACTTATTCTCTTACCATTCTCTTATTCTCTTACTTACTCTATTTATTTGCTATGTGATAGTTTATGAATCTTATACAAATGAAGGCAAAATGAAGCAAGAAAACTTTACACGAAACATATAACTTTATGCCAATGTTTGTAAACCTTTGTTTTTCTCAATCTAATCAGTGAGCTTTTTCTCACCTGTCTCCTTGCAGCCTAAGTGTGATGGACAGGTCTTACTGACGCAAGTGTGGAAGCATTTAAACCTGATTGAATATGACTACTTTGGTCTGGAGTTTAAGAACGTCCAATCCTACTGGGTATGTGCTTTTGATTAGCTTTTGGTAACTGGATCTGATTGTGTAATAATGTTCTGATTGAGTAATAATGTTGTCCACAGTATACAAAAAGCCTTCTAGGTCATACTATAATGATGACACCTTATTCTTAGCAAAACTATGCTATTAAAGTACCTGATTTCACCTATGGGCAGCATGCCTACCTTTAAGCCTTAAGTGCATGTCCTTCTTAATCCCATTCTACCCATTAGGACTTGTGCCAAGGAAATGTCCAGAACTGCCATGGGATGCATCTTGTTAGATCTAAATTGTGTTGCAAGTTGATTTCGAGCGAAGTGGACTGATTTTGCATCTTCTTTTAAGAAACTGTAAAAAAAAAAATTATGGATTTTATTATTTATAGATGTGACAGTTTTAAAAAGTAAAAACCACCCCGGCCATTTAGATCAGAAAGTGTACTGTTGCTCTGCTCTGCAGCGCAGTGGGTTTACCAGAGTCTGTCTGCTCTGGAGGCACAGCAGACATCTTCCACTCAGCAGCATCACCCATTCGTTGTTCACTGGTTCTGTATGAGACCGTAGAATTACCCAGACTAATGCTATAGCATTACAGCAAGTCGGTGCTGCTCCTGCTTCTCGAAGCTGAGCTTCCCATACAGCTTATTAAGATATGAGTAATGTTTAAGAGGACAGTAGGGCAAAATCTCTCTTAATTAGCTGTTTGTATGCTATAGCATACTTACTAAATGAAGAAATTACTTAATAGTTTTATTCTCTTCTCTTAAAAACTCTCTTTAGATTTGGCTTGAACCTATGAAACCCATCATTAGGCAAGTACGAAGTAAGTACCTTATTTAACTTTTAAGAACCTAACTCATTTAAGGTGCTTTGTTCTGGAATGGTAAATTTTATGTGTGTTCACAGTCATTGTGACTGCTCTGTTTAGGTGGTAATGGTGGTCACAGTGGGTAAACATGAAGCCACTTTGCTGGTTGGTTTTAAACTATAATAAACATGCATGAGGATACTAGATTTAATTCAGATAATCCTAAATAATTAGCCTGAAATGTGAAAGTCAAAGGATTTATTGCTTGGTATCTTAATTTTGGGTCAATATGTTAGGGATTGAAAAGTTTCTAGGTTATGAGAAGACATCGCAATGTGTTTTGTTTTTGGAGACAGGGTCTCTCTGTATAGCCTTGGTGGATGCTGGGAATTGAATTGAACCCTGGTCCTTTGGAAGAGCAGCCTGTGCTCTTGACCGCTAAGCCATCTCTCCAGCCCCTACCATTGCCTCTTTTAAGAAAAATTTTGGAGGTCTAGGGAAATAGCTCTTGCAGGACCCAGGTTTGGTTTCTAGTGCCTACATGGCAGTTTATAACTGCCTGCAATGCCAGTTCCAGGAGACCTGACAGCATTTTTTGGCCTCCAAGGCACCAGGCAGGCATGTTGGACACATAAATACATGCAGGCAAGAACTTCTACACTTAGCAAAACAAATTTTTGGTTTGGGCATTTTTATGTCTCCTTGGTTTGGGCTTTGGGTACATGGAGAGAGGGTAGGTTCTTTCCACATTTTCCAGGCTGCCCTGCGCTCATGGTCCTCCCACATCAGCCTCCCAAGTGACGGGACTGCGGGCATGTACCATCATGCACAGCATTGACAGCACCTTTTTAGTAATCACATAAGGAAAAAGGATAGATGGAAGTGACTGTTGTCACCTGCTCCTCCTCCTCTAAAAACTATGCAGTATGGTGTTACAGTTCATTGGCATAGACATCAGATCTTCGGTGTTCAAGCAGGAGTCAGCTTGTTCTAATTCAGTTAGTAAGTGTTGATGACATTTTCCTCTCTGTAATGAATATATATAACATACATACATAAAGTGCGTTTTTATTACTACAGTATAATGGCATAAGCATCTTAATGTAATTTATTCTAAAATATAAACAGGAATATATATATTTTTTATGTATTTACTTGTTTTCAAGACAAAGTCCCCCTTTGTAGCTCTGACTGATCTTGAACTCATGATGCTCCTTCTTTAGCTTCCTAAGTACTGGGATGCCCCATCACTCCTGGCCTAAATTTGTTGTTGTCATCACTTTTGTTCTTAGGGACAGAGTCTTACTCTGTAGCCTAGGCCAACCTCAGACTTAATGTGTAGCCAAGGATTGCTCCAAATGCACAGTAATAGTACAGCTACACACACACACACACACACACACACACACACACACACACACACACA
>NW_026593286.1:329550-367073 GCF_907164565.1 Psammomys obesus | reverse complement strand
CACACACACACACACACACACACACACACACACACACACACACACACCCTGTGCTGGGGTTACACCCATGAGCTTCCACACCTGGCTATAATTTAATTTTACTTTTGGGGGAAAATCTCATGTAATTCAGGCTGGCTTCAGATTTGCTGTGTATCCAAGGATGACTTGAACTCCTGGTCCTTCTCTCTCTACCTCTCCAGTGCTAGGATTACAGGCATGTGCACAACACCTGGTTTTTTTATGTGGTCTTGGGGATAGAACCCAGTGCCTCGTCCAAACTAGAGACACACATTACCAACTCACTATATCTTACTATGTAACCCCAAATGGCCTAGAATTTGATACGTAGACCAGGCTAGCCTGGAACTAACCGAGATTAACTAAAGAATTATTTCTAACTAATTTCTGCTTAAAACAAAATATTGAAATTCCCCAGTACATGTGATTGATAGTTAAGGACTCATTTAAGTGTGCGCATAGGAAGTGTCTTTACTGTTTTATTATAGAAAGAAAAGAAATATGATAATTAACCTTATCTGTGAAATTTTATTTATTTCATTTTTACAGAGCCAAAGAATGTGGCGTTTCGCCTGGCCGTAAAATTTTTCCCACCTGACCCTGGCCAGCTGCAAGAAGAGTGCACAAGGTAAAGCACCCACTAGTCAGGGACCTTGTCAATCATCTGTGGTTGGGAGAATGAAGCTGTGCTCCTAATTGCCACGGTTTGTGCTTGGGCTGTATTTTCACAACGTTCTTTCTTTCTTTCGAAAGATAGTATGATATTCTATCTTAGTGATACTATTTTATGAAAATATTTCTTGCATATAAGGAGATTGAGCTTTTTGCTGGATCTTACAGCCAAGTTAATGATATATTTTGAGATCACATGAGGTTTATCTTTGTTTTAGTTAGAATTTTCACTGCTGTAGGAAAACACCATGATCGGAAGCAACTTGGGGAGGAAAAATATTCGTTTCCTCTTACACCTCTCAGGTCATAGTCCATTACTGGGGGAAGTCAGGGTAGGAACTCAAGGCAGAACGCTGTAGTTAGGACTTGAAATAGAGGAATGCTGCTTACTCACTTGCTTTTTCATGGCTTGCTCAACCTGTTTTGCAATCCCTCGCTCTTTGGGATGTACCACGTACATTAATCATTAATCAAGAAAATATACCACAGGCTTGCTCACAGTTCATAAGTTTAGCCTGTCTTTAAGAGAACACCATAACAATGAACCTTGCCTTGGATTTCCCATGCAATCAGCTTTTACAACCTAAGCTAATTAATGGCTTCAGTTATGTACTCTCCCATGCCCCTAACCCAGAATAACATATGTATATGTATGTGTGTTGTGTGTTGTGGTACTAAAAGCAACCAACAGGTCAGAAGTAACCTTAAGAAATGAACATTCACCAAAAATGTTGGCATCAAGAGAGGGATATTATTGTCTGAGTGAGTTGGGGGTCAGTGAAATGACTCCCCTTGTAGAATTCTGTTAAAGACTACTATACCTTTCCTGTGCTGTGGTTTTTGTGTAGTTAAATAAATAATTCAGATCTTTGTTAGTGGAGAGACAGACCTAAGGAACAATCAGACATTATGCAGCATTCAGGCAGGCACAAATATATATAACAGCAGATCAACACAGATAGGCCATCAACCATAGCTGCATACAGATGGAAGACACAGGGAGAAAAGTAGAGAATTCAAATGGGATTGCCTTGGTCAAATTAAAACAAACAAACAAAAAAAAGCACTTTGTTATCATTCCTTAATGCAACAGCGACACATTTTGGTTCCTCTGAGGTTATCTTTAGTGCAATAACCTATCCCCCTCCCTCTCTTTCACACACATGAATGAATGAGAACAGTTGGGATGTCTCAGCGTGGGTAAAGGTGCTTGTGGCCCAGCCTGCTGACCCGAATCCCCAGAACCCACATGGTGGGTGAAGAGAAACACTTTCACAAGTTCTCTTCTACCTTTCACGTGCATGTTGTATGGCACATTCCCAAATAAATAAATGAGCTGGGTTATGAGTAAATACTAGTAAATGTAGTTAGAAGAAGCATCTTAGCAAATGTTTCCTACATAGACACAAATATGAGGACTTATGCATTAAACTTGAAAATAAAACTTGGATAGTTAGAAGAATCTGTCTCTCACTTTTAGGGTTATTAGGGTTCAAGTTGGTTTGTATTAGGGTTCAAGTTGGTTTGGGGCAGTCTGTTTTGTTTTTGTTTTGTGGTTGATGAAAAAGATTCTTACAGTTAAAGTTGACCTTTAACTTGCTGTGTAGCTGAGGATAACCCTGAATTTCCAATCCTCTGCTTCCACTTCCTGAGTGTCAGGAATATAGGCTTTGGCCACACCACCTGTTTGTGTGTTACTAGAGATGGAACTCAGGGCCTTATGCACTTGGTAACAGCTCTACCAACCCCTCAGCCCTAGTAGGTCAGTTATTTCCTTCTTATTTTCATTCAGAAGGTCTTTTCCCCTTTTATTTATTAAAAACTATATCTGTGGCTAAAGAAGAAAATTTCAAATGAAGTTATGTAAAATAAAAACAAAAGTTATTTGTCCTTGCCCACCTATCCACTCCCTACAGAGTACTAACACTGCAGAAGTGTTGCTATGAGTTGAAGCCTCGCAGTGAACACAGCATAGAGCCTTAAGGAAATTACATTGCAAAGCAGTATCGAGAGTTCTACCTGAAGCTATCTCCCACTTATGGCATTCCATGGCCTTTGTACACTGTGTGTAGACTGGCACTTACTTACTTAGTCATTAATATCTTAGTGCATTTGGGGCTTGTTCCCAGTTTTTCTGTTAAAATATCACAAAAAAGTGTCATTGTTGACATGCCTTTGTGGACTCTGGGAGTGCAGCTGTGGAGAAGTTTTTAGCATGGAACTGCCTAGTTAAAGGGCACACACATCCTAAATTCTAAGAGAATGCAGGTGCTTCTTTTAGCTGCGAGTATACTGAAATTGGAAAAATACAGAGATTAGCATGGCATCTATACAAGGATGATAGGCAAGTTCACAGAGTATTCAATTTTGCTTTTCAAAAAAAGAGAATGTAGTAAATTTAATGTGATTTTTTTAAACGTAGTAATTTTTTAAATACACTAATGCATCCACAAATTTCTGGGTACAATGTGTGTGCGTGGTGACCACCTAGTCATCAGATCACCTGGAGCTGGAGTTACAGACAGTTGTGAGCTACTATGTGGGTGCTGGGAACTGAACCCTACTCTTCCAGAAGAACAAGTGCTCTTAATTGCTGAGCAATCTATCCATTCCCAAATCCAGTAAAAATTTTTCTTTCTTTTTTTTTTTTTTTTTTTTTTTTGTTGTTGTTTTTTTGGTTTTTTGGAGACAGGGTTTCTCTGTGTAGCCTTGGTTGTCCTATAGACCAGTCTAGCCTCATACTCACAGAGATCCACTTGCCTCTGCTTCCTGAGTGCTGGGATTAAAGGCATGTGCCACTGTGCCTGGCTCTAGCAAAATTTTAATAATCTGTTCCAGAGTGTAAATTTCTATGAAGATGGAGTTTGTGTTATTCACCAAGTTTTACAGCTCTTGGAACAATACTGAGAAAGAACTAGTCAGTCATCATCACTTATTGAAGGAATAAATGAAGATATATTTTTCTTTCTCGTTTATCTATCTATCTATCTATCTATCTATCTATCTATCTATCTATCTATCTATCTATAGGCAGGGCCTACTATTTATGTAGTTCTGGCTTTCCTGAAATGCACTATGTATACCAGGCTGGCCTTAAATTCACAGAGATCCACCCTCCTCTGCTCCTAAGTGCTGCAGTGTTCCCATGCTTGACCTCATAAATGCCTTTCAAATTACCTTCTCTATTTACATTTTCACTAGTGGTATTTTAAAGCCCTTGTGTCTTAGATCCTAACCAAGACGAAATATTGTAAGAAGTATAATATTTGCTTAAAAGTATCACAGGTACATTTGAAACTGTCTTGTGTATTTCTGTTCTTTCACCCAAAACCATGAGTGCAGTTTTGTAATATGAATTTATGTACTTCCTTGCTGAAGGTACTGCCTCAGAGAATATGATCATGTGGGTCAGTGGTATGCCTGAAAAGGCTGCTTTTCCTATCTTGTTGTCAGACAGAGGTCCCTCTGTGTGCTGAGCACTTTGTACATGCTCTGACGTGCTTGGCTCAGTCGGCTGAAGAGATTTGTGATCTGACCTTTGTATCTGCTTGTTATGTGAAAGGGCTTTTGTGACTTGGCCTGTTCTCAGGAGGCCCTGCATTTTGTCCAGTGTCAAGTGCTGCCACTTCCCGGAGCTGTGTGCTCTTTTGTAGAAGCATGTCTACATTATATCCAGAGAACTTTGGAGTTGATCCTCTCCTGCTTTAAATTCCTTTCTAGGTACCTGTTTGCCTTGCAACTCAAGAGAGACCTCCTGGAAGAACGCTTGACCTGCTCTGCCACCACGGCAGCCCTTCTCATATCCCACCTCCTACAGTGTTAGTATCTTCACCATGGAGAGGAGCTCAGACAGACCTAGTCCTGGGCTCAGGCACCACAGAACTGCCATCAGTTGCTACTGCTCTTGCCTAATTGATAAGCCTATTTTTTTAAATAGGTGTTTCTTTAGATAAATTCTTGATATGTATATCTTAGATGTATTCCAGATAAAGCTAACTTCTGTAATGTACAGTAGCTCTGCATGTACACTCAAAGCCAAACTTGTAGTTATGTTCATTCTTTAGAGTTGTCTCTGATTTATGTCTTTATGCTTTCTCTTTTCCCTTCCCAGCACTGGGAAAGAACCAGAGCTTTGCACATGCTAGGCAGACACTCCATCACTGAGCCACAGAACCAGCCCCTGGATGGTTTGTTGGTTTTGTTTATACTTTAAACAACTCAGCTTGGCCTGGGATTCACTGTACCCCAAACTGATCTCTGCCTCAGTGCTTCATCTGCCTTTATCCAATTTAACAGCAATACATATTCAATCCAAGTTCAGGCTATAAATCAAATTTTTAGCACACCCAGATAAGGGCCTCTTAAGGGTGAGTTATAGGCCTAACTATCTAAACATTAACACTAAAGGGAAGAGAACCTATTCCTTTAGTATCTTATATGAAACAAAGATAATGGAGAAGGATATAAAAAGTAAACTTACTGCAGAAGTAAACTGTGAGAAGCCTTCGGAGAGACTCCACGTGCGAGTACATGCCTTAGGGACGTAGGAAGCCATCAGCCATGGGAATAGAATGAGAAGAACGCACATTGTGTCTAGACTAACGGTGAGGCCATGTCATGGTGCATGCACTCTTGTGCAGGCAAAACATTCATATACATAAAATAAAGACAAATCTATTTAAAATTCGTAAATAATTATCGTGGTCATAGTATCCATGCGACAATTTATGTGTAAAATAATTTTTAAAACCAATAAGCTGGCACTTGCTGCTCACGCAGAGGCCATGGGCTCTGTTCCCAGCACTCACATGGTGGCTCTAACCATCTGCAACTCCAGGTCCAAGAGGACAATGCTTTCTTCTGACTTCCTCAAGCTCTTCCTCACATGGTGCATAACATGCAGGTAGAACACTCATACACATAAAATGTTTAAAAATCATTTAAAAAGTGAAATAAAGATAGTAAGTCATTATACTCGGGCTTCATTGTAAACTCTCATCAGAATTTTTGGTCTTCAGGAATTAGAGGGAAAAATCCCAAATCTTTTCTTGTGTTTACATTTGAATGGCATAATATTTGGAAAAATAAAATATAAAACATTTGCATGCACAAATACTTATTTATTTCAAAATCCAAGTGACTATTTTCACTGTCTCATCTCAGCGGAAATAGGAGATTACGATGAAACCTTGGATCGAGAACACCTCAAAGCCAATGAGTACTTGCCCAACCAGGAGCAATCCCTGGAAAAGATACTAGACTTCCATCAGAGGCACACGTAAGTTGGTCAAGAGTGGGGTAATGCAGTTATAGCTACATTAAGGATGTTAAACCATGAGCTGCTGTTCAGGCTTCTGCAGAAATTGATCTGAAATAACAATGAGAGATGTTCTCTCATCTCAGAAAATACAGCACCCAGTGTGGCTCTATCAACGTAAGGAGGGGGAATCTCACATTCAGGGTTCAGGCCCTGAGCTTGGGGCCTTTCTTCGCTCCATACGTGACTTTTTTTTAAAGGTTTTATTTATTTTATTATGCATACAATGCTTTACCTACATGTACACCTGAATGCCAGAAGAGGGCACCAGATCTCATTGTAGATGGTTGTGAGCCACCATGTGGTTGCTGAGTATAGAACTCAGGATCATCTGGAAGAACAAGCAGTGCTCTTAACCTCTGAGCCATTTCTCCAGCCCCTCCATATGTGACTTTATGGGAGTATCACTTCCTGAAGGTTGTTTAATGGGATACTGGCCATGCTTACCTCTTTTTCTGGTGCTGTAACCTAGGCTATGGACTGCATAGCATGTTACATGTTAGGAGACCTTTATGTGGATAAATCCAGTTGTTTTGCAATGATAATAAAGATACCAGTGTCATGTATGACACTTCCTCCAACTCACTATTTGGTAGCTAGATAGGTTGTTTGCATATAACATCAAGTAAGTTGTAAAACTGATCTTTGGTGAATTTAAATGAAATATTCTATCTTTTGTAAGTAGATTAAAATAGGAAATTAGAAGGCTAACATAGAAGGAACCTATTGTCTTGGCCTGCACATGTTTTATGTTGGTTTGTAGTGAGTACATACATAGAAGTGAGCCATCTGCCCTCTTAAAAACGAAATCTTCCACACTGATTTTTTTGGCTGGCTCTGTCTGACCATTTTTCTGATACACTTTCTAATATGCTTTAACTTTTTTAGAAGGCAAGTATTTTGATATGTTAAAATGCCCTTCATTTTAGGGGCCAGACACCTGCAGAGTCAGATTTCCAGGTTCTGGAGATCGCAAGGAAGCTGGAAATGTATGGCATCAGGTTTCACATGGCTTCTGACAGAGAAGGGACCAAGATCAATCTGGCAGTTTCTCACATGGGTGTCCTCGTGTTCCAGGTAGGAAGGACAGGGAGGGGCCAGAGCAGACCATTCTAGTGCACAGTGAATTGGTACGGTTTGTTGTTGCTGTATTTGTTGGTAGGTTTTGCTGTGATGAGTGGGAAAGACAGCAGCACTGTGTGTGGAAGAGAAAATTAGTATATCATCTGATCTGATGTCTAACAGTGAGGAAGCTGCTGTCTTAGCCTTCTCTGGCACAGTAAAACTAGGTTCATGGCCCCCAATACCACCAAGGCTGACCACAAGCCAAGGTATCTGTTCCCTTCTCAGTGTTTATTCTAATGTTGAACCAGAATCAATCTCTAGGGTCCTAAACCAGGACTTAGGACCTTGAGGTCGGGGTGGGGGGCTGTGGACATAATGAGGGTAAGAACTCTGCTGGGCTATGAGAGCATTTGATGACAGGGAGCTCAGAGTTAGATACAGAGTGTCTGAAAACAGGAAGCCTGACTTTTCTGTATGAAGAGCAGTTGCAGCCCAGCTAGCAGACAGAGGGAATGCACTCCTTGTGTTATAGCAGGGTTTTGTGTGTGCTCGGATACTTTCTACTACAGAATTAGTTGTTGGTCTCTTTCAGTTGAGACATACTTTATAACCACACAGTCAGCCGTACCTCTTCAGATTTCCTCTTGATTTAGCATTAATTGATGACTTTCACCAACTCCTCACCTATAAAGTCACAATCCTGGCACTTTTAAATGTATGCCTGGAAGCAAAGAGTCACAGGCAACTGAGGAAGTCTGCCGCAAAATGCAGGTACTAAGACTGCATAGAAGAAACAGCCAGTACCAGAAATGGAAGGGATGGAAAGACAGAACAAAACCTTAGGAGGATGTGGCTCTTCGCCTATTAGATTCTAGCAAGCACAAAAGTTTCATCAGAGATGTAAGAGCAGTTGCAGTAAAAATTTGTAATTTTTACTCTAATCTTATTTGTAACAGTAAAATCCTAGAGAATAACCATTAGAAGTCCATTTAAACAAATTATATACTTCTATATTGTGGGACAGCTCCACATTGGGAATGGATGCTCTCTAGGTCCTCATACATGAAATACTCATCTGTAGAAAGATTTAAAACTCTATACAGTATTCTGTTGTTTGTGGGGATATCACACGCACGCGTGCACACATACACACAACCACACATGTACACATAGACACACACACAGAGTTCCATACAAGTTAAATCAGTGATTTTACAGGTCCTCCAAAGGGTAATTGCAGCTGCCAGGCTCTCAGTCAAGAATGACAGGGAAGTTTTACTGTGAAGTCATGCTGCTACTTCAGGCTCTGAGCCTTGTGAGTCGGTTACTAGTATAGAGAAAACATTTACCCTACAAACAAATCAGGACGCTTGGGAAAAATAAAGGTAGAACAACAGGTACAAACTTAGAAAAGGACTAGGCCTGCCAGATGGCTTAACTGATAAAGGCTGCTGCTACCAAGCCTTAATGACCCTAGTTCAATCCTCAGGACCCACATGGAGGGAGGAGACAACCAACACCCACAAGTTGTTCTCTGTCCTCTACACATGCACTGTGACATGTGGGTGCACACACACACACCAAAAATTAATTGTGTAATTTAAAAACAAAGACAAAATGGGATAACAACATGGAATAACAAAATGGAGCTGGGCACGGTGGGTCACACCTGTAAATCATACTCCAGAAGCAGGAAGACTGAGAAAGTTCAAAGCTGTCCTAACGGGTTCCAGGCCATCCTGGGCTTTACAATGAAACTCTAAAAAAAAAGTTATAGGACTGGAAAGATTGCCTAGTGCTTAAGAGCACTTCTGGGGACCACAGCCATGCCTAAGAAGGTGGAAAGATGGTTCAGTGGTTCAGGGCACTTACTGTTCTTCAGAGGTCCTGACATTGAATGCCTCACAACTGTAACACCAACCCCAAGGGGGATCTGTGGACACTTACACCCATGCACACACACAAAAACACATAATTTAAAAACAATCAAAATAAATATAGTTGTAAAAGAGTGTATACTGTTCTTGCAGAGGACCCAAGTTTATAAATAAAACTGTATCAAAGAAATTGAAATGCACCAGTGCAAAATAGTTTATTTGATGTTGGTGTTTGGATTTAGGTCTGTTCTAGGTGAAATGCTAACACATCACTTGTATTAGTGGGTTGCTTATCCAGAATGTGGCTTAGGCAGATTCTGCTATGTGAGAAAAAGAGTATGTACTTACATCATAAATGTGCTGCTGTATGTCTGTCTTTGATATTTCAGGGTATCACCAAAATCAATACTTTTAACTGGTCCAAGGTCCGTAAACTAAGTTTCAAGAGGAAAAGGTTTCTTATCAAACTCCACCCGGAGGTCCATGTAAGTATTTTGGAATATTTAATATTGTTAGGCAATTTAATTGACAGAATATTAAAAGTTGTTTTTAAAGTATTGATATAAAATTGGGGCACACATCTGGAATCTCAGTACGCTGGTCACAGAGACAGGAAGTTCATTGACCCTGTGGAGGAGCTCATCAACTCATCAGGCTTGGGCTGGGCCTAGGAAGACGCCTGTTGAAAGCAATCTGAACCCTTCAGTAATGCTGAGTGAGCACTTCGCACTTCTGCCCAGACAGAGCTAAAGGGCCTGCCCCTTCTTCCCAGGTGCTTTTAATTTAAAAAATTATCTCTGGGGTCTAGAGAGATGGCTCAGCGGTTAAGAGCACTTTCTGCACTTGCAGAGGACCTGGCTCAGTTTCAGCACATGCATGGTGGCTCACTAATGTCTGTACCTCTCGTTTCAAGGGGTCCAATCCCTCTTCTGACCTCTTCCACAGACTGCACGCATGTGGTACACACACGTACATGTAGGCACACACAGAGAAGCACGCATTACTAAAAACAAACAAACAAAAAAAACACCTTGACCCCTGTCTAGGTCTGATTGAATAATTTTTTATTATAAATAATCAAATAATAAGAAATAATAACTTATTTTTAATCCCAACACTCAGGAAGTATGGAAGGAGAATTATGAAATTTGAAATGAGCCTAGTTTATATAGCAAGATCAGTCTAATCAAAACATCCTTTTTTCAGAGATGTCAATCAGCAACAGCTGACAAGCTGATAACCACTGTTTCACTGAATGATTAGAAATAGAAAAAGTAACTCTGTGTAGTATGATCATCTGGTAAATTCAATACTTGAAGTAGTTAAAAGTGTTCAGAGGAAGTTAGGAAACAGGAGATCAGCAAGGCCATGGAAAGCTGGAGCTTGAGATGCTGCCTGGGTGGCCTTGAAGATACTTCCAGTCCCAGGAGAGTCAAAGCTCTTGGACCAGCCAGAAGAATGTCTCTGTCTAAGCCCCCAAGAAGCACATGGGGCTTTTGTCCAATCCCACATTCACATGAAGTATGGAGTGATATTGACTTTAGTAGGGCCTTGAAAGTGTCTGTCTGTGTGTGTCTGTGTATTTGCTTTGTTGGTGGTTTGGCCGTTTTTGTTGTTACTTTTTATGAGATAGTATCAGGCAGATTGTCCTCAGACTCCTGATTCTCCTGCCTCAGACTCCCAAGTGCTGTGATTATAGTCCCATGCCAACAGGCCCCAACAAAAGAAAGGGTGATCTGATGTTTATTACTTAAATAGTTCTCTACTCTCTCTAGATGAAAAGGTGCAAATCAAAGGCTTCCCTTTTCTCTGTAAGTGTTTCTTAGAAGGTAGATGTGTTCCTGGGAAGGTAGAAGAAAAATACTACAGTTTACAAAAGCAGCTACCGGAATGGCATGTTTTAAAGTCACGTTTGAATCTCTAAACACCTAACTTTAAGACTAAGTAGAAGAATCAAAGTGAATTGGTAACATAAACTGAAGGTTCAAAATGCACAAGGTCTTAGAACTCAGAATTTCATTTGTAGGACAGCAGTGGCTTCATCTTATTGATATTTGTGAGCTTCAAAACTGTAATTTGTAGTTGTCTAAGGCATGACACACCATGTCTGGCTCTAATTTCTGGTTTTGAAGCTTCCTGTATCAGGATCTGCTTCCAGAACCTGCTTTCTCTTCTGTAGGATTTTATTGTTGTGTTTGCTTCCTGAACCTTTGTATTTTGTTCTAGGGACCCTACCAGGACACGCTAGAGTTCTTGTTGGGTAGCAGAGATGAATGTAAGAACTTCTGGAAGATATGTGTGGAGTACCACACCTTTTTCAGACTGTCTGACCAGCCTAAGCCAAAGGCAAAAGCTGTCTTCTTCAGCAGGGGCTCCTCCTTCAGATACAGGTAGGGCTGTCCTTCAACAGGGAGGACTGAAGGCTGGATAGAGGGAAGGGGGAGAGAAGGGAGGGAGATGCTGTAGGCTGGGCAGATAATTGCATTTAGAGTAGTTCTTGTAAAGGACAAAACAGAAAAAAAACTCAAACATTAAAAGTATGAGAAAAATAGGCTTAGCAAAAACTGGCTAGAAAACTGGCTATACTTATTTTAAACTATAGCTGAGTTAATTACATGTGTTTCTGGGAGAGGATGGGCAGTCTTACTTCTGTTCTTAACTCTAAAAAGGTAATGCTGTGAATTACTGCTTTATTTTAACTGAGCCTTTATTTGTAGTGGAAGAACTCAGAAACAACTAGTAGATTATGTCAAAGATGGTGGGATGAAGAGAATTCCATATGAAAGGTAAACTCTGGTGTTGATACAAAGTGTGAGCCTTTAAATTATCTATTATATTTAAACATTTTTATGTATATGGGTGTTTTGCCTGCACTCCTGTCTGGGTACCACATGCATGCAACACCACCACTGCCTGGTTTCTTTTTGTTTTTTTTTTAAAGATGGATTTGTAATATCTTCATGGAAGTAATTGTATTCATACTCAGGTATCAATTTATAGTTTCTGAACTGCATAGCTCATTTTGTATGTGATGGTTTCACATGGTGCCTTAGTTTCTTCGGTTGCTGTGATAAAGTACCGGACAAAAGCAACTTGAGGAAGGAAGGGCTTATTTTGGTTTGCATTTCCTAGTTGTAGTCAGTCATAGTGGGAGAGTCAAAGCAGCAGGCCCTTAAAGTATGTGGTTACATTGCATCCAGTCAGGAAGCAGGCTGGTAGATGCTGGTATTCAGCTCACTCTCCTTCTCAAGTCATTCTAATGACTCCATTCACAGTGGGAGGTTAACATAAGCAGCATATTTCTCACAGGCATAAGCTAAGTTACCCCTCACAGGCGTGTCCTTCTCAGTGATTCCAAATCCTGTCAGGTGGACAGTTAACAGTAACCTTGATAGCATGGTAAGCAACCACAAAATGCATGTGGAGCTTTTCTAGTAGTATGCATATATAATCTTATTCCTTTTGGGTTTCTTTTTTATTTTAATTACTGATTCCTTTTATTCTGCCCATTTCTAGCTTGCCACCATGTCTTGGTCATTTTCTTTTTTCAGGGGTGGGAGACAGGGTTTCTCTGTGTAGCCTTAGCTATTCTGGACTCACTTTGTAGACCAAGCTGGCCTTGGACTCACAGAAATCCACCTGCCTTTGCCTCCCTGAGTGCTGAGATTAAAGGCATACTCCACCATGCCTGACTCTTGGTCATATTCTTATGTGAGCTTTTCTTCATGGATGTAATACAGACTTGAAGTTCTAGGAACAGGCATCACAAGTGGGTGGTGGCAGATAGGAGGTGAGATAGATCTAACCCTCACAGCATATTCTCTGTTTTGCAGACGACACAGTAAGACTCGGATGTCTTTTCATGCTCTGACTACAGATCTTCCTAAACAGGTTAGTCTTTTCCAGGGGAAACCATAACAGTACTAATTACCAGGATGTATTCTTCTAGAAGTCCTCTGCTGTGTTGTAAGAAGGTTCACATGATATGACACACACTTCTGACTTCAGGTGATGAAACAGCTATGAGCTCTGCACTGTGAGTCATAGCGTTATGCATAACATTATGTAGTCTGCTAGGGAAACCAGCTGTGCAGGTGACTATAGCCTCTCCAGGTGGTGGACTGATGTGCCACTCTTAAAGGACTGCTAAAGGAGACAAAGCATGGAACTATCCTTGCTGTTAAAACTAGAAAGCAGGATGTGTTTGGCCAGATTTCAGTTATATTAGAGCAAAGATGCACATAATTGTGCACAGGTTCCTCATGGAAGAACATTTGGTAGGGATGTGCCCATGAGATGTCACTGCTCCACACTTCTGTGCTAAACTGTAAGTGATTAATCTGTGTTTCAGGACTGCCGCAGAACAGTCTTTTATCATGTTCATATTTGCATACTAACTCCCACGCTCAAGCATGAATCTTGCTCTCAGGTACCATTATGTAATTGTTACCTGTGCTGTTCTAGTTTTGTGCTTATAGCTCATGCTGTGCAGTGTTTGCTCATTTTTGTTGGTGGTCTAGTATTTATATTGAGCACAGTTTCCAAGAGCGTCTTTTGGGCCCTATACCTTAGTTCTTGGATGTCCTTAGCTTTCAATGGAATTTTATCCACACCTTAGTGATACTCAATCTCTAACTCTCAAGAGCCAGGACTATAAAATTGTCACCTGGTATGGAAGGCTATGGATAGATAGCCTAGAAATTACATCTAAGCTTTTATTTTTACTTATTCATTTTAAAAGCCACAGAAAATAAAGAAATGTGGTTGAGTGATCCCAGGCAACATCCCAGGCATGGTGAATAACACCTGTAATTTCAACACTTGGGGGTCTGAGGTAGGAGGCTCATGAGTTCAAGCCACCCTAAGCTACATGGAAGACACTGCCTCAACAAAACAAAATAAAAACCACAATATGATAACCATTGAAAAAAATAGATCAATTTTAAATCATAACCAGCTATTTTATTTCTACAAGGCTAGTTACTGGGCCTCCTGAGATAGCACTTGTTTGTTTTCCTTACTATGATACGTATATACCTAGCTGTATTGCTTGTGGACATACTGCCCTAGAAATACTCAGTTCTGTGTGGGTGTATTTTAGTCTAGTCAACCTCTGAATGAGGAGCCACAGTATGGTTCCTACCCTGCCCCTTAGTATTTTCTCACCCTGCTGTAAGCCTCTTTTCACTCATTCTTGGGGACACTTTAGCACTTTCAGAATGTCCCAGAGCTCTTGAACCACTGATGTTAGCAAGAGGCATCCTAATCAGTGATATCTTCCATTGCAGTCATAAGTAGACTGATAAGTGTACCCAGTCCATACTGATATTAAATCTCTACCTCTCAAGAGCCAGGACAACTTGTACTTGTCATTTGGTGTCGCCACCATTGTGGAGGGCCCTTTAGCTGACCCAAACATACCTGTTTATAGACCTAAGATGACTAAGGCTACCACAAATACCTTATCTGCATGTCATCTAATTCTCGATGGGAGCTTCTCTTCTTTACTATGACATTTGGCACCACAAGAGTTTGGTGGGGGGGGGGGGGGCTACAAGGTGTTATAAGCAGAAAACAAGATCATGTTGTTATCTTGGGTCAAGTTACAGCACTGTACATTTTTAAGCCAGACATGGTGGTACACATCTATAATCTCAGAGTCTGAGACAAGCCGAAACTTTAATGAGACTGTTTTAAAACAAATATAATTCCTCTTGAGAAAGAGGAAATCTGCTCAGGTACCCCTCCCAAGAAAAGTAGTAAGGATATATTGGAAGTTTTATACTTCCCAAAAGGCTTTACGATTTCCAGTAGTGCTTTATAATTTTATATGTTCCTGTTTTCTTTTCTTCTCTTAATTTTGACCCCCAGAGCATCTCATTCACCGATGGCTTGAGAACTTCTGCCTCCCTGTCTTCAGCAAATGCCTCCTTTTGTCCACTCCCTACTTCTTCTTTGTCCCCTCCTGGTCTGCCCAATCTGAAGGACAGCAGCAGCTCCCTTGTGGATCCCCAGGCTCCCCACATCAAGAGCACAGCAGCAGAGAGGAGAAGCAGAGCATCATCATCTGAAGGCCCCAGCACACAGTCGGCCCATCTCCCTGGACCCCCTGTGCTCCAGCCTGGTCCAGGTGCCGGGTTTTGTGGTGTTGTGAACAACCATGGTTCTGCCTGCTCCAGAGGACAGAGTCTCAATGCTTTAGACCTAAACAAAGGGAGGGTCAGTAGGGGACTCAAAGCTGTTTGTAGAAATGACAGTAGTGAGGATGAGTTTTCTGTGGGCTCCTGCTTGCCCAGTGGGGAGTACCAGGGTGGCCGGCAGTGCCTCAGAGGGATCCCTGTTTTCACATTGACAAATGCACAGCTGCAGGTGTCTGAAGAGTTCATAGATGATGACCCAGCAGACATCTCTTTCTTTGCCGGAGGTTCTGAGGCATTTTCTTTCCCATATAGTTCTTCAGTCCTTCAAGAGTCCTTGCTACCTGTCCAGGGCACTGGGTCCCCTGCCTTGTGTGATCCAGATTCCTTCCAGCATGCAGAGTCTGCCCAGTCCAGCCCAGATAGATACTCTACCGAAGCAGTTGACATGAGTGTAGAAGATGATTTTGAGTTTGGGGAAGGAAGTGACTTCAATGGCAATGTACATCCCTCAGATACCTCAGAGCTGTTTGAGGTGAAAGCACAGGCTAGCCTGATGCAGAGCCTGTTGAGTCCTTCGGAAACTAGCTCACTTAGGAACAACCAGTCTGATAATAGCTCCCTTAATAACATGCCACTGCATGGTGGGCTTTCTCTGCACACGTCTAGCTCAGCCAATCAGTCTGAGGCCAGCTCCATGGTCAACTTCCCAGCCTACTCAGTCCGCTCCGAGTCCAGCTCTGCCTTCCAGTTCTCTGACATTATTGACCAGTTAGAACAGCTCAGCTACCCACCCACAACAGCTGAAGACTCTAGCAGCACAGACTCAGATTCATGGGACTCTGAGACTGAGGCACCACTGGATGTGAACCTCTTCTTCAGCAACCCTTTTGCACAGTCAAATGGGGAGACAGTCCCTTTCAGTTTTCAGCCCAATTTAAAGAGTTCTACTTCAGGAAAACAGATAGATAAAAACCCATCTTGATCCCTCCAAACTCCTTTATAAAGAAACTCTTAATCCTTTCCTTCAGACATAGCAAGCAAATAAGTTCATGGTAGTTGGTCGGGTTTTTTTTTTTCTAGTTACTGGTAGATTATACTGTTTTGAATGTCAAGGTTATTAGAGCTTTCATCTGTAGTGATGTTAAAACCTACACATCTACCCTAAAGTAGAAGAGCATTTCTGACCATTCCCTGTAGTGACTGATGAATTGGCCTCTGCAACATTGGCTTTTTTGACACTTGCTTTCAAATCAAGTAAAAAATGGTGCTATACATTTTAAATATTATGCAGTTCAGATTCCCGTTCATCCATAGTAGACTGTGTATTATGCCCCTTAATGCTGCTTTTTAAATGACCCATGCTTCCCATGATCAGTTAACATGTAGGTTTTGTTTAGTTTGTGCAGCCAGCACAGTGTATGAAATCTCTGCAGAATCCCTTGATAGCATCCTAACCCCAGGAAGGGCAGTGGAGACTAGACTTCTGCATGCAGAGTTGACCCTGGACTCTCCTGTTACTGACCTGAGACCAAGGCTATGCTCTATTTCGAGTGGGCCTGCACGGGCATTGGTCTAAAAGCCACTGTGGAAGTGTGAGGTGCTTTGCTTCCTTCTGGTCATCGTAATTGCAGGTGTAATAGGTAACATGGTTGTAGCCAAGTAGAGCCAAACCCCCAAGTAGCTTTTAAGGTCATAATAGAAGCCAGTGCAGGAGAGTCATTTCTTTGCCTGCCATAGCAAGATGTTTGTTTAAATTGATGAGAACATAACAAATGCCTCAGAATGTACAGGAGTTTGAATCCTCTCTCTAGGAGTGATGTTGGGTTCCACTAGGTGGCCTATAATATACAGTCCTAGCTGTTTCCAGTAGATGTTGTTGCAGATATGGCTCATGCCCAAAGCAGTAAGAGGCCCAGCGAGCAATTGCTAAAGTAGCCCTATAGATGCTATATGGAGGACTATGTTCCAGAGTTCTCCGAAGATCCTGGCTGATGTTCATTGTATAAACAGGATAAGCCACTGACATGAGAGCCAGCATCTCACAAGTGCTGGGCTATATTTACCTGGTCCACAGGTTAGGTGACTGCAGGTCTTGTTTGTTTGGTTTGGTGGTGGTTGTTCTTTCTGATCTTATCTAGCAGTGCAATATGCATTGAACATTTCATTTTCTTCTCAAAATGTCCTGTGGAAATCATTTTTTCTGATGTAAACCCAGGCCCTTGAACATGCTCTGTAGGTGCTTTGTGGCTGAGACACACCCCCAGCCTCCTCTGGGAATGTTAACCATTCATTCGAGAAGTCTGGCTCTGTGCTATATGGAGTAACTACTGCTCTTTGAGGCATTGTGGGCATTCATCTTTTTAATGTATTGTTAGATTCTAGCAAGGAGGCTCTTGGTAAATGTATTCTGGTTTTTTTCCTTTTGGTCTTTGTGACAAGTTCTTATTGTGTAGCCCAGGCTGACTGGAATTCATATAACTCAAGCTAGCCTTGAACTCAATGGCAATTCTCCTGACTCAACCTCCCAAATCCTGGAATTACAGACTATGCCCAGTAGTATTTTCATTTTTGTAGCTTCCTTAGACCTGCAAACTACAGTCTTCCTTTTTATTAGTCCAGACAATCAGTGCTTCCTGTGTGTTTTGTTATTGTTTATTCTGGCCTCCTTTTTCTTAGAGGCAAGGATGCGGCTTTCCATGCATATTGTGTAACACTGTTTAGAACAGAACTGCTTGAGACAGTTGGTTCTCTCCCAGGGTGTCATCCCAAAGTAAACCTTGGATTCGTGCAATGGGGAAGGACTAATACATATCACCTTTAACATGATGTTCTTGAACCTTAGTATTCATGTGGTTGCTGAAGACTACCCTGCTCCTCCATTCTCACTTAACTAGTGGCAATGCTGTGAAGCATCAAAGTTGTCACTTTTGATTTTTGTCTGGTTGGTTGGTTAGGTTTTTGAGACCCTTCTATTCCAGGCTGTCTAGCCAAAGATGTCTTGATCTTCTGCCTCTTCCTCTACAATGCCTGGATTGCAGGCGTGCATGCTACACCACATCCAGTGCTAGGGACTGAACCTGGGCTCACTTGGTTTTTAAGCAAGCCCACCCTAGTATCTGGGCAGGGTTGAGCCCACCCTACCAGGCTGGGCTGACTAAGTCATGGTAAAGCTTAGGGAAAGAGGTTGTTCCCAGCAGACAAAACACGACCAAGTGGGAGTTTATCACACCTCCCCTTGGAGCTTCTCAGTGAATTCTGTTGTCAGCCCTCTTCTGGTAGGCCTCCTTTAAAATGGGTGTTGTTATTTCTTTATTTCTATTAATGGAACCTCATTTTCTGTAGATAAGTCTTGCATTGGGGGGTTCTAAATACACAAAAGCAAGAAAAGAGGTACAATACGCCTCTGTTCTGTCCCATTCAGTCCCCCCCACATTGCTGGCATTTGGCCATACCCACTCTGTCTCTTCTGAGTTGGCCATACCCACTCTGTCTCTTCTGAGTTTGCAACACTAGCTCTTTGCAGGTCAGGCAAGTACTCTTTCCCAGTCTTCTTTTTACTGTTTATTTTGAGGTAAGTTCTAAGCAAGCTGCCCAGGCAGGCCTTGGACTTGTGGTTTTTCTGCCTTGGCCTCTTATGCGCTTTCTGATTGGAAGCTGTAGCATTTTAGAGAAGCCTGGCATGCTTATTACACCTTTCCACAGAATTCTGAAGCACAAGGTGCTTTCTTACATGAGCCTACACATTCATTATCGTATAAAATGATAGTTCCCTGCTATCACCTAATGCTGAGGACATGCGTAAGTTAACCCAGTTATCTTCAAAATGCTTGTGCATGATGGTGTGTTTGCAGTCCCAGCACTTCGGAAGCAGATGTAAGTGGATCATCAGTGTAAGGCCAACCTGGGTTACATAGTGAGATTCCTGTCTCAAAACAGTCACAATTTGTTCAGTGTTTGAGCTATTCAAGTCAGGAGACAGCCATGATCTGCTTCCTATGTCTGCCTGTTATGTTTCAATCAGAATATCTCTATTTTTAGCCCGTGCCTTGTAGGGAAATCCAGGCTAGCGATGCTGCCGCAGGTCCCAAAGCTTGGACTAGTCCAGGAGCCCAGCCAGGTATTTAGGGTCCATTCCTTATTCCATTCTCCATAGCCCTATATGACTTCCAGTGGGAAAGGGAGCAGAACAGCTTTGGTACAAACCCAGCATCCCAGATACTTTAGGGATAACACTGTTTAAGGGCCACCTTTTGGCCTAATTTGGAGAAATTTTAAACATATTATAGAATGTTCATAACTCATCAGCTGTGCCTTCTTCCGGGTTCCTTCTCACACTGTCCTGACCTTTCCCTTCCAGTAGGCCATAGTGTGCAGGTGTTCTGGCCAAAACCAAAGGGTACCATATCCTGTCACAAATTACACCTTTCCTTGCTGCTCTTGAGCTACCATGTTACTCTCGCTTTAGAAAAAGTTGCAGTTTGACCTGAAGCCACTGAAACCAGAATGAGCATTGAGCCTTTCTTTGGTTCACCTGCCAGTGTTGGCCAGTAGCTCCAGCCTGGGCTATGGCCCACATCACTAGTCACTGGGAAAGATGCTGAGTTTGAAGGAGGTGAACTCATCTTTTGAGTTGCACATCCTGGTCTGGAACAGGTCCTCCAAGTGAGTAGATGAAGTGCTACCCAGTGTTGACAGCTCTGTCTGTTGGTCTCCTTAGTTATATCCAGAACCTTATTAAAGGGACTAGTTTTCCCTCCCTGCGTAGGTGTCCTGGTGGCTTTTAGGAGTGTGTCCATGCAGAAAGGTGACAGTGTCAGGTCTGTTCACAGAGATAATAGTAGCCAGTATGTTGGTGTTGATAGAGGATAGAACCCTGCAGCTGTCCCCTGTAGTGCAAGGCCACCATCCAGCAGTGTTTGTACTAGCCATGAAGTCCACCACTAACAGTGTACTCTGCCTTAGATACATCTTTATTAGTTACCAAGTCTATTTTTATATTTAAGTTCCAAAGTCTCAGTATTTTATATAAGCCACTATGAATATTTGAAGACTAAGAGCATAGTTACATGGTAGCAACATTGTCTCTACTAGAGAGCTGCAGTGCTTGGTACTGTATAATCCTTTGACCATCAGGGAATGTATGTGCCTTTTTATATGGCAGAGGCATTGTCTGAGTCTGGCATTAGATTAGAATGCCCTGTTCTCATCAGCACTTGTGTTTTATTAGTGAGAATGACCAAGGGATGGGCACTAACACATCCAGGAATGTGACATGAAAACTTCTAGACATGTTGGTTACATGGTTCCACTGTTGACATGCCCAATGATCCCATCCTCTCTGATGGCTTTAGTTCTACAAAACAGAGGCCTGTATTTTCATGAAATTTCCACTCTTCTACCTGAGAAATGATTGTTATATTGCCCACACTGTGGTTACAGTAGCACAGCAATGTGCACACACATGGTCTTAACTCTTAGTGTTAACATGCCAATCGATGTTGATAGCTACTGTATATCCTCCCTCCAGCTCATAGACCATCAGAATGTCCATTACTAGAATAGTTACTTCATAGTCAGTGTTAGCATTCACTAGTTACTGTTTGTTCTTAAGTCCATGGAATTGATCTGCCATGGTCGCACTCTGGCTCTTGTCTCAGGGCAAGAGCACTGCTACAGGTGAAGACATTGTCACCTCCTTCCATGCAGTAGCCAATGCCACAGTGTCCACTAGTGTGTAAAGCGCTATCTTTTGGATGAAGGCATATGCATTCATTCTTCTAGGAAATGAAGAGAAGTGGAGCTGGAATTTCTTTATGCATTTGAATTTATTGTCACTTTAAAGAGACATTTCTGTTGTCTAGTTTGTGGTACTTATAAAAATTGTTTTCCACTAAAATCACCATTTATAAATTTATAGATATGTACTGACATTTTTTTAATCATTCAATAAAATAAGGAAATATTTACTATGAATTTTTACATGGGCTTTTAGCTTTCTTTCCCTCTACTTAAGAGTTTTAGATTACAGATTATTCCACATCAATCCTTGAAATAAGTACATATTTATACAACCCTTCACTGATGTTTCTTTCATTGGCTCCTGAGCAGCAAACAGGCACCATGGTGCTTACACAGCGTGCCTCACTGTAGGTATGGTAATGATGGTAATGGACATGATATGGAAGGCCAGTGGCTGGGGTGGTATCTTGCTTTTTCTTTGTCGTAGCACACTTTCCGTGCCTTTCTGTTATGTCTGATGTGTTTAATATGACCAGTGTGGCAGAGCTGGGTAGAGCAGCCTATGGCGTGTGCTCAGACCACACACCACCAGTGCAAGCCTTGCACTTTCAGTGTTGGATGCACACCATGGAGACATGCTTTATTCTGCACAGGAAGTGCTGCCAACTCTTCATCCTGAAGACCAGGACACAGGTTTCATTTGTTCCCATGGGCTAGAACCTGTCCTGGACCACAGTACTTATTCCCCAGAGCTCAGCAGTTTTAGGCAACTTCCCACTCATCGACAGAGGTTTTTCTGCTGCTTCTCTGGCCTCTTGTATCCCTTGGGGGTATAGGCAGCCTGTGCCCACCTTCTAGCCGGAAATATTTTGAGCACCTAGCTCTTTGAGGTGCCGCCCAGAGCCGCAGCTCCAGGCCCCAGTGGCTGGCTGACCCTGAGCCTGGAGTAGGAGGCGCAAGCCTAGCAATTGTGCTTTTCCGCAGAGCAGAGGCCTGTGGCAGCAGCACTTCACTTCCCGTAGAGAAGAGACGAGTCTCAGGAGCTCAGGTCTCCTCTCACACAGCCTACTCCCTGCTCATGCCCTTACCCTCTAGCACCTGCTGCACATGAATTAAGTAATAACTACTTTGTGGTCTCCAGGGAGAAAGCTGATCAGAAATGAGCTGGGGGCTCTGGCCTGGGACTTTGTGTGTCATCTGACCTGAGTTAATTCTGCATCTAATAGACATGGCATAACCAGTAAGGTCCTTACATTTTTTTTTTAACTGTGCGGCTTCTGATGATGGTTCTCTAATGAAGTCTTCTCTGTAGACTCTTTATATTTGACTTGTCACAGGTTGCTTCTAACGGCTTTAGACAAAAGTGTGTTTAAGGTTTGGAGAGGTTTTTTTTGTATTGTGTAATGGTCCTGGGGCTAGACCTCAGGACCTAATCATGCATATAAGGTAAATGCTCTGCCACTAAGCTAAACCCCTAACCCCCAAGGAATCAGTTTTATTAAAACAAAAATACCAAACTTCAATTCCACCTGTCCATGTGCAAAATTAAACCACATAATGTAGCAAGTATCCTGCCTCTCCTCTCCTCCTCCTTCCCCTCCTCTACCTTCTCCTTGATCTTTCCCTCCCCCCCTCCCCCTTCCCTCCCCCTTTTTGAAATTAAAGAACTTGAGTTGGTGTTTCATGCAATATTCGTTAAGTCCTAACAGGCATAACTACCTGACGCCAGCTGCAAGGGATTCAGCCTAAGGCTGGGCTCCCACTGCTATGCCCTGGTTGCACTTGTTCAGCCATGTCACACTGGGACCTCTGACCTTGTACAAGTTATCATATGATCCCCAGTTTTTTGTTGGAATTTACTTGCTCATTCAGGTAATGAGTCTTACTGAAGTCCCACAAGTGGGCTTGTCTTGTCTTTGTTAGTTGTCAGTTTGTACAGCTCCAGCAACTGCTACTCTTTCTCTCAAGTGGAGCACACCTTCAGCCCACTCTCAGTTGCTTCATTCTGATTTCTTGACAGCCTGAAGGAATATCGAGCTACCTCAGTGGTTTTGTAGCTTTATCAGCTCCTCTTCGGGTTTCCTCTCCTTGTAAGATCCTAGTGAGCGAGTATGTGTAGTGAAGCTTAGAGCCACACGCCATCACAGTCACAGCACTGAGACGCTACGAGCCTGAGCCTGGACTGTGACATTCCAGGTTGACCTGGCAGTTGATAGTGGCTCCTGAGTCCTGGTAGTAGGTCTGGCATGCCTGCGAAGGGACAATGAGCAACCTGGGCTACTTTTTGAGGAGGCTGCTGGTGTCTGCTGTCCTGAGGGTGCTGTGAGGAGGAGCCAGGGGGCTGCTGGCTCTGAGGAGTTAGCCTGGGGGTCCCGAAACACTAGTACTATCTTAGCACTGCTGAACCTTCAAGCCAAGGTGACCACTGGGGAAGAGTGTCTTTGTCTTCCTTATTTCCTTATCAAGATAGGGAGGTGAACTATTAACCATTTCACTATCTTCCACTTGTTGTTAAACCACTTATTGTTACATAAAAGTAAATTGTGAACCAGTCCAATGGTAATGCCAGAAACAGTATCTGCTAACTCATCAAATACACTCACATTTAACTTTTTGCATTATGCAGTCAGTTCTGTGGGGATGTTTTTCTTTCTGAAATTAACAGTCTACTAGTCAAGTCACAGTTTCTCTTCCTTGTGTCTCTTATTCTCAGCCTTCAACTTGACCTTCAGTGTTGCTGGGTAGGATCTGAGATGTTCCTCTACTGTTAGGCAAATATGTTCAAGATTGTTTTATTAAAGCATTTTTAAAAGGAGAACCTTAAGGTATGAAATAAAAGTACACTTTCTTTTCCCTCTAAATGTGAAGTTCTTTTTCATCATCTTTCACCTCTAGTTAGATAACCAAAAACAATTTCTTGAAGGAAAACATGAAGGTAAGCACACAAGTGTATTATTGTATTTTAAATAACATTTCAAAAATTATCACATATTTTGAGAAGTTTTAAGAAATAGACCACCTGCCAGAAATGTTGACGGTTTGCAGTGTTAAGTGCCCTGTGAAGACAAGTTTGTGACTTGCAGCTCTGAGAGTGTTAAATGCCACCCCCACCTATAGCCCGTGCAGCACTGGGTGGGCAACTGGACCTTCTCGAAGACAGGCACAGCTCAGAGGGCCACAACTGCTCTTCATGCCTCTTCATTTCAAGGAACTCAGTCCTGTCCTCAGCTAAAAATTGATCCTTCGTGCTGCAGTAGGAGAGTTGAAGATTCTCTGAGAGTAGGCATATTCATCAAAAGCTGGGAATGAATGAGTTTTCCAGTAGGGTGGCTCAGGATAAGGCTTGTTCACTCTCTGGGCTGTTTGACAGAGGACCTTGTGTGTTTCTACAGATACTTAAGAGTGTCTCTTTAGTGAAATGTCGATTAAGGAAACAGATTCCTTAGCGCCTAAAACTTGATATATGGTACTTTAAGAGTTCTAGAGACAACCCTTTAGCTGTGCACTCATATATGCCCCTTACACCTGTAAGTCCAGTCCTGAGGAAATGGAAGCAGGAAGATCAAGGAGTTCTGAGGGCAGCCTGAGCTATATTATTGATCCTGTCTACAAAACAAACAATGTCTTAGTAAAGTTGAGAGGATTTTTAAAGGAAGAACTGCTAGCCCAGTTGTCTTTTAGGTCAAAGAACACTGAGTCAGAGAACCCCAGTGGCTCTGACTTCATGATTTGTCTGGAAAGCTCCCTGGCTAGCCACCCTTCAACATGCACACACACACTCTGCTATGTACAGTGGTGGCTCCAGAGACAGAACCATACTGTGCTAGAAGAGCGTAGAGAACATACCACAACCACATTTAGAAGATTACATGTTTACTGCCAATTACTTGATAAAATATCTCCCCAGAGTTTTTGGTGTAGTGATGGTGGTAGTGGTGTGTGTAAGTGTGCATGCATGTGTGTGTTTGGTGGAGGTCAAATTGAGGACCTTGTAAGTGCTAGATAAATATTTTTCCACTAAGTCCCAGACCCAGATTATTTAACATTATGATGGTTTGTGTTAGTGTAATTTCAAGAATGATTTTGAATTTTTTTCTCTTAACAGGTTTAACTGTAAAAAAAAAAATTTAATGGCACTTTGTACATTTAAGATTATGTGCTAAATTTTGAGATAACTTTTTATAAAATAGAAAATATCTACAGTGATAGTATTAAGTGGTGATTCTTAACCTCCATAGAACCAAACCCATCCCAAAATGGAGTCTCCCTTCTCTACAGAGTACTTACGAAAGGGCTGTTTGCTGGCAGTTTCATCTCCTGCCTTAATGGCTAGTTCCTTCACACTGGCTGTTCACTGACTCCCGACCTTAATGGCATCCTAGAAGTGCATCATTTGATGGTGCCTGAAGTACACTATTTCTGCATGTCGGCCCCTCCTGCTACTAAAAATTAATGTCGGAATTTGTGGCAACCCTTTAAAAGAGTTATTTATTTTTATTTTATGTTTGTGATCATTTTGCCTGCATGTATGTGTATTACATGCATGCTTGATGCCCACAGAGGTCAGAAGAGGGCATCAGATCCTCTGAAACTGGTGTTACAAATGGTTGTGAGCCACTATGTGAGTGCTAGGAACCAAACCTGGATCCACTGGAAGAGCAGCAAATGCTTTTCACCATCCTTCCATCAGAGCCATCCTTCCAGCCTTTTTTGTGGTAACCTTTTTTGGTTTGCCTGATTTGGTTTGGTTTGGATTTGTTCTATTTTTGGGTGGGGAGTGCTGTTTTGTTCAATTTCAATACAGGGCCTTGCTGTGTAGTGCAGCTGGCTTACAAAGTACTGAGATTACAGGCTGGGCTGTACTCTGTGTATTCTTTTGTATTCCAGAAACTTTTTGGTAACTGTCCACTAGAACTTGCTCTGGACTTATCTTCAAGTGTGATGAACAGTAGGAACATGGGTAAATTTTCATAATTGAATGTAAAACATCACAGCTGTTATATTTTTTAAACAGTTTAGTTGTGGAGTATAAGTTACTCATAGCTTCTGGAGTTTCTCTGAATTTTAATTTCATAAAAGGACCTCATTTTCCAATTCTAACTTACCAGTGACAAAGACTTTGGAGCATAAGCTTTAAATAGTACATCTTTGGGATGTAGTCAACACAGAAAATAATCTATGCTTCAGGGAAGCACAGAAAAGTCGGCTCTACCTTGATTCCTTCAAAAGAGACAAAGATTGAACATTTGGGTGGCAGGTTTAATTTTATATCATCAGTGTTATCTAGCATGTTTCTATTAAATGTGTAATAAAGCAAATTTTAATAAACTGGTTGTTAAACTTTTATATAGTAACATTGTCTAGGTTCTCTATGTCAATGAATGTTTTCTCCTGACTTAAAATATGACCTGTGAAATATTCGACAGCAGAATTCTATCAGAATGCTGTCAGAACATCAGCAGGCAAGGTCCTTGCAGATCTCTGACTTTGTCAATGTGAAAATAAGGACCTCCTCTGCTCCAGCATGCCACACCGGAAGCTGCCCTGCCCAGGCACTTGTGCTGGTCCAGGGAGTGGGGGCCTCATGCATTTAGGAGCTGTAAGTAAAGTAACCAAGGTTTGGTTGTATAAACTGGTCACTACAGAGGACTTCACTTGAGGACTCTAATCAACAGAGCCTGAGAATCTTCCCTTGAAAGCAGTCATGGTGGCGTGGGGAAGCCCAGTTGGTGGGGCTTCTTGGCAAACATGTTAAAAACTCAGGTACTTAATGAACATAGTTAGAAATGGTGGTAATTTCAGTGTTACTTTTCGCCTGGAAATGTAAACTTCCATCTTCAGTACTTTCTAAATAACATTTAAATTTCTCCTGTAAAACACCATTTAGAGCATAGTGCTGTCTGGCTGTGATCTGAGCATTAGGATATGTCAACAGCAGGATGTGGAATTACTACATAGTGATTTTGAGGCCAACCTGGCTGAGACCCTGTCTCCAACAAAAATACTATTTTTAATGTATCTTTAAAATTTAATAATCAGAAATTATGGAATCTTTCTTGCTTGTTTCCCTTCCTTCCTTCCTTCCTTCCTTCCTTCCTTCCTTCCTTCCTTCCTTCCTTTCTTCCTTTCTCTTTCTCTCTCTCTCTCTCTCTCTCTCTCTCTCTCTCTGACAGAATGTTACTTTGTATCCCAGGCTAGTCTTAAATCCATGAGCCTCTGCCTCAGCCTTCTATAGAAACTTCATTATTATAAACTGCCAGATGAATTATGCTTCATCATTAGCCTCCTAGGAAATAGGCTAAAAATTCTAATCTATTCAAAAGCAAATGCTATTTTAATAAGGAAAGTTAAAAAGTAGTTACTTATTTTGGTATGAAAGACCAACAGAAAAAAATTACACATTAGTAAAGAGTTCAGCAACTAGAAGACAGAATTGTGAAATGAATGACTTTATGTAACCTAGCTTTTTAATAAATCATTAGTAAGATGGGCCTAGAATTAGGTGGGCAGCCTGGTGATGGCATGGGTCCCTGACATCGACTTCCCAATACTGTGGGGCTTTGTTTTCCTCATAGCTTACTCCTCTGGAGCACAAAGAAGCCCCTGAGATACAACCCAGGCCATGAGGTCGCTTGGTCTCTGATACAGGACAGCTAGTGTTTTCTTTGGTGTCGTGTCTAGGGCTTGTGTGACAGACCACACACATTTTCCACAAAAGCGAATTGCAGCATGAGCTTCCTAGTCTAGTGCGAAGGAGGCTGACCTCACTGCTGTTCTCATTTTTGCTCCACCCTACTTCATTCATTTCTAGGCTTTTCTGTGGATAGTCCTCAGCCTTCTCCTTCCAGCCTGAAGAGCCAACTGAGCCTGAGCCCTGAGCTTCAGGCCTCTCTGAGCACAACTGAGCAGGGATCAGCCCCTGCTCTAAGCCCTGTCCTCAGTGGTGCTGGCACAGCCAGGATGGACAACCAGGAAGAGCAGAAACACAAGGTGGGCCACTTTTGAGACTGACGGTGCTGCTGGGGCCAGGTTTGCAAACCCTAACTGGGGAGCCCCAGGGTGGGCAGGAAAAGACTCTGCTCACACCCCATAAACCTGGTAGAGACCATCAGTAAATGCCTGTCTGAGATACTTCAGGCAGTCTTAGAACTCAAGGCTCCATTGTTCACATACACACACTTGTTGTGTAACAGATGGTTTGGGCACCTATGGGTTCTAAGCGTTAGGCTGGACCCTGAAGGTAGGTGGGAAAGGGACAGGCCATTGCCTGCAGAGCCTCACTGCCTCTCTTTGTTTTCCCTCTCTCCTCGCTTACAGCTTGGAGATATGGTTGCAAAAGGAAGGTTGTTTGGGGCTCAGGAGGATCTTGAGTGGGACTTCAGAGGTGAGAAGGGAACCTGGCCAACATTAGAGGTAGTGGTAGCTGAAGCAGAAGGTCCTGGGCTTCATGGCAGGACATAGGGTTGATGGCAGAAGGTTATCAGTGCACTTTTAGGTCTCCGCAGTGAGGGCACATTTTGAATATGCAGTAGAGAATGACCAAGCAGGTCCAACTTACTCATAGGTGCCAGGGGCAACCAGTTTGCCTTAAGATAGCCAACCTGGGGTTACAGCTTTGCAGGCAATCAAACAAGAAAGGTTTGGGAAGAGAGTGGACCTCACTATTAGAACCAGAAAGCCAGTAGTGTGATCTCTTAGGAGATCACAACAGGATGAAGTAGGGGATTTGAGCATCAGCCAGGTGGGTAATAGGGGCTGAGTAGGTGGGACCTGTCTCAGGTACTATGACAGAAAAGTGCTATTCTTTTTTGGTGTTTCAAGACATGGTTTGTATGTGTAGTCCTAGCTGTTCTAGAGCTTCCTCTGCAGTTCCAGGCTGGCATCAAACTCAGAGATCCCACCTGCCTTACTTCCTGAGTACTGGGTTTAAAGGTGTGTGCCACCACTGCCCAGCTCTGAAAAGTGCTGTTCTTATAGTGCCTAAGCTTCCTGTCTGTATTTGCTATCTGTAACTATACAGAGACACCTGACAGATCAAATTTATGAAGTTGCAAATTGTATTTTGTCTCACAATGTTGGTGGTTTTAGCCCATGGCCTGATGCTCTGCTATTTGGGCCATAGAGCAACACATATCTTGATGGGAGGAGCTTGTGATGGAACAGAACCATTTATTTCATGGCCAGGGCCTGAAAGACAAAAGGGAATGCAGACCCATTAATCCCTTTGAGGACACACCTGCCCCCAATGTCCCAATGTGGGTCTTACTTCCTGGAGTTCACCCCCTTTCCATAGTGCTGAGTTGGACTTTTACATGTAGACATTTCAGGGACAGTCCAAATCCAAAGTATAGCAATATTTTAGCCTGAATTACCCAGAGGAAAGCAGGGCCTATGGGACATTTGAGGCCCCTCAGCAGGTAGGACAGGACCCATTTCCACAAGGTGTGATGCAGGAAACTCCTTTCTCTGTGCCCAGGGATCCTGTAGGACCCCCATCTTGTCTGGGAGCAGTCCTTTGAACCAGAAGAGGGGGAGACAGTTAAAAGGCAGCTATTCTGGAGGCATGCAGGCAAGACCTTCCTAAACCCTCTGGGGAAAGACCACCTTTAGCCTTCACAGAGACATGCTTTCCAGGAGGTGATAGCTGCTTTACCACTGAGAGAGATTTGCATCAGCCCTTTGGTATTCAGCTCTGGTCTGGACAGCCCTGCATAGCTAGTCTACCTAATAAAGCCAGAATCAAGCATGGGTAAGTGTGGCAGTACAGACAGTCCAATCTCTCACAGGCCTGCCAGAGTCACTGAGCAAAGTCTGGTTTTGAGTCAAAAATAGAGTAGCTTTCCTCCAGAATCTCTCCTCTTCTGATACTATAAACTGAAGCCACTGATGACTCTCCTGGAGGATCTGGACAATGTATGTTCCAATTTGTTGTACATATGGGCATGAGTTAAAGATGGAATACCCCCATCCATTCCTAGGCCTGCTCAAGTTTTTATCTAGCTGCTCAGCTGTGTGGAAAAATAAGGAATGCATGGCCCTGCAAGCCTGCTGCTGGGAGGAGGGACCAGCCTGTTTCCCTTGGTTGCACTGTTTTGTACTTTATGCAATATTTTTATTGTATTTTATGTAAGTGAGTATGTTGACTGCATATGTGTATATGTACCACATATGTGCAGTGACTACAAAGGCAAGAAGAGAGCATCAAATCCCCTGGAAATGGAATTACATTGTTTGTGAGCCACCATGTTGGTGCTGGGAATTGAACCCTAGTCCTTTGGAATAACCACCAGTGTTTTAATAACTGAGCCATTTCTCCAGCCCCACTTCCTGCAGTCTTTTTATTCCTTTGTAATAGTGGTTGGTGAAAGCAACAATATTCATAAGGTAGGATTGCCAAACGATGGTCGAAGTATTTTTCTTTGTATGGGTCTTGGAGACGGTAATATCCTGGTGAGAGGTGGCAAAAACAAGCAGAGGTGCTATCTCCCCTAGGCTGCCCCCTCACCATCCTTCTATCCCTGACCAGCATGTCAGCTCGCTTGGGTTTGATTTGGTAATTTTGAAAGTACAGTGGCAGAGCAGTTAGTGCCGTGTCACTACCAGTGGCACCTGGAAAGATCGTTCTCACTGATGCTGTTGGATGGTGCTTTGGCTCGTTTTCTGTCACATGGGTGAAGAGTGGGACTCTGGGGACCTGTATCCATAGCACATAGAATTAAGATGTGCTTTTGGGCCTCAGACAGAATTGCAGTTAGTAGGCCATCTCCCTCGAACTGGTGCTTTTTCTAGGCCAAGGTCAGTAGTGAGCAAAGTGAGCATCAAGAACCTCTGTCCTGAGTGCAAGGCTGAGTCACCACACCATAGATGTGAGAGTCTTTAGGCCAGCTCTCACTGCTGGAAGTTTATGACATACAAATGTCAAGCCAGGGGATGTAAGACTTTCCTTAAAGATGTCATTGGGTTTGAATTTTTTTTTTTAATGTTTCATGGCACAGAATACAATAAAATGTGAAAGGTTAGCAAAGTGAGTTGCTCTGCTGGGGAAAGGGCCACACTCCAGGAACAACATGAAGAGATCAAGAGGTAGAAGCAGGGACCAGGGCTTATCATATTGCTGCCAGTCGTTTGAGAAGAGCTGATAGGTTTTATACATAGCTTCTGGGGAGAGGATGGCAGCACTGGGCTCTTGGAGGACATTGGTACATCTTTCTTATGGTAGAGGGTACTACCTTTGCAGCCACTATTCTGTGGGCTCCAAGAGAAACACACCTCATTACTCCTTTATTCTAGAGACTGTGGGAGAGAATGGCAGCCTGTCTTGAACTAAATCAAGGCCACAGAAGAGAAGATACAGTCCCTAAACATGGGCCTCCAGTGGGATGCCCTTGGCCACTTTTCCTTATATGGCCCATGAAGCGTATGCAACTGAGTTTGCATATTTTGGTGCCAACTCAGTCTCTCTTCTTCCTCCCAGAACTACCTCAGCCTTTTCACCAGCTGATATGTCCCTTGGCTTAGGCCAGAATTTGTTGCAGTCCTTCTTGCTGCCTCTGTCCGTCACACAGCACATTCACACAGGTACCATCTCGTTGGACTTGTAAAGAGGCCTCTTGAGACTCCTGTCTGCCCCTCCAGTTGTGCTGGTTTCCTGCATACAAGCATGTCACAGTGCATTCACTCCAGAGCACCAGAGGGCCCTTTACTATCTCACATCACTTTCTGTTCCTTGACTGTCACCTTTTTGCTGGCCCATTCTGTCTACTCCAAGTGAGTTTGTGACCTGACCATATGCTTCCTGGCCTTCAGCCTTTTCCACTTTGTACTCCCCACGACTGTGTTCTGCCAGGGTTTGCATCCATTCTCTGACTTGGAGTGTTGCACTTGTACACTACACAGACGCCCTGATGAAGATTCACAAACCTCTCAGACAGATCCACCTCAGGTCTTATGCTAGCATGCATAAGGGAGGCTGCTGACAGCCAAGCCTGGAGTTGGATTGGGGTCTGTTTCCACATTCAGGAAGTGTATCAGCTAGCGCAGCACTGTCATAGGCACACTCAGAATATATACTGGTAGGTTTTTTTTTTAATTTTTTGTTTCTTGATTTGTTGATATGGGTAGTGGTGGTTTTTGTTGTTGTTTTAATGAGGTAAGTTTAATTCTTTTTTAATTTTCAATTTTATTTTTTATATTGAGTATTTCTAGCCCAAGTTCAATTTTTTAATCATATAAATACATGTTTTTATTTATTTTTATGTTTATGGGTATTTTATCTGCATGGATATATGTGTGCCATGTGCATGTAATACCCACAGAAGCTGTCAGATTCTCCTAGGACTGGAGTCATAGGTTGTTGTGGGCTACCATTTGGGTGCTGGGATTTGAACCTGAGTCCTCTGGAAGAGCAGCCAGGGCTCTTAACCACTGAGCCATCTCTCCAGCCCTTAATCATATGCATACATGTTTAAACATACCCTCATTGTTTTATGTCTGTTAACCAGCTTCAGCAATGGCAGTGATAAGAGGAACATAACTTCATTACAAAACTAATAAGTCTCAGTTATATTTACATACACTAACATTTGAATAGCTATCATTTTCTATAAATAATAACATATTTTAAGGGGAGATATTGAGAAAAATAAATCTCCAGGCTGGAGAGACCGCTACGCAGTTAAGAGCATTTGTTGCTCTTGCAGAGGACTCAGATTCAGTTCCCAGCACCTACATCAGGTGGTTCACAACCACTTGTAACTGAAATCTAGTGACCTCTCCTTGCCTCTGCAGGTACTTGTACACATGCAGTACACAAACATACATTCAGGCATACCGTATCCTAATAAAATGAATCTTTCTTTTACAGTCAATCCCTTTAGGAATTTTGACAGGATTTTCCAAAAATGCTGTAAGCTTGAGCAGAACATGTTATAAACCTCAGGCTCTCCCTGAATGTGAAAGGGCAACATGTCCCCAGAAATACACTTATGGTTCTCTCTGCCTCTTTCAGCACATGCCAGAAGATGAGGCCTATTTCATTGCCAAGGAGATCCTTGCTACAGAACGAACATATCTGAAGGATTTAGAAGTTATTACTGTGGTATGAAAACTTAGCCCTTTATCTCTTTTATTTTCTTAATATGTTTTGGATATACACACAGATGCTCCATCCTGAAAAATATATTTGACAATCTTGAGACCTAGTTATGTAAATTCTATTGAGTGTATTTGCTTTACAGCATGATGCCTGAGTCATGTTAAAACGCTGATGTCTTTCCAGGCAGTGATGGTGTATACCTTTAATTCCAGCGCTCAGGAGGCAGAGGGAGGCAGTTCAAGGGCAGCCTGGTCTATAGAGTGAGTCCAGGACATCCAGGGCTACACAGACAAGCCCTGTCTGCAAAAACAAGAACAAACAAAACAAAAAGGAATGCTGATGTCTTGTCTTATGAAGCTGTAAAGCTTAAAATATCCATCTGAAAACTTTGACCTAGAATTGTTTTGTTTATATTTGAAAACTATACAGTCAACAAAGAGAATACTTGGAACACTTATTTATAAAGCTGTCTTTAAAAACTGGAGGAACTTTGCTTGGTAAGATGAGGTCACAAGCCCTCAGGGGCCTGGCCTTTTAGTCCCCAGCTGAGCCTCTCATCATACCAAACCCCCCCCCCCCCCCGTAGTGGTTTCGAAGTATGGTGGTCAAGGAGGATGCCATGCCTGCAACCCTGATGACCCTGCTTTTCTCCAACATCGATCCAGTCTACGAGTTCCACAGAGGCTTCCTGCACGAGGTGGAGCAGAGGCTGGCACTCTGGTAAAAATGGTGTGCCTGGTGGTAGTGCTTGTTTGACCCCCTCCACAGGAAACTGAAATGTCCAAATGGATGGCTCCCATTTCCTAGACCTCTGCTGCACACTCTGGTGGCACCTTGGGTGGGATGTCTATACATGCAGTCTCCGAGTTCTGAACTCTCCTTGGGTAGCCCCTTCCTTTGACACTGCCACTTGATGCAGGAAATCCCCATCTTCAGAAACTAATTCAGAACAACCATTATTTTATTGACATGTACTGCAGATCTCTATTGGGCCAGACAGAATAAACTTTAATAACAACAAATTCGTTTATCCTATTCCAGAAAAGAGAATAGGAGCAAGTTTTATAAAAAATAATCAGTTTTCACCTGGTTACCATCATATTTAATTGTTGCTGTCTGTTTAAATTTTTTCCATCTCAGAACACCTCATCATTCATGGCTGTGACAGCTAGGTATAGTATAATGACACATGCCGATGATTCCAGCTCTAGGTAGACAGAGACAGGAGAACCACATGTGGGGCCAACTTCAACTACATATTCAAACCCCATCTCAAAAAAATGGCTATGATTACAGCAACCTTTTACCATAAAATCATGGTATTTCCCATAAGCTTTCATGGGATTTATAAACCTTCTTGTTCCTCTAAATGCAGGGAAGGACCCCCCAGTACCCACTTAAAAGATGATCATCAACGGATTGGGGACATTCTCCTCAGGAATATGTGTCAGTTAAAGGTAAGACAGGCCTAGCTTAAAGTTGTGCATGTGAACAAGACAGGCTACTCCAGACCTAGAGTGAAGCTTTGAGTGAAAGCACGTCTGTGTTCTCATAACAGTGTTCCCCTCACAGCAGCATTCCCAAGAACAGGTTCCTCTTCCCCTCCCTGCAGCTGGGTGATCAGAAGAGGGTGATCAAGGACAGCACAGCGTGTGCCTCAACTCTCCACTCGGCACAGGACTCTGAAGAGTAAAATTCTTTTCAAAACTGTCCCCTGAACAAGGTTCTACATTTAATCTCTGCATTGTCTCAACAGTATCCCAATAAAAACATAGCCCACCTCAGGGGTTCCTGGGAGGGATTTCCTTCAGAGTGGGACTCTCAGAGCATGATTCCCCTAAGAGACTTATGCTCACAAGAGAGTCTCTTCATCATAGAGGTCTTCTTAGAGGAGGTTCCCTCAGAGCTGCCTCTTTCCCATAGGTTCCTAACCCCCAGGACAGGGTCCTATAAACTGGGCTCCCATCAAAACAGCCACCCTCAGAGCAACATTCCTTCTAGAGCCGTGATCTTCAGAACACATTTTCAGCATAGCATTACTCTCAAACAGGATTGCCCTCAAATCATGCTTTTATCCAGTACAGAACTCTCTTCAGAACCCAATGGCTGAAACAAAATCCCCTGCTTGCTTTGTTACCTTTACAGCAGGGTACCCCTCAGCCTAGGAATCCCTTCAGAATATCATCTTTTCAGGACAGAATTTCCCAAAACATAGTTCCCTTGTCTCTCCAATAACCGAGTCGGCACTGCACCAGGGCAGGGCTCAACTGCAGGTTATCTCTTGCCCAGAGCTCAGTGTGCCCATAAGATGAGCTCTAGTTCTCCTAGCCTCTGAGGTTGGTTCTTTATCCATAAATTGAGTAAAGGCTTGTGGCCCTCAAGCACATAAGACTGCTGGGAAGGACCATTCAGCAGTGGCTGTGTGAGGACCAGCTGTGAAGGAGCCCTGACCCCTGGGAATGGACTGCGGTACACTCCGGGGTAGATTCTTAGACAGGAAAAGATGGAATTCTGTGGAAACAGATGTTCTGGCTTGTACATACCACACTCTTCATCCCTGTTGTGCCCTGTCAGCATTCCCAGCTATTATGAGAAGTACACCCTGGGGATTCTGCCCAGGCAGGCGAGCTGTTTCTCACTGACACTCCACTCCACTCCCAGCATGTCTTTACCTACACATTCGCCTTTTGTGCCTCATTAGGAGTTTACTAGCTACTTCCAGAGACATGATGAGGTCCTAACAGAACTGGAAAAGGCCACAAAACAGTATAAAAAGCTGGAGGCAGTCTACAAGGAGTTCGAGCTCCAGAAGGTCTGCTACCTGCCTCTCAACACGTTCCTGGTGAAGCCCGTCCAGAGGCTTGTGCACTACCGTCTGCTGCTGAGCCGGCTGTGCAGATACTACACACCCGGGCATGGGGACTATGCTGACTGCCACGGTGAGAGTGTGCGCTGAGGGTTCAGTGGCAGGAAAGTAGGAGTGGGAAGCATAGACTACACTGGCTTTACCCCAGAAGGGCTGACAACCCCAATGGTCAGAACTGGCTTCTGGCCTTTCCCTCTTCTCAGCTGCGACAGGGAAGTGGGCTCCAGGCTACACTGGTTCAGGAGCTGTCTTTGTATTTCTGAGGCTTTCTCAGCCCTTGATTACCTTACATGGAGTGGGGTACTGTGATCAAGATGGTCTCCTGCTGTCAGGATCACTTAAATATGCCCCAAGGGCACTGGGACATGGGGAGTCGCTTAGAATGACCCATTTCTTATGGTTGTTTCTGTCCTGGAAGTCTTGACTCTAAAACCTACCAAACATTTGAGCCAAATGGCCTATTAGAAGTTTCTGACATACATGAACTCTTTTTTTTATTATTTGTTAAAGGGACAAAAGAATAAAATCTAAATCTTGTTAGCCAGGTAAGGTGGCACACACTTGTAATCCCAGCATTCTGGGAGGGAGAGGAAGGTGGATTTCTGTGAGTTCAAGGGCAGGCTGGTCTACAGAGCAAGTCCAGGACAGGCAAGGATACACAGAGAAACACTGTCTTGAAAAAAAAATCTAAGTCTTGCTCACTTAAAAATAGAATTTTTGGTTTCTGTCTTTAAGTCATTGAAATTGTCATTGAAAATATAATTCACAGCTGGGCATGGTGGTGCACGTCTTTAATTCCAGCACTTGGGAAGCAGATCTCTGAATTCAAGGCCAGCCTGGTCTGCAAAACAAGTCCAAGACTGCCAGAGCCACACACAGAGAAACCCTGTCTTGTAAAACCAATGTGGGTGTATATAGCTGGGAGCGGTGGCCCATGGGTGTCATCCTAGGTAGCTGCTTGGGAGGCTGAGGCAGGAGGATCACTGGAATCCCCGGAAGCTGGAGTCTCAGGTGGTTGTGAGCTGCCATGTGAGTGCTGGAAATTAAACCTGGGTCCACTGAACCATCTGTCCAGTCCCCAGGCTAGCAGAAGCAGAACCAAGGCACATGCTCACGTTCTACCGATTAGCTACCGTGGCTCACATTCATACTGTAGTAACATTGCCCAGGTTCTTCCTAATGTTTTCAATGTTGTGCACATATCATTTGAAGAAGAATTGTCTTATGGTTTGTCAAAGATGGTGATTTCTGTGTGTGCTCTCCTCTTAATTTGCTTTTACCTCTAAAAGCTACAAGCACCCTGTAGAAACAGTGCTGTCCTGGACTCCATGAACCCTGTCAGGATGGGACCGAGAATACTTGGGCATTGGTCGGGCTGGAGACTTTGTCAGGTTGCTGATGGAGGGGGATCATAAGTGAGAGACACTGTGGCCAGGCAGGAAGAGGGTCCTGATACAAATGGGAACAGGGAGCTAGAGAGATGATTCAGTGGTTTAGAACATTTGCTGCTCTTGCAGAGGACGCAAGTTTGGCTCCCAGCATCCATGTTTAGGTGGCTCGCATCTTTAAAACCAGCTCCAGGGGATCCAGTGCCCTCATCTACACTCGAGCATTTCTGCACTTAGATGTGCCCATAATCACATACAACCACACAAACACACACAAATACACAGAAATAGATGTGTGTGATATATATATATATATATATATATATATATATATATATATATATATA
>NW_026593286.1:301696-329540 GCF_907164565.1 Psammomys obesus | reverse complement strand
ATATATATATATATATATATATATATATATATATATATATATATATACACATACACACTCAATTGAAAACAAAACTTCTTTTAAAAGAGACTAGCAGTCTCTGTGAGTGGCCCAGTGGGGGAGACAGTCACTGCACTATGGGCAGCAACAGAGACACGAAAGGTAGGCAGCAGAGCTATACTACAGCAGGAGTTTATGCCTGTGGCCAGAGCCCTACAAGGACTCTGAAGGGCCTCAGATTAAAGGCACCCTATAAAATACTGGCTCATTCACAAGGCAGGGCATGGGAGGGGGGGAGGGGGGTCTTGTTCAGGGATCTAAAATGAGGGACCTGTCTCTACAGAGGCTCTGAAAGCCATTACAGAAGTGACCACTGAGCTCCAGCACAGCCTTACCCGACTGGAAAACATACAGAAGCTGACAGAGCTGCAGCGGGATCTGGTCGGTATAGAAAACCTCATTGCTCCAGGAAGGGTAAGTGGCTATACTTGGGAAGGATTTTATGCCTCTTGTCTATATTTGAATTTTATTAATGTTATCTAAAACTCACCATTCGAAAGTTCGTAACCCAGTGGTTTTTAGTGTACCACAAAGTTATGTAGTCATAATCACTAATTGAGAACATTTTCATCATCCCGAAAAGAAACACCAAGACCCAATAGTTGTCTGTATCCATTCTGGTAATATACCTTATGGAAGAGCCACCCTAAAAGAAGACTGAAGTGCAATCACAATATCGGGAATGGTGGTTCATATCTGTAATCACAGCACTCAAGCTAGTTTATGCTGCATCACGGAATTCCATCTTAGAAATCTGGAATGGAAAGCAACAAAATAATGCTTTAATGTTTTTCCCCTTCTCTAAGTTGTCTTTTTACCCTCAAGACTTACATTGTTTATAATGTGAAAACGTTTAATTTTAATTACATTCAAGTTATCTTTAGTTGTTTGTATCTTAGGTCTCCTATACCAGAAAGTATTTCCTAACCTGTGATTATGCGCCTATTTGTTTTTCTTCTAATAGCTTTTCATTCCATCCCCCAAGGTCTTACGTAACCCAGCTGACCTCAGATTCACTGTGTATTTAAGGGTGACCTTGAACTTGTAGTCTTTCTGTCCTTCGTCCACCTTCCAAGTGAGGGATTACAGATGTGCACCACAACTCTGGGTTTCCGTAGTGCCAGGGATAAAACAGGAGACTTTGTGCATGCTGGCAAGCACCAACTGAGCTACATAACCAGCCTTGTCCCAGTTGGTTCAGTTTTTTTCCCATGTACATGGATATCAGGCTGTCCTGGCACATTTGTAGAATTGTCTTGTCCTCCTTATAAAAAATTAAAAGCCCCATAGATATGTGGGCTTCTTTCTGGACTTCAAGTTCTGTTCCCAGGGTCGGTGTGTCCTTTGGCTGTGCACTGTCACCAGGTCGTTTTGCTCTTGACTCAGTACTGTTGACATAAGAACCGGAGTGAGAAAGCTTAGTAACTGGCCCAACTAAGTGCTTACTACTACAGAAGTTCACATACAGGGTAGTAGACCTTCCTGTCTCTTAGGGAAAAGATTCTACTAGGGGCTGCTTCTTCATCTTATGTCAATAAGCATGTGAAGTCTTCCTTTTGGTGCCTTACTTTGTATATGGAGGGCTGTACCCACTCAGGCTTTAGTCATTTTGCCTTTCCTTTGACTTTTTTGATTTATTTTGAGACAAGGTCTCAATACGTAGCTTTGGCTGGCCCGGAACTCACTATGTAGACCAAGCTGGCCATGAAATCATAGAAATCCATTGGCCTCTGCCTCCTGAGTGCAGGTATTAAAGGCATGTACCACCATACCTGGCTCCTTGACTTTCTACACCTTTGTGGCACTAGGTCCCGTTTCTTTATTCAATAGTCCAGTGCAAGATAACTAACTATAACTATCCAATAATGTTTGTGGAGACTCTTTCCCCTTCTCATACCTACTTCTGCCCAGCCTTTCCCATGGCAGAACTCAGATGGAATCTTCATGACCTGGTCTTACAAATGTCTCTCCACTAGAGTACACCTCTTGGTATCCTTGTCTTGGGGCAGGTAGATGACTGGGGACAGAGTTGGTACCGGGAAAGATCTTGAGTAACTAGGGGTACTATCAAAGAGTAGGATGACTCTCCCAAAGAGCTGTCACTCAGCAAGGCTTAAAGAAGTCAAAGGGGCTGGCAAGATGGCTCAGCAGGAAGAGGTGTGCTTGTGTATAGAACTGGCACCCTGGTGTGATCCTCAGATCCCACAAAATGTCAGGAGAGAACCAGTCCTGATAGATGTCCTTTGACCTCTGCACGTTCATTATGGCATGTGCACACAAGCAACCAAGCTAGAGGTTGCTGTTGGCCACCATGACCTTTGGCCCAACTAGAAAATGTCTGTCACAGTCTTGCTCACTGGAGCCGATTGTCTTTCAGGAGTTCATCCGTGAGGGCTGCCTTCACAAGCTCACCAAGAAAGGCCTGCAACAGAGGATGTTTTTTCTGGTATGTTTCCAACTATACCCCAAACTGCATCTCCAGTCTGGGAGGAATAAGTGGGTGTATTTCTGTCAGGAAAGTTGGCCCTCCACCTACTAGCTCAACCCCAAAAGACTTCATCCCAGGTGGCAGCTCATAGTCACATGGGAACTCAGGAGAGCTCTTGAAAGTAATCAGCTGCTTTGCCTACCATGGCCCATTTATTTGTGGGGCCAAGGAGCCATGGGACAGGGGAGCTGGCTAAAACAAGTGTGAGGTCAAAGCTTGGCCAAACCCAGAAAGTCTATCTTGAAATAGGACCTTCCCTGCCCTGGCCCTGCATGTCCCAGCACATATATCCTTATGGCCCCCACCTTTGCTACCCTTGATGTGGTCACATAGTCTAGCAGCCAGGTTACAGGTTAAACCTCCTTTCTCCTTATAAGGGCATGTTAAGCAAGCACCTGGAATTCCTCTTCATGCAAATGAGGCATTCCTAGCATGTTGGCTCCAGCCAATGATGGAAGCCCCTGCCCATTCCCCTTTGTACTCCTCAATTAAGAGATGTCTCACTGAAGCTGTCTCCAGAAAAGGCTTTCTTGTGCACTCACCACCGGTCAAGATCCTGCATTGCACCCGCTCACCCTGGTTAAACTTCCCTCCCTCCAGTCCAGCTCAGTGCACAAGGAGCCTGGATACTGCAAGGGAGAAGCAGAGATGTGGCAGCATTGTCCTAGCCCACATTCTGGGATAAGAAGAGCCAACACAGACATTTTCATGTGGCTTAGAAATGTGCTGATGGTGCCGTGGCAGCTGGGGGTCTTACTGCTGGCCTAGGAGCATGGGAACAAGGGGCCTGACCTGGTGAGCCTTGTATTACCAGGGTTCCTTTCCAAGTGCTTCAGACTTGATCTATGCAGGTGGGGAGCTAACTGTCACCAGCCAGAGCTCCTGGCTGCTTCTACTAGCTAGGCCAGATCAGAGGGACTGGTGGCTGGTCCTCCAGTTCTGCTGGCTCATGTGGCTACTACATACATCTGGTCAAAAAGGATCAAAAGAGTGATTTTTTTTTCCTAACAATTTCCAGTAACTTGCATTGATCTGGTAAACACATAATGGCCATCTATAGTTCATCAGAGTCTAACTATACTTATATTGAAACTTTTTCCTTGTTTGTATAATTCATTTATCTAAAAGACTTTCCCTCCCTCAGTTCTCAGATATGTTGCTGTATACAAGCAAAAGTGTCACGGGGGCCAGTCATTTCCGGATTCGTGGCTTCCTTCCACTCCGTGGCATGCTGGTGAGAGGCATCAGGCTTACCTGAGGTTTGGTACTGGGCTGGGCTTCTGCCACACCTCCATCATACAATGGCAGGTCAAATGGTTTCCTCAGTAATGATCAGGCCACATATTAAGAGAATCTGTTGGATTTTTTTTTTTTATTTGTCTCAACTCCTCATGGCTGTTGTTCTTTCTGACCCCCAGACTGCACAATATTCAACCAATGGGCAGCTTTCTGGGTCAGCCTAGACCCTTTAGACTCTAGCCATGGTACCTCCTTCAGCACCTGACAATATGTGCCTACTTTCCCCACAACTTGGAGTGGGTTTTGGTAGTTGGCTACTTTCCTGTGCTATATTCTTTAAGATTCTCATCTAGCAACAACTGTCCCATGGACAGACACAAGGCCTATGCTTGATTTAAAGTGGGCTTGAGCCATTAATGTTGCTGCTGGGATCCTTCTGAATACCCTGCATATGTGCACGCAAGGATGTCTAAAATGGGATAACCACACACTTTAATATAATCCAGTTTATCAACTTTGCTTTTGGAAGTTAATGGAAACCCTGGTTAAGGGCTGTAGAAATGGCTCAGTGGTTGGGAGTGCTCATTGCTCTTCAGTGGACACAAGTTCAGTTCCCAGCACCCATGTCAGGCAGCTCACAACTGCCTGTAACTCGGGTACCAAGGGACTCAGTGCCATAGGTGCCCATAGGCACCCTCACACAGACACACATACACACACACAAGAATAAAAAAAATATATTGGAAAAAAAATGGCCTGAAGAGGACTCAGTACTTGATTCCCAGCACACACGTGGCAGCTAACAACCATCTTTAACTCTAATTCCAGGAGATCCAATGTCATCTTTTCTCTACAGGCACTGTATGCATGTGATACACAGATACACATGCAGGCAAAACACCCATGTACATAAAATAAAAATAAATAAATCTGAAAACAAAACCCTGTTTAAAGTCACAAAAAGTCAGGAAGACCTAGAGGCTATCTTTCCTTCATGTAGACCTCAGAACCCGGCCTGAAACTTGTCCTGGAAACATTGAAGGCAAGGGCAATGCAGTGTATGATCCCATGGTCCAGGATGCCTCAGTGCAGAGGTCATCTCTCCTTTTATACTGCCCCTTGTGGTGTCAACTACTGCTGCAGCAGCACACTGAGATCTTTTCTTACTGACTCCATTGGCCTCTGTTCAGCCTCAAAACAGATGTTTGTAATACGTGACTACACTTTGCTAAACTTAGCAGGGACCACCTCTGGAAGCCAACTCCATTCTTTGATGGTTTACTTTAAAAATACACATTCCTTTAGGAAAACCCTGAAAATAAACGATAATTATCACTGTGTACAGCACTCCAAGTTTAGCTCTGGTGACTTCTTTGCCAGTTACCACCTTTCACAAGCTGCTTTGTGACCAGTGCTGTTTTTCTCAGTAATTCATCCTGAACACTCTGATACAGTCTCTGACTTCTCTGGTGCAATAGAGAAGACAATAAGCTCCAGTGTGCCTGACCTAACATTCCGTTAGGCCAAGTGTGGTCTTTCAAGAGGGTATACCACATTCAGCTTCTGTCTTTCAAAGTCCATCTTCAAGTCCTCACCCTGGTCCCACTATGCAAAGCATGTGCTGCTTCCAGTATCTTGCTCATCACTGTCCAGCAGGAGCACCAGTCTGCTGCTCACAATGAGTTATAAATGTGCATATCTATGGGGGTATACACAAATGTGGAAGTCCAGGGGTCAGTATCAGGTCTCTTTTGAGTATTTTCACCAGTGGCTAGCCAGTGGGCTCCAGGGATCTGCCAGTCTCTGTCTCTCCAGTGCTAGAATTAGAGATGTTCATTGTCACACCCAGCTTTACATGGGTGCTGTGCTGGAGATCTGAACTCATTTTACTGAACTGATCCATCTGCTTAGCCCCAGTTCACAAATGCCTTTATCAGGTAGTAATTACCTTTTTTTTTTAACTTTCTCCATAATTTAGTGGAACTTAAAACTCCATCCTGCAGAGGTGTCTCACTTTGGAATGGCCTCATACATATGGAGGGTGCCATTAACCATTTGTTGAAGGAATGATTTAGACATGCTGTGGTTGGCTTTTCCCACCTTTTCTTTGAGGGCTTTATTTAGCCCTGTTAGGAGAGACATGAGATTGTATTAGCTTTTAGTTTTGGTGTTTTGACAGGATCTTTCTGTGCAGTCCCAGTTGTCCTGGAACTGTGTAGACCAAGCTGGCCTCAAACTCACAGACGATACCTGCCTCTGCTGGCTTTAAAGGCATATGGCATCACAAGATTTATCTGTGTGTTTTTATGTGTTGGTATGTGCATATATGTACTAGTGTCCTTGGATGCCAGAGAGGGTATTGGATACCCTGGAGCTGGAGTTACAATTGTGAGCTGTCCAAAATGAATGCTAGAAACAAAACTTTGGCACTCTTAAGGAACAGAAAGCACTCTAAACCTGCTGAGCCATCTCTTCAGCTCCCTATGGTTTCATTTTTCAAAATTTACAAGATGTAATTAAGAATATTGCGTTTTCCCCCATGTAGTCACCTTTCCCATCATTTGTTGAATCGTCCATGTTATGTGACAACCTTCACCTTCTACTTTCCTTAGAGCAGTATCTTCCACTCTACTACAGTGTCAACCACACTGGAGATAGTTACTATACCGGGAATCATATCCTACCCCATCTTTATCCCTCCTTTTAAAGTTTTCTTTTGGGCTGGAGAGATGGCTCAGTGATTAAGAGCACTGGCTGCTCTCCTAAAGGTCCTGAGTTCAATTCCCAGCAACTACATGGTGGCTCATAACCATCTATAATGAGGTCTCCCTCTTCTGGCATGTAGATGTACATGCAGGCAGAACGCTACATAAAATAAATCTTTAAAGTTCTCTTTGCAGGGCCAACAAGATAGCTATGCAGATAAAGTACTTGAGGTATAAGCTTCAAGTTGGGTCTCCTGGCCCATGTAAAAGCTGAAGGCAATAACTTCCACACATCATATACATGATGATGATTCACTTTGCAAAAATGCATTTACGTATTCCAAGTAAACTCTGGAGTCTTTTAGATAAATCCCATTCCAAAGCATCACTGGCATTTCAACTGAAATAACAAGAATTTTTTTAATCACAAGAAATTTAAATATTAACTTGGGGGAAGACTAACAGACCACATTCTGACAAATGGCTGGCAGGATGTCAGATCTTTTCTGTCAAGAACTCCATGACTTTTGTCCTGTGGGCTCTGTGTAGGGAACTGTCCATTCTTTGGGTCATCTATAACTGGCAGCCCTGGGGCTACAGAGTGTGCTTCCTTATCTATTCAGAGAAAATAGTGGTTCTTGGCTTGAGAGAAGCTTGAACACGTTAAAGCAGTTTCCTTCTGTTGCAGAGAGGTACTGTCAGAAATATTAGAAATGTTGGCTTTCAGCAGTTGTTCTCAGTATGAAATGATTACTTTTGCTGACTTCAGATAGGATAATTCTGTTACTAAGCTTTCTAGTATCAACCCATTCTTGCATCTTTAAATCTTTAAATCTACCTTGCTTGGTGCTAGGACACTTCTTGTATATGGTTTTTAGGTTTGATTTGGTAATATTCTATCTTGGAATCATTCCATTATCAGTATGATTTGGCTGAAATCAGAATGCAGTGGCTTTCGTTTGCATCTGATTAAGATTTTGGTGCCAGGGTGATAGATGAATTTTCCAACTCCTAGTACTGAAATGCTCAACATCTTCTTTGCTTGATTTTCAGCTAATAGTGTTGGACCCACCGGTGAGTATTTCAGTGTCTCTAGAGCAGACCTCAGTTACTTGGTGGCAGCTGCCATAATGTAGGGATACAAGTGTGCCTCCTTTATTACCCTTGTAGTTATGTAGACTTGGATTGTACAAGCCAGCTACACCTAGCACTGTTGGCAGTCATTTTGTGTATGGCTTAGATTTGGGCTCAATCAGCATTCTCCCAGCGCATAGACATCACTGCTTGTCTCATCTACAGGTAGAAGAAAGTGAGAATGAATGGTCTGTTCCTCATTGTTTCACCATCTATGCAGCTCAGAAAACAATTGTGGTGGCAGCCAGGTAAGGGCTGTGATTCAGTTGGAGCAGGGCTTGCCACAGGGTTAAGTAAGAACTTCACTACCAAGTTCTGGAGCCTCATGGGACTCAACTTATACAGGCAAATGGGTACCACCTTAGGCAGGGAAGGATTGTTGACTGTTTTTTCAAGAGAACAACCAGGGTGCTTCTGAGAAGGTGCCTGCACTCTAGAGTTCGTGGCAGTTGGCCTCTTAAGGGCACGAGCACTCCAGCCCTCAAGCAAGGGCATGTATTTATGATCACAGTGAAAGCCAAGTTGGGGACCACAACCCAAGAGCAAGTTGATGCTTTCTCCTTTCCAGATCAGTGAGTTGTTCAGGTGTAGTCCCTGCTCAGTGAAATCTGTCTGGTCTGGTTCTCCTCCACCAGGAAATGCCACCTTAATCATGAAACAAATCCAGCCTTGTATTTCAGCATTGAGATTTTTTGGCAATAAACGCATCAGTTCCAACACTGAGGACTGTCTGGTTCCCCAGCTCACCCCAGTAACAGGCTGTAGAAGGCATGTTTCTGACAGTCCTTGGGACCCAGCAGATAGAGCAGGTGCCCAAACCAGACCTGTCACAAAGGACAGAACTCTAGCCCAGGAAGAGCTTCCCCAAGGAGATAGCTAGCTAACTTGACTTTCTCCTTTACAGCACTCGGCTAGAAAAGGAAAAGTGGATGCAGGACCTGAATGCCGCAATCCAGGCAGCCAAGAGTATTGGTGACACATCTCCAGTGCTGCTGGGAGGCCCCCTGTATACTCGTACCCCCAGTGAGTTTTGACTCAAGACACCCCAGATTCTCTTGATAGCTCTGAAAGCTTTTCTAAAAATTGCTTTCCTGACCTTGTTCATCATGCCAAGCCCCATGAGCTTCCCTCCCACACAAGAAAATTGGTGGCCATGCCTGGGTATAAGAGTTCTTGGTATCCCTAGCACCATGATTTTGTCTGGTTGCTACCTTGGGTACCAAGGGCCTATTTCCCAAATCCTGGGGGAGACTCATGGGTGGGTGATGCCAGATGCTACTCACTCTCCGCAGGATCTTCCGATGAGGTCTCTCTGGAGGAATCTGAAGATGTTCGAGGAACCCGGGGATCCCTGGAGGGGAACAGCCAGCACCGGGCCAATACCACAATGCATGTGTGCTGGTACCGGAACACAAGTGTGTCCAGAGCAGACCACAGTGCAGCCGTTGAGGTATGGCTGTCATGAGCATCCATGTAAGCTCTCTCCCCACCATATATCCAAAAGTTTCACCCACTGGTGTGCTGGCTAATGTGGAGGGGCCACTCAGACAGCCCTCCCCTCCACTGGCAGAAATCAGTTTAGGTCTGACTTATCTATTTAAGCTTTCTTTGAAAAGGGACTTCACACCAAATGTATCTGGTGTCTTGTAAAGATAGTCAAGAGGCATCATCTGTGCTGGGATTTGCTAAAAGGCCTACTTACTGCCACAGGACAGTACTCTCCCAGGTCCGTTTGTACTTCCCATTCTAGGCTCATGCTTACCCCACATACAGAGTGATTATTAGTTGCACACATCTGGCTTGACAGAACCTCAAGTTATTCAGCCTAGCACCTCTACATACCCATTCCTGGGCTCGTCCCTTCCATCCCTAACTCCAAATTCTCCTCTGCTTCATCGCCACTCTACTGGGCCAGCAAGTCCCTAGTGAGGCCTGAGACACCTACAGATCAAAATAGATAGGGAACTCCTAGGAAATACATATTAAAAACACTCCTAGGCAGCACATATTAGATACAGGTCCTACAGAGAGGAGAGATCAGCGGGTTGTCCAGTACTATACTTAAATACATTCCTCCGTAATTTCAGAGAGCCTTCCAGGACTTGGTTCAATGTGTTATCACCACCCTCTGCTTGCTCTCCTGTAGGTTTGTAAATGGTGTCTTTTGTCAGAATATTAACTTTACTATATATTAGGAAAAGTATACTACTTAAGTGTTTGGTACATCAGTTCCCAGACTAACATCCAGTTGTTGGGTTTTAAGTCTACACAACCATGTTGATTTAAAAAAAAAATTTTTTTTTTAAGCATCAGCCAGGTGCTGGCACACACCTATAATCCCAGCACTTGGGAGGCAGAGGCTGGTAGATCTCTGAGTTCGAGGCCAGCCTGGTACACAGAGTGAGTTCCAGGCCAGCCAGGGCTACACAGAAAAGCTCTGCTTGGGGAAGGAGAAAAAATGAGTATGGCAGAGACCTATGTGCAGATAGTCTAGCTAGGTGGCAGGGTCATGGAACTGGTTGTAGCTGCTGAGCAAGTACCAGGACTATGGTGAAGGCAAAGTGCTTTTACCCTTTTCTACCAACAGAACCAGCTTTCAGGATATCTGCTGAGAAAGTTCAAGAACAGCAATGGCTGGCAGAAGCTCTGGGTGGTCTTTACCAACTTCTGCTTGTTTTTCTATAAAACTCACCAGGTATGTTGAGTCAAACTGGAGTCTAGGCACAGAGTACAAAATACATTATCAGCTTATCTACTTCCTCTTCACAGTTTGATGCTGATTCCACTGTAACATCATTTTCTGTATAAAAATGGAATTAGTACAGTGTCTCTCTGTACAAACTACCATTTTCTTGGGAGAGCCAGTGGTATCAAGTGAAGGGCTGGGGAAAGACACAGAATAATGGGCCCCTCTCTAGTGCAGGCCTACACCGCAGCCCCCAGTGACGATGTTCCTTGTGCTGACTTCCAGGATGACTACCCCCTGGCCAGCCTTCCCCTATTGGGTTACAGTGTGAGCCTCCCCAGGGAGACAGACAGCATCCAGAAAGACTACGTTTTCAAGCTCCAATTCAAATCTCACGTTTACTTCTTCCGGGCTGAGAGCAAGTACACATTTGAAAGGTGATTCTGCCATGTTTCTTTTGTTTATTGCCATTCACAGAGGAAGAGGCAAATTTCCCAGATCCTAAAAACCAGTGGTCAAGGAATGCATGCATGGCTGTTTTCACTGTATGTTCATGTTTGTATGGGAGCACCAGTGTACATATATACACATGTACACATACACACAGTGACCAAAGGACTTCAGGAGCTATCTATCCGCCTCCCCCCCTTTTTATTACTACAGATTTTTTATTGTGGGGAGGGCACACATGCCACTCGTGTGTATGTGAGTGGTGGTCAGAGAACAACTTTGCAGTTGGTTTCTGCCATGTACCTTTGTGTGGGTTCTCAGGCTCGATCTTAGGCAGTGAGGCTTGCATGGCAAGTGCTGATACCTGATGGGGCATAGCACCGGCCAAATCCACCTTGTTTTACTTGGAGCTTATGGATTAGGCTGGCTGGCAGTCTGAGTGGCAAATCTATCTCCACCTCCTCAGTGCTGGAATTACAAGTGCACACCACGCCTGGTTTTTCACTCAGGTACTAGGGATGAAACTCAGATCCTCATGCTTGTATAGCAAGAGCTTTACATCATTAATCATTCTTGGCAAGGTGTGTGAGTATATGCCTGCTGATTTTACCCTTTCTACAGGTGGATGGAGGTCATCAAAAGGGCCAGCAGCTCATCGGGGAGACCCCCAAGTTTCACTCAGGACTGCTCACATCTCTCTCCAGGGCTGGAGGCAGAGGTCAGAGAAAAGGAGGAATGTCCTTCACTCTACATGGACAAGAACCTAGAACAGAGGCTTTCAGGGAGTATAGGAATCATCCCAAGGACTGAACAACTCCAGCCATCTTCCCACCAGATGACACATGGTGCTGACCCTAGAATGAGCCTCATAAGACCTCTAGGAGGACCTCTGCCCTCCCCCAAACTCCAGAAACAGTGAAGACTCATGATGGCTGGGCACATCTCTGAGATCTATAAAAATGAAATGAGGGTTTGTCATGAGCATGGCCCCAAACACAAGACAGGTCATATCCACTTCTACCTGTAGCACCAATAGCCAAATTCACGTTGCTTCAGACAAGCACTATATAATCAGGTTTATGTGATAAGCTCATGTTGCTCTAGGGGTTAGCCTCCAGATCACAGCAAAATAAGAGTATGCAAAAGCTACTCTGGTTTCTATCCCACATACCCTCCTCTAGACCAGTGAAAACCAAAGACCATCCACCCAAGCCTAGGAGGAGGGGGCCTTTCCTTATTAGCTCCCAGTACTTCTCATCAACTGAGTCCTGTTCACCCATATGACTTAAAATAAAAGGACATTTCCTCACCCACCAACATCCCTCCTCTGCCTTTGTTCTCCAGAAGGCCACCAGAAACTCTCAGGTTATATGACAACATTTAGAAGGGATGCTGGCTCACAGGCTACAGAAATCTCATCTAGCCAGGGTATCAGAATGTCTCCAATCCAGGTCTTTATTGAAATGGTAGGGCTTTCAATGCTCTATGAAAACTAACACTTACTGTCAGAATACTTAAAAAAAAAAAAAGCCCAAAATATTCTGGACGATTCGAGTACTCATAAGAACACAGTACCTGAACTGACACCACAAGGCAAATTATGACCATCTTGGACTCCTATGAGCTCTCAAGACAATGTTCCTGGTATAGGGGAAGAGCCAGAGCCGCCCAATGGTTGCTTTGCTCCTTGGTTTAGCAGCTGCAGGGGCCCAGGAGTCTAGGTCACACCAAATTGCTGCTCAGTTCTCCAACTGGCTGTTTATCATAGCTTCAGTCAACCCAGGAGGTGAACACAGGTGTCTAGTGGCTGCTGTGCAGGACAGAAGGAAGGTAACCTGGCTTGTGAAGCCTACAGGCTGGCCAGTCTTTACAGTTGCAACACAGCACAAGAGGGCTTCAAAGTCAGTATTTCAGACCTCAAAACAAAAAGCATTCTTATCCCTCTCTATGAAGAGCAGTGCATTCAGATGGTCGTTCAGCGAGTAGATGTCAGGTGATTCCTGCTGTGTGAGAACCTGTAAGTGAAAGGTACCATTACTGCTCTTGGACTTTACTGCCTGGACATGCACTTCGGCAACATCTCAGATATGTTGCCTTTCAGATATGAAAGTCACAGCATTTGTTACCAGCAGCACCTCACAAGATGGAAGATGTCTTTTGTGTTTCAAGATCAGTGCCAACTAGTCCAAACCCTGCTGCTCCTGAGAACCACCAGGGTGGGTCTCTCTCAGTGTACAAGAGCAGGATCCAAAGGATAAGGGAGGAGAAACTGGTATATCTGCCTGTAACAGCCTGGGATCCTGAGCCTGTGGGACTGCCAAGGAAGGATCAGTATTTGCCTGCCTGTCCCTTTACAGGCTTGAGTCAGCTCAGCCCCCCCTCCCCCATCAGAAACAGGCAAGCCTTTGGATTATAGAGCATCCATGCTGTTACTGGTACATAGGACCTCTAGGAAGCCACCAAGTAGGAAGGTCAGAAGTCAGCTTCACACAATGCTCTGTCACTGGGCCATTTTGTCACTGGACCTATGTCCAGACTCTGTCTGAGACTGAGTCTTGCTTCATGCATAGCTCAAAGCCACAAGAAGCCCATTTGCCTCTCCCTCTCTACTTCTCCAGAGGCAGAAAAAAAAAAAAAAAAAAAAAAGAGAAAGCATGACAGAGGAGGACTGAACCAGCTGCTCCCAAGAATGAGTCCCAGGCTTCCTTTGCGTTCAGTCCTATGGGGATATGCCTCTGGGTTGGGGCACTGTGCTCACCTCTGCACACGCTCCACCAGATGCACCATCAGCTTATCTGAGATGCCGGGACAGGATTCCTCAGCCAGGCTGAAGGCATTCTCTAGCTCCTCCAGGGCACCTACGCTCCCACCACTCTGCTTGTGCTTCTCTTTGAGCTGCAGAGAGATCATGTACCTAACTGGCATCTTACCTGAGACCGCATTCGGAAGACCTACAGAAAGCACGAAGGTAGCACTGCATAGGCAGTGCACTTGGCCCTGTTGATGGGGACACTTGTGGCCCTTCCAGTTCAAGGCTCCTCTCTCCTTTGACCTGGGTTCTCAAGAGGTCAGAGCCACATGGTTTCTTACAGACTGAAGGTCAGAAAATAATCAAGTGGATCTAGTGTAATTTAGAAATTGGCACAGTAACTGATACTCTACAAGGACTTAGACATCCCAGATCAGACTACAAAGTGTCAGTAATCATTATGGGACTTCAGTTCTGAGTGTACTCTTAAGGAGTCACCTCAGCCCTGAGCAATACTGCATGCTGCCCACAACACAGCCCTAAGTGGCTCTTCCTTCTCTAATATCACTGCCAAGTCCTATTCAACCCACTCTGTCCCAGGAAGAGACACTCTGCTACTGCTATTCATCTACATCCTGTCCTCCCTCTCTGGACTCCAGGTGCTGGCGTCACCCACTGAGTGACAACCTACTGCCTGAGCTTCAAATCTATATGAGAGCATCCATTTCTGCCTGCACTGTATCTCTGAGGATGGCTTTGATATCAGGCAACAGTGACATAAGGTCACGTGACCACCAAGGAATTACCTCCTGGCCTAGGACTGGCCCAACACCAATCCTTTATCTTTCTCCACAGAAGAATCATGTAGTGGTTGGACATTGCAAAAAACAGTAGTAATATAATGCCAGAGGACCTTAGCAGGTCTGGGAACACAAAAGGGTACTGGCCAGGTCAGTTCTTCCCAGTGGTTTATAGTGCTTCTACTCAGGAAGCTGGACCCACAAGCCTGTGCATAACCAGCTACAGTAGACCTAGAAACCAAATGGATAGGCCCAGGCTCAGGGCTCACTAGAATATCAGTCCACAGCTCTGTAGGGAGCACCTCTAAAGAACAAAGCCACCGCCCCACATGACCACAGGCTCAGCCCAACTCTCACCTCTCCAAAGACAGGCCGGACTAGCGTGGACAAGCACTGCGACCTTGGCTGTCTCTTGATAGGCTCAGCAGGCTGTAAAGGGGAAGCAAAGCACTGGGTACATGGAAATAAGAGAGGCTCCATTTCCTGTCTCCTCAATCTCTGGCTTGAGCAGGCGGACAGAGCATACAACAGGGGTCAGCTCCCAAACTGTCAGGTAGCCCAAGCCATCGATTCTCATCAGGCCTGCACCTGAGCACCAGCAGACCCAGGCTTCCGTGTGACTCCTAGATAGCTCAACGGCACTCTGCACTTAGAAGCCACCTGCTCTGCCCTGTCCTTCCCAAACTCTTTGCTGAGACCCCAGATGATGAGTACTTAATATAGCCCTAGGGCAAGGGCACTTTGGCACTGACCTCCTCAAAGCCCAGTACCCAGCCTATTGGGTATATCTGCTGCCCAGGGAAGTTGAGGCAGGGTTGGTACATATGGAGCAGTGCTCTGGCCCAGGGCATAAACACACCTTCTGTGAGCTGTGCAGAGCAGTCCCCTTGTGCAGCTTGCTATGTGGACTTGGCCGGATGGTTGGGGGAAACGTCCAGATGGGACCCTGCTCCCCATCCTCAGCCTCGCCATCACTAAAGAAGATAAAGAATCAGAAGAGCTGATGGAGACAGGGGCCAGGAGTAACTGGTACCAAGGTACATCTATTTCTCTGAGGCAATCTCTTAGTCTAGGCCCTAGAGAGTGGACAGAACTCAGCACAGGCCGCAGCATTTAGGTGACAGTCAAAAGGCCCTGTCCTTCAGTCTGGAGGTTCCCTGCACAATCAGCCCCCACACTGGCGACTAGCTCCAAGCCCTACCTCTGGAGAGGAGACACCCCCACACACACTGGCACCAAAGCACCCAGGGAGCTCTTGAGGACCAAAAAAAAAAAGGCCCTACATGTCAGAATCCTCAGAACTGGACTCCTCGCCATGCCCCTCAGACTTCCAGCGCTTGTAGCGGTCAATGAGTTCAGTGAGAAAGGAGGTCTTCTTGGTGTAGCGTGTGATGAATTTGTGCTTCAGAAGCTCCTTGGCAGTGGGTCGCTGCCAGGGAGACAGACAGTCAGAGCCGAGTTCCACCCTCAACAGACACAAGGACAGGCAGGGATGTGAAGGCTGGGCCCTGTCCCACCCCAAGTTAATACCCTCCCTTCATATGCTTCCCCAAGACCCTCAGTTGTTTAGGGTGGCCCAGGTAGGAATAGGCCTTACGAATCGTGGGTCCTTATTGAGGCAGGCCTCTACAAACTCCTTGAATGGTTTGCTGTGGTGGCCCTCCAATGTGGGTGGGTTGTTCTTAGGAATCAGGAACAGGACTCGCATAGGGTGGAGGTCAGAGTTTGGCGGCTCCCCCTTGGCCAGCTCAATAGCTGTGATGCCCAGGGACCAGATATCAGCCTAGACAGGGTATCATAGAAGACAGCTGCTACATGCAACATTTTGAAATGGTGGCAATATGTTCCCACCTCCTATCTAGAACTCACCTTGAAGTCATAAGCCGACTGCTTGATAACCTCAGGTGCCATCCAGAAGGGAGTGCCCACAAATGTGTTCCTCTTGATTTGTGTATCTGTGAGCTGCCCGGCCACACCAAAGTCTGCCAGCTTCACATCACCCTGCTCTGAGAGCAGCACGTTGGCAGCTGCTCAATACAGGACAGGTAGGCATCATCCTTGGCTCCACAGACTCCCAGAAGTTACCCTACATGCAACTCCCTGATCAGTGAAGGGATGGTATCCCCCTAGCCCTTGGGGACAGCAGCAGAGATATCTTGGGACCTCAGTTTTCTTTGTCAGTGGCCACTGCTGGCAGAAGCAGGCAAGCTGGGGGACCTATAGGAGCATTCCTACCTTTGCTCCAGGGCCTGCCATGTTTGCGTTTTCTGACAAGCCCCAACAACAGTGACATCCACATCACAGCTAATCACAGTAATCCTAACTGAAAGGTACAGCTGACATGGCTAATCAGGAAGTCCATCACTGCCTACAGCACCCCTCACTGTGACATAGTTTAGATGTCCTCACTAAGTCACTCATGGTAGGCTGGTCCTGCTGTGAGTCCTTATCAGGACTGGGCCACACAGGAGGGTTGCATAAATCCACACCTGAAGCCAAGTCAAGGCTCCTGCCATGTACTAGTACACAACTGGTGTCCTTCACAGAGGTGAAGACCAAGATTAGGTGAAGTGAGATTAGGAAAGTTTAGCTAGGCTGGGTAAGTAGCTCAGAAACAGAATACTTCTTTAGCATGCACAATCCCCTAGGTTCTATCCACAGTGTGGCCATTAAAAAAGTGGTTAAAAAGCAAGATGGAGACCCGTCCCCTAGTTTCCAGGTGGCAGAAGGGTTCCCCACATCCCACACCATAAGGCACCATAATCTACTGGCTCCACATGCCCATCTCTTTCTAGGTCATGGGCAGAACTGCAGGCATGGCCACCCCGCAGGACCTTTGATGTCTCGGTGGATCTTGCGCTCTGAGTGTAGATAATCCAAGCCCTTCAGGATCTCCCGCAAGATGGTGGCAATATAGGTCTCCTCCAGTGGACCAGGTTTCAGCTGAAGGAAGACAGCAAGGAAGAGCCTCAGTGCAGCTGCCACACTCATACACCACAGCACCTGAGCTCCACCACCCACCAACTTTTGAGTCCTTGCAGAAGGCTAGGCCTTTATGCTCCTTAGTTCCTATTGGTTCAGATTTCAAGGATAAAGGGGGAAGTAAGGAGACACAGGAGTAACAAAGTCTGTTTTCAAAAAACCTAAAAGCTACTTTAATCTTTTCGGTGTCTGGAAATATAGGAACAGTTTCTTAACCATGACCTTGACCCTCTTTATTTCTCTAGGGCTCTAACTGTGCCTATGCTCCTAGCCCAGCAGAGGCCCAAACCTCTTCAGCATCATTCAGGGCAAGATAAACAGTGAGTTGCTTTGAGAATTGACAACTCCTGATTATTATAAAGCACTGAGACAGTGGATAGTTAAGTAGCCTGAGAAAATCCATAAACCTAAAAGTTTGCAGGGCAGTGGGTCCTGGGACACTGAAAGACAACTACCCCCCCACCCACCCCCACAGCAAGCTGCTCATTGCATGAGCCTAAACTTACCAGGTCCAGTGCAGAGCCACCACCCAGGTACTCCATGATAATCCATAGCTTGGTGCTCTGGGAGCAAAGAAACCTGTAAGTGCCTGGGCAGCAAATGGGGGGGAATACCCAAGTGTGGAGTCCACAGGCCACTCCCCTTCAACTCTTCAGCTCAGGCCACACAGCAACTGTATCAGGCTAGTTCCTACCAGGAACCCCAAATAGGAAAGGGTTCTAGACAGGCAAGGCAGTGAATACCTATAATCGCAACACTTGAGAGGATCAGAAGTTCAAGGTCAGATTGGGCTACATGAGACCTTGTGTTTTAAAAGGGGGGGAAAGGGCCAGAGAGATGGCTTGGCAGTTAAGAGCACTTGATACTCTTTCAGAAGACCCAAGTTCAATTCCCAACACCCACATCAGGTGGCTCACAAAGGCCCATAACTCCAGTACCAGGAGGATCAATACCCTTTCTGGCCAACTCAGGCACATAAGCATGTGCTTACGCGCATATACACATACACATACACATACACATACACATACACACACACACACACACACACACACACACTCATGTACACATACCCCACCCAACAGATACAGGTTTAAAAAATAATTTAAAAAAAAATTTTTTTTTTTTTTTTTTTTTTTAAAGGAGAGCTAGGGATGGACAGATAGACGGGAGAGAGGAGGACACCACCATGGGTTAGCATGGAGAAAAAAGCAAAACAAAACAAAACACATGGGACTGGAGAAAAGATTCCAATAATGGCGTGGAAAGGCCCAGATGAAGAATATAATTCCAAATGGTATTGGTGGCCCTCCACACCATCTGAGCAGCCATCTGCTGTTGCTGCAGTGTATGTGCCCACAGAGTAAAGCCAGGCTGCAAAGATGACTCTCAAAAGACTGGTGCTCCCAAGAAGACTCCAGCCAAGCTGCCTGGAAGAGGTGTAGAGTAACTGAGGCCCCTGGAAAGGACACTCTCCACCCTGCTGTGCTGCCTGCAGGCTGTGCAGTATGCTCCGGGTTCTCAGCTTTGTCAGCTGTCACCCATGCTGGTGGGTTTTGGTGATGCAGCTGTCTTTGAATCATTTCTGCTCCTGTGAGGAACCCCAATTAAGCTCACTAATCCACCAAAAAAAAAAAAAAAGAGGGCTAGACCAAGCATGGTAGTACATGCCTATAATCCCAGCACTTGGAAGGAAGGGACAAGTGGATATCTGTAAGTTTAAGGCCAACCTGGTCCACATAGTAAGTGGACAAAAAGAACTACACAGTGAGACCCTGTCTCAAAAACAACAGCCGGGCATGGTGGCACACACCTATAATCCCAGTGCTCAAGGAGGCAGAAGCACACGGATCTCTGTGAGTTCAAGGCCAGTCTGATCTACAGAGAGAAGCCAGAACAGCCAAGGCTACATAAGAGAAACCCTGTCTCAAAACAAACAAACAAACAACAAAAAACTCATAAAAAAACAAACAGAAAAGGGGGCAAGAAGGGATGACTTCTACCTTAATCCCAGCACTTGGAGACAGAGACAGGCAGCTCTTTTGTGAAATCAAGACCAGTCTGGTCTACATAGGCCCTGTCTATGGGGAGGTGCAGGAGACAAGACCTCACTGACCACCTGGCTACTATACCTCTGGTACAGGCACCTGGTAGACAAACCAGGTGCTCAAAGCAGTAGCCCATGTACCCTCCAGGCAGTCACCAAAAGTAACTTCTGCCTGCAGGGACCTCTTAGACTGTGCCTGACAGTACCCACAGATAGAGAGCTGAGTCATATTACTACCTTAAAATCAACTAACCCTTGCAGATTGGCACTTCTCAAGAGAGTAGGATTTTTGTGAAGCTGAGCTGTCAGGGAGGGCCTGTCTGCCTTTTGAGAAAGATTCCCATGTGAACTCCTTCTTTGATCTCCCCTATCCTTGGGCACAAAGGAAACAAAGGAGAAAGCCTGGCACAGAACCTTCAGAATGCCTCTCCCCCATTGCAGGCACCTTCAGGTAGGAGCCGAAATAGCGGGTGATGTAAGGACTATCACACTGGCTGAGCACGGTGATCTCCTGTTGGATGTCCTCAATCTCATCCTCAGCCTCTTCCAGGTCAATGATCTTGATGGCCACCACCTCCTTGGTGTGGTTGTCAATGCCCTTGTACACCTCCCCAAACGAGCCCTTGCCAATGCGGTCAAGCTTGGTGAAGAGTTCCTCTGGGTCCACACGAGAATGCTGTAACAGAAGCCAATAGGCACAAACGGTTGGGACAGCACATGGGCAATATCCACTAGAGAAATATTAGAGAGAAAGAGAAGAGGCTACACTGCTGACTGAGGGCATGGCCCAATACAAAGAGCTAAAGGGAACTCACCTCAATTCTTTTCTGGCTTCTTTATTCCTTGTTCAGAAAACCTAAACACAACTCTTCATTCTCTAAGACACTATGTTCAATGGATTTGATAGTGAAACCTGATGTAGACTATAAGCCTTAGGAATACCACATCTCAAGATGCTCTCATCATTTGTCTAACAAGGATCTAGGCAGGAATGACAGGTAGGAATGTGTGTGTGTAAGAGGGTATTTTAAAACTCATTTTACTATAAATCTAAAACTGTTCTAAAAAACAACAAACAATTAAAAAATTAATGTGCGCTAGGGACTAGAAAGATGGCTTGGTGGATTTAAGAGCACATACTGCTCTTGCAGAGGACTGGAGTACAATTCTCAAAACTGCCTATAACTTCAACTCCAGGAGATCTGAGGTCTTTAGCCTTAAAGAGTACCTGCACTCACATAAAGACACAATTAAAAATAAATAAAAATAAATTTTAGCCACATATGGTGCCACATGACTTTAGTCCAAGTACTTGGGAGGCAGAGGTAGGCAGATCTCTGAGTCTGAGACTAGCCTCGTTTCTGTAAGTTGAGTTCCAGGACAGATAGGGCTAAATAGAAAAACTCTGTCTCGAAAAATTAAAAGAATAATAGGAAAAAAAAAAAAAAAAGAAAGAAAAAGTTTAGCATATGGTAACAAGTTTTCCACACTCCTAAAAGCTATACCCATTAAGTATTTCTCTGCTCCCAAATCAGTGTTCTAGCAAGCTATACCCTCATACCAACTCTGAGTTGAGCACTTTCTCAGATGCTTGATTCTAGATATTCCACACACAAAGCTGTCCTACATGGTTCTCAGATCTAAACAAATAAGACATCATCATTGCTGACCAACAATGCTGAAATGAAGCACCTGGTTTGGAGACCAGTACACTACAAGTGAAGTGCACTAAACCCAATCTAAGATTTTCCAGAGACATTTCAATCTGAAATTACCAACTAGCTATAGTCCTAAGATTTTTACCATGAAAGAAGTAATGGGGTGACACAGAACCATACCCCCCAGCCTCTTTACAGGCCAAGAACAAGATGAGGCTGAGCAGAAAGAGGAGTGTGGGGAAGAGCTCCAGAACAAGGGCAGTGTATACTTGGATGGCAAACGGACATCCTCTATCCAAACCACAGTAATTTTTGAACCAGAGTAGCCTCCGCGAACTGAGATACTTCTGAGCTGCACAGAAAAGGAGATTAAGTAGGAGCTTCTCCCAGGGCCCCCACTGAGTGTCCCTAGCACTCTCTACCTGTGCTATCTGGCAGACTCTCAGAAAGGACATGCTCTCCTTACCACCGACCAAGCTAGCACAGACTGGGGATGGGAATGCTGAGTCTCATCTAGTTTTTCAGCCCTGACAGGTTTCATCTCTATTAAGTAATGCTCCCCCCAAAAAAGATGTCCCTCAAACAGTACTTTGGTGCCGATTAAAAGGAACCAAGCCCCAAAACCTGAGTTTAATTCCCTAGACACACATGGTGGAAGAGAGAACTGACTCCTAGAAAGCTGTCCTGTGACCAACATATATAGGCCATGGTGCACACAGGGCGGGAATGGAAGGGTGGGATATAGTTTTTAAAGAATAGTGCTAAGGGAAAAACACAGTGGCAGACCACTTGCCTAGAATGCCCAAAGCAGAGTTTCCCAGCATGGGGGAAAAAAAGAGAGAACAAGACATAAGAAGGCAAAACCACACTTATTTATAACTGTAAGTACTGATGCTCAAATCCCTCTATACTTAGGGAAGAAGGGCTTGTCCTAGGTGTTTACCATGTTCCTACAGAGCCTGTCCTCCAAGAATAAACATGGCTGTCTGCCTCCCTGAGGCCTAATACCTCAGTCCCTTTTCCCAGAGCAGAGTGATTAGTCTTAGGGAACTGACTAAACCCAAGCTAAGAATTTTTCAGAGATATTTCAGTCTGAAATTGCCAACTAGCTACATTCCTAAGGTTTTTAACCATGAAAGAAGTAATGGGGTGACACAGAAATATACCCCTCAGCCTCTTTACAGGCCAAGAACTCTGCAGAACAAGATGAGGCAGAGTAGAGATAGAAGTGTAGGGAAGAACTCCAAGAACAAGGGCAGTGCCTTAACACAGAGGTCATCTGATCCTTCCAAGCAAAGCTGCCTTCATGAGGCCTGAGTATGTACCACTGACCTCCATGCAGTGCCCAGAGCAGGCATACTAGGCAGATCAGCTCTGATATCCATATGCATCCTACTTTAGGGTCTAGAGATGGCCCAGTGGTTAAGAGCACTTGGTGCTCTTACAGAGAACTTAGATTTGCTTCCCAACAACCACATGATCTCAAGCACTGTCCACATGTGGTGCACATACACACATACATGCAGATATTCCACATACACATAAAAATAAATGAATCTAAAGGGGGGGTGCAGAGAAGGAAAAGAAAAAGACCAGAAGATGGCTTTGTGGGTAAAAGCACTTGTCACCAAGCCTAACAACCTTAGGCTTCAGCCCTGACTACATGGTAGGAGAGAACCAGCTATCTTAAGTGGTCTTCTAACATCTACACTGTGGTACATAAACATCTACCCATCCATAAGTAAATGTAATAGTTGTTAAAAAAAAAAAAAATGAAAAGGGAGACCAATCCAAAGTGACCCTTCTCACAGCCACATTAGAACTAGCATCCAAATCCTAAGACCAGTTCTCACTGAACAGCAGTAGATGTTTGGAACAGATCTGCTGTCTGAAGTCCTGAAAGGCCACACTAAGATTTGGCCTCACAAGGAAAGCTGAGGGTTGCCTGAGGTCTCTCAAGCTACACTGGCCAGGGAGTAGTGTTTGCCCCAGCCTCTCATGTTTAAATGAAAGCCAAGAAAAATTCTCTCAAGTGTGGCTGATAAGTCAAGCACCTCAGCTGTGTAAAGACTGGCACTAGATGCAAGCCAGATCAGAAACAAACACTCCAGGCCATGTACTCTTGCCCCTATACTCATCCGAGTAGACCACTGATAAAGGTATAAGTGATCAGTGTGAAAATACTCAGTTTCCTGCCACTTTGAGTCTAGGCAGTGACCACTTGATCCTGCTCAAAGCCAGCCCTGAGAGTCAGGTGCAGAATAGGGTCCACATTGTAGACCTTTTCCTGATTTTTTTTTTTTTTTTTTGCTCCAACAGGCCCCAAAACATTTTCTCATCCCATCCTCCCACCACTTAGTCCCCACTGTCTCCTCAGGTGCTACAGCTCCACCATGTGTAGTTTTGAGACACCTTGAGGGCCATCTGACAGAAATCTCCAGATCTAGCTGATGACTTGAGGTTAGACAGTCTTATATCACTGATTCAGTCCAGTGCTTGCTAAAGCAACCTAAGAAAACTTGGAAGAGGTGGAGACATGGGCTAACTACAGAATCTAGGACCACTACACTTCCAATTCTGAGGCCCCTTTTCCTACCCCTCAGACTCAGACATGTCCTTCCACACTGCTCAACCATACTGATAATCCTTAACTGTCCTCTTCTGGAGAAACTGAGAATCAGAAGTGGTCCAACATAGCAGCCCAAGAAGGGTACCTCAGGCCAGGCATTCACTCACCAGAAAAAGGAGAAAACAGCACACCCCAAAGCCAGAATTCTAGGCTTTTTGTAAAGAAGATGGGAACCCCAATCTTCAAGGTCCATGCTTTTTGGATACCTATAACTGTGGACCAGTCAGCCTTAGTAGAAACGGTATGAGAGTAACCTTCCTGGCATGGTCCTGACTCTGTTTACATCTTCAAAGTAGCCTTAGTCCCAAGCCCAGCTGGTCAAAGTAGCTTGACAGCATCTTGATCTGGGTGGTTCAGATTTCTCTTCTGGACAGGATGTGCTATGAACTCAAGCTATTTTACTGGCTCTATACAGCTGAGATCCATACTCTCCATTCCATCAATGGGCTGTTTTACCTACAGCTTGATGCCTATCTGCCAACATGCCTGCTGTGTGTCACCTCCCCAAAACAAAAGAAGCAACCCAGCACACATCCTCAGCTACCACCAGAAAGTCACACAGTGCTTGCCCATAATGGTCCTTCCAGAGATGGGCAGGAACTGGCCAGGTGAAGAGTAATCTAAGGCAGAAGCAAAGGCTACAGATGGGAGGACAAGCTTTACCACACAAAAGGGGCAGTTTCATAGAATATCATGGCAGCCATCTTGGGGGAAAAAAAAAACATCCCTACAAGGGCTTTGTATCACTTTCAGAAAGAAGCCAAGTATGTCTAGGCTGGACATAGGCCCCTAAAAAGACAAAAGGGTGCTTTCTCTCTTTGAGAACAGTCCTCTAGGCATCATCCCTCTACTCCACAGTTCACAGCTCCAATTTGTCATCCTGGACCTACAGGAGCTAAAGCTAAGCCTCTTAAAAATACACTAGAGGCAGATTTGTCTCTCAGTATGTTATATAATTAGAGGCAAAATGTCAAAAATGTATTAAAAACGTGTTAGTTAATTCAGCTTCAGTTAGCATGCCCGGGATCCCATCTGTGACAGCTGAGCCAAAAGCCCTACCCAACAGCTGTGAGTAGTCTTCCTGGTTTCCTCCAAGGAACCCTGCCTTCAGTTCCTGCCCGCAAGCAGCGATGGACAGATGCGCTTCCTGTCTGCATACCCAGTTCTCAAGGGTGCAGGGGTAAGGGGTGGAGGCAGATTGCACTGTCCCCAAGAGCGGATTCCCTTGCTGTGCAACTGTCAAGCATAAGCCTGACCAAACTGGGCCCTTATAAAGCAAATCTCATCGCTAAAGCACAGGAAAACCATCAAAGCAGTTTGCTCCACTTCACTAATAGCTGTCACATCTGCCTTGAAATAAATTAAAAAAAAAAAAAAAAAAAAAACAAGAGGAGATCCAGAGAGCAAATCACGGAGCCCTCCAACCCTATGCAGCCCTCATCCTCCTTGCCTGCGTGGTCCTGTGTTGGCTAACATACCGTTAGCCAAAGAAGGAAAAATCCACCTTCTGGGAAGGTGCTCCAAGCCTCGGTCAAGCAGGTTCTAACCCAGGGCAGGCTCCTGCACCTGCCCACGCTCCTGAGCAGAGGCCCTCACACAGCAGAGGTTCCCGGGGGTCTTGTCTACCTCAGGAACGGGCTCAGAGACTTAGGCCACAGCTACACAGCCTCAGGTCGCACCCCAAGGCATAAGGCCTCCGCCCCTCTCCCGCCTCCCCGTGGAGATATCCCCACCACCAAGAACCACCAACCCAGGGCTTGCCAACGCCCACGCTCACCTGGTGCGCGAAGCCCCTGAGATGAGCCATGTCCTCGCTGTCGTGCTGGTCCGTAGCAGCCGCTCTGCCCGCTCGTCTCAAGCACCTGCGAGAAACCGCAGGCCGCTTGGTCAACAGCACCCGGGAACCGGTTCCGTGGCGTCCCTCCACCCGCGACCTCCGGTCCCGCGCCCCAAGGCCCCTGACCCGCCCTCAGGGCGTGCCCGGCCTCCCCAACATTCAGGCGAGGCCCGCTGGCAGCGCCCACCTCCGGGAGGCTCCATTTCGGACTGCCGGCCCGCTTCGCTGTCCCCACGGCGGCTCACACCGCAACTGGATCGCACGGAACGCTCAGGCCTTCCAGCCCGTGAGGTGGAGGCAGCGGCTATGAGCGCGTCGTGGCCAGCGCGAGGCTCTGTGGGACTAAGAGTCCCGCAGCCCGCCCGGTACCCCGGGCCCGCGAACATGAGACTACAAATCCCAGCAGGCTGCGCGGAAGGATGCGGAGTTACAGGAGTGCCCTGCGGCCCGAAGGGCGTCAGACTACATGGCCCAGCAGGCCACTCGTTGGGTCAGTGGAGAGGCACTAGTAAGCCACTGACTGGATTGGAACCTTGAATTCCGCTCCTGTGGGGCCTACCCTCCTGTCAGGTCGCGCGGTGTGACGGGTGCAGCGCTTGCGCAGTTACCTTGAGATTTTTTTTTTAGGCTTTTTTCATCAATCCTCCCATCATTGTCCCCAACCATGTTTGCCAAGGGTCGGTCCATTTTGTACACGTAAAGTACAAACCCACATTACCCTCAGGTCCACACAGCTTTAACCGCAGTGTGACCTTCTTGTCTGCAGTTACCGAAACACACACACACACGCGCGCGCGCGCGCCACACGGCCCATTCCTTAGACAGCTGCCTCAGTTTCCCTAACTGTCAAGGTGTAATTGTAGAGCCCCTACTACATGACTTAGTGCTAGGAACACTTGTGTGGTCCTAGAGAGGATTTCCCTCCTATCCTAAGAAGCCAGGTGGTATCTGTCATGAGTGACCAGTTCAGCAGTGCCCACCTCTATGCAGCCTCCTACTGCACCAAAGGATGGAGATTTGCCTCTGTTCTGTGTCCATTGTACTAACTCAAAGCCTATGATGGCTCAGTGCAAACCACAATGTCCCCACTTCCCACTCACGAAGGCTTTTTGTTTCTGCTCCCTGTTGGATTTTCTTCCTGGGCACCATCCCAGAACTTCTTCAAATCTTTCATCTAAGACAGTACCTTGCATCTGACTCTCTTTCATCCCCAAACTTTACCACAGGTGGATTAGGTTTTGTTGGCTGTGTTTCTCCCCAGAAGAAAGTAGACTTCTAGCAAGCATGCCAGCACTGGGTCCCCCAGGCATAAATAATGGAGGCAAAGATTTTTATTGCCCCTGAAAAAAGAAACATCTGTGGGGTGGCTTTCAAGATGGCCTGACAGTAAGCGTCCCCTACTTAGCCCTCCTGTATCGAAGTCTGACATTCGGTAACCTACACTATTCTTTTAAGACTTATTTATGCACCTCTGTGTGTGTGCCACATGTGAACAGGTACCCAATGGGGCCTGGAAAGGGTGTGGGATCCCTTTTGTAGACCAGGCTGGATCTGCCTGCCTCTGTCTCCCTGAGTGCTGAGATTTCAGGCATGCACCCAGCTCAACAAGAATTCTTAATGGTTGGAGAGGTGGCTCTGCTCTTCCAGAGGCCCTGAGTTCAGTTCCTAACAACCATATGGTGGCTCACAACCATTTATACTGGGACCTGACACCCTCTTCTGGCATGCAGGTGTACATATATAAAATAAATAAATGAATCTTAAAAAAAAAAAAGAATTCTTAATGGTTGTGTGGTCTCTCCAGGCCTTTGTTTTTAAGGCAGGGTCTCACTCCGTAACCTAGCGTTGGAGGGTGTTCTGGGCATTGTGTACTCAAATGCCGATTTTTGTACCCAGAGATCTGGTTGCCGTCTAGACATTGGCATTAGCAATTCCTGTCTCAATGTTGTATAGATTGTTCTCTGTCACTTCTGATTGGTTAATAAAGAGCTGAACAGCCAATAGCTAGGCAGGAGAGTTTAAGTGGGACTTCCAAGTCCAATGAGGTGGGAAGAGTATGTGTGTGTCAGAGAGTCGCTATGAGGACATGGATGGAACACAAGGCTAGGAAGCAGGGGAGTGTCACAATTAGTAGGTTAATTTAGATTGAGCTAACTGAGAATCTGTTATGCTATAGCGCCTAAAAGTTATTATTAATAAATGTAAAGGTCTCAGTGCCACTATTTGGGAACTAGAGCGAGCATGGAAAATCCCATACTTTTATTTTTGCAACCTAGGCTGGCCTAAAACTATGTAGCCTATTTTGGCTTCAGATTCACAGCAGTTCTGCCTCTGCCTCTGCCTCTGCCTCTGCCTCTGCCTCTGCCTCTGCCTCTGCCTC
>NW_026593286.1:295463-301686 GCF_907164565.1 Psammomys obesus | reverse complement strand
GCCTCTGCCTCTGCCTCTGCCTCTGCCTCTGCCTCTGCCTCTGCCTCCCAAGTGCTGGATTGTAAGTATGTACCATCACACTCCATGAGACCTACTCATGAGATCAAACTTATTATCTGCTAATCACCTTGTTCTTGGATCAAATAGCCAGGAGTTGCTGGCTATTTAGGAAGAGTTACATTGTGGTTTGGCTATAGAGCATTCCCCAAGGGCCTGGAAAAAATTTTCAACTGCTAAACACACTGGAGGCTTTTGCAGAGGACCCAGGTTCAATTCCCAGCATCCTCATATTATGCTGAGAATTTGTCACTCCACTTCCAGGGGCTCTGAATGCTCTTCTGGCCTGTGAGCACTGGGTACACAAATAGGTGCACAGATCATTGTGTCTTAGGTAGGGTTCCTATTGCAGTGATGAAACAATATGACCAAAGCAACATGGGAAGGAAAGGGTTTATTTAGTTTATACTTCCATATCACTGTTCAGCACCAAAGTCAGGACAGGTACTCACACAGGGCAGGAACCTGGAGGCAGGAGCTAATTCAGAGGCCTTGGAGACATGCTGCTTACTGACTTGCTCCTCATGGCTTGCTCAGCCCACTTTCTTAAAGAAACCAGGGTCACCAGCCAGGGATGTTACCACCCATGTTGGAGGGTGTTTTTGTGCACTGTGCATTCAAATATTGATTTCTATATTCAGAAATCTGGTTGTATTCCAGACTTTGGCATTATGAAGCATATTTGCCATTAATTATTATAAAACATCTCCTGTCTTGGTATGTTGGAAACATTGTTCTCTATTATCTTCTAATTGGTCAAACAAAGAGCTGAATGGCCAATAGCTGGGTGGGAGAATTAAGGCAGGGCACAGAGAAAGCAGCGCAGGGAACCAAGGAGTCATGGTGGGATTAGGATGAAGAGGACACAGCCAGGGCAAGACTAAGGTGACAGGTAAACAGTTCATGTGTCAGGAAGTAGTCCAGGCTAGTACTGTTAGGTTAGACAGCCGAGTATCTGTCCAGCTATAGAGCTTAATGTTTTTAATAAATATAAAGAACGCTATGCCATTATTCAGAGCAAGGGAGGGCATAGAAAAACCTTACATTTTACACACCCACAATGGGCTTGGCCATGCCTCATTAATCACTAATTATGAAAATACCCTACAGGCTTGTCTGTAGCCCAGTCTCAGGGATTTTTTTTTTCTTTTTCTTTTTCGAAAGGGGTTCTGTGTGTAGCCTTGGCTGTCTTGGCTGTCCTGGAGTAGACTAGATGAGGCTGGCCTCAAACTCACAAAAGATCCACCTGCCTCTGCCTCCCTGAGTGTTAGATTACAGGAGTGTGCCACCATGCCCAGCTGAAATTTTCTTATTGAGGTTCCCTAGTCTCAGATGACTTTAGCTTGTATTGAGATGACATAAAAATTAACCAGTACAACTGATCCCTTGTCAGTTTGACACACAAACACATCACTGTAAAGCCACAACCTTTTCCTTCTTGTTTATCCCCAGGATTACACATTAATATAGATATCTTAATATAAAACATTTCACAAATTTAAAAAGTCCCACAGTCTTACAAATTCAAATACTTAAAAACTTCAGTCTTGGGACTGGAGAGTTGACCCAGTGTTAAGAATGCTTGTTGTGACACCCATACAACTCACTGATCATGGAAAGGTCAAGCTGGTATATAGCACTTTTTTTAAATTTTTCCTTTATTTGGGGTGCTTAGACCTCTATCTCCCTTCCATCAGCCCCCCCCCCCACATACACACTTTAAGAGAGAAAAGGTTAGTTGTGTAAGGGACCCAGACACCTTTCTTTTTCCTGGCTATTTAGGGTCAAGGGGTTCTTTTAGGGCTCTGTACCATTTTCCAACCACAGACGCAGCCAGCAGCCTCCTCTACAGACACTGCACCCCAAAGCATTTCTCTCTGTCTTTCTGCTCCAAACTGTCATATCACCTCTGGTTTCTTCAGACTGCTACATGCCACACATCACATGCCAACACCATGAAACACCATCCTTTCTCTTTCTCGGCTCTCATATTTATACTCTCAGAGCCCTAGACCACGCTAGGACTCTATGTTGCATGTGGAAGGCAAAGATCACGCCCTGCAGAAGAAAATTAACAGGTGTGGACAAACTATAGCCCAACTAAAATCCCACACTTGAAATTAAAACAAAAGCATATTTATATAACATACAAAGAAACCAAAGTTTCCATTACACTGGTGCCCACATAAAACCTTTGCCACCATATCTTTCATATGGGAAGTACTCTGCAAGCTACCAAAATAGAAATATAAACACCAACCCAGCCAATCTGTCCTGCCTGCAAAATATGTTAGGACAATGGTGGCACAGAACTTGTGGGCATAACCAATGGAGCCCATTCAGGTCACTGCTTGGGTGACCAAGAACCAGAGACTAGATAGGCCAGAGACCTACGGTAAAAGCAAATACTCCTGGGAAACAAACAAACAAACAATAAAATGATTCCTGAAAGTATCCTGCTATACTCATAGATCAGTGCCTTGTTCAGCCATCATCAGAGAGGCTTCCTCCTGCAGCAGAGGGGAATAAATATAGAGATCCACAGTCAGACATTACACACACAGAGAGAGAGACTTTGGAATACACAATTCTAAATGAGATGTCACCATCAAATCCTTCCCCTCAGAGTTCAGAGAATGCCCTAGAAGAAAAGGCAAAAGGAATGTGGGAGCCAGAGCGGATGGAGGATACCAACAGAATAGACCCCTAAAATCAACTGAACAAAGCTCATCTGAACTCAGAGGCTGAAGCAGGGAGCATAGAACCTACACAGATCTCCACCAGGCCCTCTGCATATATATTATGGCTTTCAGTTTAGTATTTTTATGACACTCCTGAGTATGTTAACAGGTGGGTCTCTGATTCTTGTGCCTTCTCTTGGGGTTTTCCTTCTGTGAGTTTGCCTTATCCAACTTCACTATGATGGGTTTTGTTTTATCTTATTATATTTAATTTTGTTAAAAAATCTATTTTCAATAAAAAGAGAAAAAAAGAGTACTTGTTGCAGAGGCCTATGTCTGATTCCTAGCCCTCACAGAGGCTCACCACTTCCTCAGGCACAGGCACATGTGAGGTGCACAGATGTTCATGCAGGCAAAACACTCATACACATAAAATTTAAAAAAAATAAATCTAAAAGTACTTTTTAAAAATTAAAGCCCTACTTTCTTTTAAAATCCAAAGTCTCTCTATCTTTTGTTTGTTTGTTTTTGAGACAGGGTTTCTCTATGTAGCCTTGGTTGTCCTGGACTTGCTTTGTAGACCAGGCTGGCCTTGAACTGCACAGCAATCTGCCTGCCTCTGCCTCTGCCTCCCAAGTGCTGGGATTACAGGCATGTGCCAAATTCTCTTTTAAAATCAAAAGTATCTCAACTGTGGGCTCCTATAGAATAATAAAAAAGGTAAATCAGATACGTTCTTATTTTAAGAGGGAAGAATCAGGGCACAGTCACATTAGATCAAATCAACACCAACAATGTCATTCAGTGTACAATATCCAAGAGCTTTCACTCATGTTCTTCCTGACTCTTCTGAAGGGCCTGGATCGCTTCTCTAGCTCCACCCTCTACAGCACACACAGCTTCTCTTGCTGTCTCCACTCCACTGCTGTTCTTAGTGGCCATCCCATGGTACTGGTATCTCCAAAATTCTGGGGTCTGCTGCAGCTGGGCTGCATTTTCACCAATAGCCTCTCTTGGGCTTTCACAGTGCCAAGCCTCAGCTGCTCTCCATGACCCCTTTGTGCCTTCAAAACCAATGCCACCTGGGAGAATTTCGTACATGATGAAGTTTTGCTGCCAGCACAAGGTACAACCTTGGTCACCTTGGAATACAGCTTGCATGTGCTGAGTCTGAGAAAACACTTCCCAGAAAGTTTGTGTTTGTTGGTTTACTCTTTTTATTTTTATTTTTATTTATTTATTTATTTTATTTTTTTTGCCTCAGTGATGCTGGTCTTTTCTTAATCGCCACTGATTTCTCAGCTCCATCTGACTTATATCAACTGTCCCAGCAAAGCAAACGTTTTACTTCAGGAATTCCAGCATCTTCTTAACCACAGCTAACCAGAACCACAGATTCTCAACTCAAACTAGCAAAATAGCCATGATGGAATCATTAAGGAACTTTCAAACTTCCCTCTGAAACGTCACAAACCAGTCCTTCATCATCTGCACTGTTCTCAACATTCTTATCTTGCAAGCTCCCACAGAACAGCCCACCAAGGTCTGAACTCTCAACAGCTTTTTCCAAAGTCCTTCCACAATCCTCCCCAAAACAACATGGTCAGCTCTTGTCACAACAATACCCCACTCTCCTAATACCAATTTCTATTCCAGTTAGGGTCATTATTGCTGTGATGAAACACTTTAACCAGAGCAACTTAGGGAGTAAAGAGTTTATTTCACTCACACTTCCTTATCACTGTTCAGGCTCAAAGGGAGTCAGGGCAGGAACGCAAACAGAGCAGGAACCTGGAGGCAGGAGCTGGTGCAGCGGCCATGGTGCTGCTTCCTGGCTTATTCCTCTTGGATTGCTTGGCCTTCTTTCTTATAGAATCTAGGACCACAGTCCAGGGATGGCCCTACCCACAGTGGGCTGCCCCTCCCACATCAATCACTAATTTAAAAAAATGGCCTACAGGCTTGCCCACAGCACAATCTTATAGAGTGATTTTCTTAATTGAGGTTTCCTCCTCTTAGATGAATTTAACTTGTGTCAAGTTGACATAAAACTAGCCAACACAAAATGTAAATCTTAAAGCACCCCCTGAAATGCTCATTTATTGAAGCTTTGGTCCCCTGTTGGTGGCACCATTAAGAAGTGACCATATCCTAGGGGCTCTGACCTAGGCAGTAGATTGATTCTTTGATAGATTAACAGCATAACTGGGCCAAATAGGGAAACATAGGTTACTGGGGACATGCCTTGGAAAGGTATACCTTGTCTAGGCCTCTCCCTGCCCCCTCTGCTCCCTGCCTCCCAGAAGGTGAGCTGTTTTGTATAACCACACGCTCTTGCCATGATGCTCAGTGTTGTCTCAGGCTCTCAGTAATGGAACTACCCAGTGACGTACTGAACCATCTGAAACCAGGAGCCAAAATGTATCCTTCCCACATTGTGTTGTTTATGTCAGGTATTTTGTCACAGAAGTGGGAAACTCAACATAATTTCCAACCTGAACGAAAGAGACCAACATAAAAGCAATGACCTAAAACGAAATGATGGCCTAAGAGGCCACAGGAAATGCAGATAAATAATGTTCCAAAAGTGAACTAGAATATGCAAAGGATTTGAAAACATCCCTACTCAAAAACAAGGAATGCTTCAAGAAAATGCCCAAGAAGAAGCTCCCAGAAGATGAACATTATGCTTACTTAAAACTGTTAGGTAGCTTTTCAGAAAGCTCACGTCTGGAAAAATTATCCTGAGAAATCTACCCAGAGACCCTTGATAAGTGGAATGTATGTAACTGGGTAAGGAGAACACAATTCCTTTCTAAAATGTCAAAGTACTAAGCACCCACTGGCACCTCATTAGAGTTCTGCCTGCATCCAAATACTCTATAACCATGTGAAGACTCCATATTCTACTTCTATTCCAAGACTCCATTCAGCCCTGTATGGTTGAAATCAGACAGACCTTTCTGTTGCTTGCCTCATACAGAGCCTTGGCTTGGATAACAAAGATCTAGGCCAACCCACTGCTAGTTTTTGCCCTTGATATGTTTCACACAGTTTTTTATTTTGTATATTTTGTAAATAAAGACAGCTAGCTTTTCCAGGTTGGAAGGTAGAGAAGAACGGGGAAAAGAAAGCTACCCAGAAACCACTATGCTCAGGGAAAACCAGGAAACCTCATGGAGAAGCTGCAAGGAGGAGAAGACACAGCCAACCCAAAGCGATTTAGCCATCCCACACCTGGTAGTGAGGCCTGCACAGATGAGGCCTTGGGTGGCCCCACAAACTGAGTACAATGACAGCAACCTGTTTTGTTTTAAAGTTGGGATGTGAATGTCCCTCAGTTAATAGACTGATTAGCATACTGGAGGTCCTGGATGGATTCAATCTCTACCACCTCACAAACCAAGCATAGTGGCATGTGCCTGTAGTCCCTGCACTTAAAAAAAAAAAAAAAAAAAAAAAAAAAAAAAAAAAAAAAAAAAAAA
>NW_026593286.1:128706-295363 GCF_907164565.1 Psammomys obesus | reverse complement strand
AAAAAAAAAAAAAAAAAAAAAAAACAAGAAGGAATTCAGAATCATCTTTGCCATTGTACATAGCTCAAGGGCAGTCAAAGCTACCCTATCTCATAAAACAAACCAGAAAAGCTAATAAAGAAGGAAGCAACAGTTAACAAATGCATGGTGTTCTTTCAGAGGACCTGTGTTCAGTTCCCTAAAATCCCACAGGGCAGCTCACCACCACCTGTAACTCCAATTCCATGGAACCTCACACCTTTGGCCTCATGAGCACCTGAACACACATGCATATACTGACACGTGGATACCCAAACATACACATAATTTAAAATTTTTAAAACTCTTTAAGAGAAAAAAGAAAAACAACCAGGCATAGGAACATATCCCATTAATCCCCCCCCCCCCATACGTAGGAGGCAGAGACAGGCAGATCTCTGAGGTCCAGACCAGCCAGGGTTACACAGTGAGATTCTCTCCCAAAAGTAAATAAATAGGGCTGGAGAGACGGCTCAACAGTTAGGGTACCTGCTGCTCTCGCAAAGGGCCTGAGCTTGGTTTCCAGCACCAAGTTGTTTTCTGTAACAGAAATCGTAACACAACTGTAACTCCAGCTCCAATGCCCTCTTCTGGACTATACAAGCTCTGAATTCATGTGCAAATCAATCAATCAATCAATCAATCAATCTCTTACAGACACAGAATTAAAAATAAAAATAAGGGGCTGGAGAGATGGCTCAGTTTCCTACAGAAGAGCAAGTTTGATTTCCATCCTCATGGTGGCTCACAATTATCCTAACTCCAGTTCCACAGGATCTGTTGACCTCTTCTGACCCCCACAGACCCCAGGCATATACATGGCTCATATACATACATACATACATACATACACACATACATACACACATATATACATACATACACACATTCAGGCAAAACATCCATATACAAACATTTTTTAATTTATTTAATTTTATTTTATGTGCATTAGTGTGAAGGTGTCAGACCCCTTGGAATGAATTGGTGTTAGAGACAGTTATAAGCTGCCATGTGGGTACTGGGAATTGAACCCAGGTCCTTCACAAGAGCAGACAGTGCTCTTAACCACTGAGCCATCTCTCCAGCCCCCCTATACATAAACATTTTTAAATGAAATAAAATATACATTTATACACATAAAACTAAATAAATTTGTAAATTAAATTAATCAATTAAATATTTAAGACAAGCATAATTGCACACACCTTTAATATCAGTGCTCCAAATACAGAGGCCTGTAGATCTCTATGACTGCAAAGCTAGCCTGGTCTACATAGAGAGTTCTCATAAGCTAGGACTACATATGAGACCCTGTCTCAATAAAATAACATAAAATAAAAATACACTAATTTAATTTTAATTTAAAATTTAAAGGTAATAGAGAAGCCTGTACAATGATTAGGGATGAAGTGATTGTCAACCTAGAACTAGTTCAGTGTGAGATATCATTTGAATACATTTCTATTACTCAGGCAAGCAAGACATTTGGAAGCAAATGTAGCAGTTATACCAGGAGGCAGAGGCAAGTGAATCTCTGTGAGTCTGAGGCCAGCCTGTCTAAATCACGAGTTCCAGGACAGCCAGAGCTACAGTGAAACTATGTCTTAGAAACAGACAAACATACAAAAACATGCCAGTTATCTATTAAGCCACAATGGCCACTATTTATTTTGATTTTGAATCTGCAGTTCAGAAGTTCTTAATGCCCCACGAGGATCTTCTTTCAAGATAAATTACCCTGATTTACCCATGCTGAGCACTCAGCCAAGGCTGGGAGCCAAGGTCCTGGTTCCCTCCACACTGCCCAAGCTTCCGCATCATGTGGTAGGGCAGGAGGGCTAGAATGATTGCATGTGTCAGCTCAGGCAGTTATAACATACTGAAGCCTGGTCACTTTGACAAGAAAAAACTAATTCCCACAGTTCTGGAAACTGGGAGCCCAAAATGAAGATATAGGTGTTTCAGTTCCTGACCAGGAGGCCTGCATACTACTGCCTTCTCATAGGACAAAAAGAGAGTGGGGTTCTGGCATCTCTTCTTAGAATGATGTTAACCCTCTCATTATGTCTCCACCCTGAAACTTTATTTAGCTTCACCTCTTGTAGACTCCATTTCCAAATACAGTCTCTCTGAGACTCAGGGTTTTGGGTTTCTTTTGCTGTGAAGAGACAGACTGAAGAAGACACCCAGTGTCAAATTCTGCCCTCTACATGCAAGTGTACCAACACATACACACATACAGAGATAGAGAGAGAGAGAGAGAGAGAGAGAGAGAGAACACAGAGAATACAGAGAACAAGGAAATTTTGAGGCTCCAGGCCACAGTGCATTTCTTTCCACCTAGACTTCATACCAGGAGTGACTTGCACTTTCTGATACTATTTGAAAAGATACCAGCTAAGACCTTCCAGACTTGAAGAAAGGCATAAAGGCTCATAAAAATGCCCTCTGGGGGCCAGGAGCAGAAATAAAAAGCATCTCCCTTCTGCTGCAGCCCAGAGAAACTACACAGCTCCAGGGATAAAGAGTTCATCATGCAGTGTGACAGCCAGAGAGAAACTGCTATTTACTGAGGAACAACAACCTGATCAGAAACAGCAGAGTGGTGCTGAGATGACACCAGGGCTCAGAGAGTGATAAGCACGAACTCCATTGACCTATAACCCCAGCCATTAGTGGCACTTTGTAAGATCCGTTGTCTAGTTCTCTTAGATTACTTGTGGGGTTTTGCTGTTGTGTGAGTTTGTTCTCTCTCCTCCCCTTCATCCTTCCCTCCTTCCCTCTTTTTTCCTCCACCCACTCCCTTCCCCCTTTTCAGCCTCCCTATTTCCCTCATTCTCTTTCTCTCCCTTCCTCTGTCTCCCTCCCCCCACCCCTGTATAGTATATATAGTTTGGATCTATGTTCTCCCACTTCACAGCCACAGGCTGCCTTTTATTTCTGATAATAATTTCCTGTTACACAAAAGCTTTACACACACACACACACACACACACACACACACACACACACACCCCATGTGTTGAATTTCTGATATCCCTGCCTTATCCATGCCTGCTTTATGCATTGCTGGGTATTTAAACCAGGTCCCATTTGTCTGTTTTTCCTTTTAAAATGACATTCAAAAAATTAATACTATGACCAATATCAGGGAGTCTTTCCTCTCTACTTCTCGAAGTCTTTTTTTGTTTTTTGAGATAGGGTTTATTTGTGTAGCCATGACTGTCCTGGACTTGCTTTGTAGACTAAGATGGCTTCAAACTCACAGTGATCTGCCTGCCTCTGCCTCCCTGAGTGCTGAGATTAAAGGTGTGTGTAAAAAGAACTTTTATTTGACTGTTAATTGTTGTCTCAGAGTAATACTTTCTCTGTCTGCTAAGCTAGGCCTAGTACTAGAAGCTTCTAGCTTCTGTACAATCTAACCTAGGCCTAGAATGTTTTCAGGCTCTGACTTACTGCTTAATAAGTTCACCCTTTCTTGTTCCTTCTGAGCTCATAACTGACTGGTTCAACTCTGCAGTTCTGGCTCAAACTACTCTGCCAGATGACTTTTTCAATCTGGCTTTTCAGTCAGCCTCTGAATTGCTCTGCTTGACCTCAAACTAAGTATAGCCATCTTTTCTATTCTTCTGGCTTCTCATTCTCTGGCTTGTTCTATCTTCACCAGTGTCTAGTTTGTTCTCTGATTCAACCTCTCTCTATAAAACAGTTCTGGTAAAACTGTCTCCCCTCTCTCTCTTTTTTTCTCTCTTTCCCTCCCACTCTCATTTTCTGTGTTGCTTCCTTAAGTAGCTTCCCTTTCCTCTCTCTTCTTGAGAGTTGGGCATATCCTATTCTGTCAAGTCTTTATCTGATTTGTCACTGTTTCTGCCACTCAATTAAACATCACTTTCAAATATGGGTGCTTCCTTCTACAAACTATCTTTGTTTGGGATTAAAGGCATGGATCACTATGTCTGGACCTAAGCTTTTCTTTACCTGAAACTTGCTCTAAACCAGGCCAGCCTTGAACTTAGATCTGCTTGCCTCTGTCTCCTGAATTAAAGGTATGCTGGTATTCCATCCAGACCTAGATCTTTGGATGTGATCTCTTGCCAGAACGACCATGCTCTGAGTTAAAATTCCTCTACTGGTATGCACCACCACAACCTGCTAACTTCTAGAAGTCTTACAGTTTCAAGATCAGGTGTGTAGATCTCTGGTCTATTTGGTGTTGATTTCTATGTATCGTATTTGGCAAGGTATAGCTTCTTTCATTTGTATGTGGCCATTCTGTTTCTTCAGCACTGCATGTTGAAGATTATGTCTTTCCTCTTGTGTTTTCCTGGGATCTTGGTTGAAGACTTGTCTGTTTCCTGAGTCTCTCTATATTCAGTTCTACTACAACCAAATATTCAACACTATACACCTGCAAGAAAGAAATTTCTTTCTCCCAGATCTGAAGGCTGAAGAGGCCAAGGTCAAGATGCTGACATATGGTGAGGGCCTTCCTACTGCATCTTTTCACAATGGAAGGACAAGGAGACAGAAGGTGGATGGCTAGGAGTTGCTCCATTGGAAATAGTCGATTCACAAGGGTGAAATCCTCACAATATCATTGCTGTTGAAGGCCTTATTTCTTAGTACTATTGTAATGGTAACTGAACTTCAACATGAGTTTGAAGGAGATAAACATTCACAGAAATGCACAGATAAAATACACAGAAATTATGTATTTGTAGGTTTATTCCTGGGCTTTATTCTGTTCCATTTGTCTATGTATCTGTTTTTACTCCAATATCTTATGTTTCTGTACTGTAGCTTTCAATTATGGTTTATAATAATGAAATATGATGTCTCCAACTTCCATATTTTTAATTTTTTAAATACTTACTTACTTATTTATTTATTTATTTATTTATTTATTTATTTATTTATTTATTTATTTATTTATGTGTATGATGATTTGGCCTACATGTATGCATGTTCACTGTGTGCGTCTGGTGCCATGAAGGTCAGAAGAGGGTGTCTGATCCCTTGGAACTGGAATTATGGATCATAAACCACAAGTGGGTTCTAGAAATTGAACCCAAGTCATTTGAAAAACCAATGAGTGACCTTACACCCATCAGAATGGCCAAGATGAAAAACACAAATGACAATACATGTTGGAGATGTTCTGGAGAAAGGGGAACCCTCCTCCACTGCTGGTGGGAATGTAAACTTGTACAACCACTCTGGAAATCAATTTGGCGCTTTCTCAAACAACTAGGAATAGCACTTCCTCAAGATCCAGCCATACCACTCCTAGGCATATATCCAAAAGAGGCTCAAATACACAATAAGGACATTTGCTCAACCATGTTTGTATCAGCCTTATTTGTAATAGCCAGAAACTGGAAACAACCCAGATGCCCCTCAACTGAAGAGTGGATGCAGAAATTGTGGTACATCTACACAATGGAGTATTGCTCTGCAATGAAAAATAAGGAAATCATGCAATTTGCAGGTAAATGTTGGGACCTGGAAAGGATCATCCTGAGTGAGCTGTCCCAGAAGCAGAAAGACACACACGGTATATACTCACTCATTTAGACTTATAGGATAAACCTAAAATCTGTCCATCTAAAGAAACTAATCAAGAGAGAGGACCCTGACTAAAACGCTCAATCCCCATCCCGAAAGGCAAAGAGGATGGACATTAGAAGAAGAAGAAAGCAGGAAACAACCTAGGAACCTGCCACAGAGGGCCTCTGAAAGGCTCTGCCCTGCAGACTATCAAAGCAGATGCTGAGACTTTATGGCCAACTGTTGGGCAGAGTGCATGGAATCTTATGTAAGAAGTGGGAAATAGTAGGTTATGGAGAGGACAGGAACCCCACAAGGAGAGCAACAGAACTAGAAGATTTGAACACAGGGTCTTCCCAGAGACCCATACTCCAACCAAGTACCAGGCATAAGGATAACCTAGAACCCCTGCGCAAATGTAATCCATGGCAGTTTAGTGTCTAAGTGAATTACATAGTAATGGGAAGAGGGACTGCCTCCGACACAATCTGATAGGCCTGCTCTTTGATCACCTCCCCCTGAGGGGAGAGAAGTCAAACCAGGCCACAGAAGATGACAATGCAGCCATTCTGGATGTGATCTGATAGACTAAGATCAGATGGAAGGAGAGGAGGACCTCCCCTATCAGTGGACTTGGGGAGGGACATGCATGAAGAAGGGGGAGGGAGGGTGAGATGAGGAGGGGAGGAGGGAGGGGCTTATGGGGGGATATAAAGTGAATAAAGTGTAAAATAATAATAATAATAATAATAATAATAATAATAATAATAATAGGAAAAAAAGAAAAGAAAAACCAATGAGTGCTCTAAACCATGAGCCATCTCTCCAACCCCTTCCATCTTCTTTGTTTATTACTATTGTTTTCTGTTTTGTTTTGTTTTGTTTTGTTTTGTTTTGTTTTGTTTTTTGCCAATGCTGGGGATATACTTCAGGCTACCACACATATTTTTTGAGACAAGGTCTCCTTATACAACCCAGGCTGGCCTTGAAGCTACAATCCTCTTGCCTCCTTGTTTCCTCTAGGGATTACATGTATATGTCTCACATCCTAGCTTCAGCTATGTTCCTTCTCCAGATGGCATTAGCTATTTGGGATTCCCTGTGATTCAATATGAACTTTAGGATTGTTTTTCTATTCCTATGAAGAATGCTTTCTGCTAAGGCAGCAGGGGAACTGCAGACTCCTCAGGTAGTACAGACCAGCCCATTTCCTTCTTAGTACCCTCACCTTTAGAGGGGGTGATAAATATGTCTGTTATGAAACTCAATAGTTAAAAGTACTTACTGTGCCATGCAGTGATGGCACACACCTTTAATCATCCCAGCACTTGGGAGGCTGAGGCAGGTGGGTATCTGAGTTTGAGACCAGCCTGGTCTATAGAGTGAGTTCAAAAGGACTACACAGAGAAATCCTGTCTCCTGTCTGAAGAAGAAGAAGAGGAAGAGGAAGGGGAAGGGGAAGAAGAAAGGAGACGAGGAGGGAGGAGGGCACTTGCTGCTCTGCCAGAAGACCTGATTTTGTTTCCTAGCTCCTGTCTTAGCAGCTCATAAGCACCTATACCTCCAGCTACAGGGAATCTGACACCCTCTTCTGTCCTCTACAAGCACACAGACACACACACACACACACACACATCATACACACAAACATGTATGCACATAAACTAAAATAAATCTTTTCTGCTTTTTGAGACAGGGTCTCACTGGATGACCTGGAACTATGTTGACTAGGCTGGCCTCAAACTTACAGAGATCCTCCTGATTCTGTCTACAGAGTGCTGAGATTAAAGGCATGTGCTGCCATGCCTGGGTAAAAATAAACCTTAAAAAGAAAGTCAAAAGGGGAGGGATATTGTCCACACTGCAGAACCACTGCCAGAGGTTCCTCCCACCTCCACTTTAAGAAAAGGGTCTCCCTGTGTAGGCTTGGATGTCTTTGGAGTCACTGTATAAACCAGGCTAGCCTCAAACTCACAGAGACCCACCTGTCCCTTCCAGGACTACATAATGAGACCCTGTCTCAAAGCAAAACAAAACAACAACAACAAAAATAGGTGAGTGTCACCATGCCCAGATGCAATCCGAAGGCAAGCCCATGATCTTATAAACCGGGATGGGGAAACCGATGGAAAGTGGGAAGTACTAGTGATTCAGAACCCTGAGTTCTGGACAAATGGACTCAACAAAGGTGGACAATGCAGACTGAAAGCATACCTGGGTCTGCCCAGGAATCAACAGCTCCTGATCCCAGCCCTATGCCAATGATAACTGTGCTGGGCTGAGATGCCTGGCAGCTGGAGTCTGGCAGCTTCCTGTTCAGTTTCAACACTAACCATGAGATGTGTGCAGAGGAGTTTTCTAGTGCCTTGTAGGGTATCTTTAAGGCAGCAGCAAAGCAGGTGAAGCATAGGCAGGGTGATGAGCTTAAGCAGAAAGAAAAACAGGAGGACCATGCTGTAGAGGCCCCACTGCCCACCTCCAGAGCACTCTTAGCCCAGAGCCAGCCACACCAAACAATGTCCCTATGAAATTCAAGAACTTTCTTTTATTTTTCCAGGCAGGTTCAGATTTGAGGTAGACTGTAGTACTCTACTCAAACCTGTGTTTTGTCTGATTCTCCTTCTGCTCTCAATACTAGCTGTGTTAGTCAGGGTTTTCTAAAGTAACAACATTTATAGAAATTATACACACACACATGCATATATACATTGGATTTACTAGAATGACTTACAGGCTGCAGTCCAGCTAGTCCAACAAAGGCTGGCTGTGAACAGGATATCCAAGAATCCAGTAATTGCTCAGTTCATGAGGCTGGATGTCTCAGCTGGTCTTCAGTATAAGCTGGAATCAGGAAGTAGGCTCTAATGCCAGTGAAGGAATGGACTTGCTAATTGGTTGAAAGGAAGGAGGCAAAGAACAAAAACTTCCTTATACATGTCCTTATATAAGCTTCCAGCAGAAGGTGTGACCAGATGAGAGGTGAGTGTTCCCAGGTCAGATGATCTGAATTGAATGTGTGTCTTCCCCCTTCAAATCCCTTCATAGTTGTGCCCTCTATTGGGGGGTTTTAATTAATTCCTGATGTAGTCAACTTGGCAGCCATAAATATCCATCACACTGGCTCTAGTCTTCTTGACTTACAGCTTTACCCTGTCTCCCCCTCTCTATGAGGCAAGAGGGAAAAGCCTAGGCAAAAGAACTCATATGCCCTCCTTCCTGGAACCCCAAAGACAGGCTCCCACAGACTGAGGAAAGCTGAGCACTTTCCATCCCTACTTTTCTCCCTTGCCTTCTAGGACTGAGTCACCCATGCTGCATAATGTTGAAGATTAGCTTAGTTTGTAGTTTGTAAAAACTACAAACACAGTTTCTATTAAAATAAGTATTGAGTCTTGAAAAAAGAAAAGAAAAAGAAAAGAAGGACGAAAAGGCTCATCAACTCTGAAACTGAGTCATTTTCATGCCCTTCTTGTCTCATTTTTCTCTCATTACCCATCCCTGGGGCCTTTGAAGAATCCCGGTTTTGCACACAGAAGTGCACACAAAGGCAGCCTGTGCCCTTTCTTCTGCACAGCACGAACAGAACTCCCCACACAGACACCTGCCTGATCTTTCTGACAGCAGATAAGATTTTAAATCTAGGCCAATACCTATGAGTGGAATGTTGTCCTATTATGAACTTGAGGTGTGTCCTGACCTTTGCTGTACTATGACCCCTATGATGATGTCACATGAGAGCACAGGAACATTTCCTGGAGGGGAATCAGTGAGTCAATGGTGCAAACATCTGAAATTATAAAAAGGACATTGCCCTCCATAGAATTCACATTCCTGTTCTCACCCATAGAAGGTGGGATCTTTCCTCCCCTAGGACAGCATTTATAAAATCTCAGGGCGGCTCACCTGGCTCTCTCATACTTGAGAGGAGGGTTTCTTATTATCCTGAGCCATGGGAGAAGCTGACTAGCATGTTCAAGACCTCCTCATAGCCAGAGCCCAGCTGAGCTGAGTGCTTTGTGTGAGAGTATCCCATCCATTGAACTGGAGTTACAGACAGCGATGAGCTGTCATATGGGTGCTGGGAATTGAACCTTGGTCTTCTGGAAGAGCAGACAGTGCTCTTAACCACTGAGTCATCTCTCCAGCCCCCTGGTGTATTCTTTTTTTTTAACTTTTATTAATTACACTTTATTCACTTTGTATCCCCCCATAAACCCCTCCCTCCTCCCCTCCTAATCCTACCTTCCTTCCCCCTTCTTCACCCCTGGTGTATTTTTTAAATTCTGTGACCATGGTTTTAAAAACTCATTTGGTCCATAGATCTGCAAAGCACAATGCTATGAGTCCACTATTAAAGATGAAAAAACAGTGGCCTCAAGTCTGAGGCCAGCCTAGTATAAAAAGCAAATTTTAGGCCAGTGAGGACTCTATAGTGAGATTCTAGCTAAGAATTAAAAAATTGAAGTAAGGGCTCCCACTTCAGTGTGACAGAATAGACAAGATTCAAGAGGTCTCCCTTTCCTCACAAAACCCTTTAAAAGACAGGATGGGGCTGGTGAGGTGGCTCAGGGGGTAAAGTACTTGCCTCGCAAGCCTGGTGACATGAGTTTAATCCCCTGAGTCCACAGGAGGTAGAAGGAGGGAACCAAGGCCACACTTATCCTCTGACCTCCACAATTCACTCTGTGGCACATATATGCCCCCACAGTGATAATATTTAAAAAAAGACAGGATAAGCCAGATTTGGTGGCACATGCCTGTAATCCCAGCATTTGGAGAGGCAGAAGCAAGTGAATTTCTGTGAGTTCTAGGCCAGCCTAATTTACAAAAAAAAATCTATGACAGCCAAGACTACACAGAGAAACCCTGTCTTGGAAAAAAAAAAAAAAAAAAAAAAAAGGCAGGGTAGAAGGATTGTTCCAAGAGCTAAGGGCCAGGAATGTGGTTCAGGAGGCACAGGGGCTTGTCACCAAATTTAACAAGTTAAGCTTGAGCTCTGGGATCCACACCGCAGAAAGAAAGAACCAGCTCTTATAGGCTGTCTTCTGACCTCCACACACTTGTTGTGTGCTCCCTACTTCCACAATCAATCAAATAAACAAACAAGCAAATACATACTTATAGAAACAGAAAAGGCATGGTGGTACATGCCTTTAATCCCAGCGCTCAGAAGATCAAGAGTTCACGTTCACCCTCAGCTACTTAGTGAATTTGAGGTGAGCCTAAGCTACATGACAGCCTGTCTCAAACAAACAAACAAACAAACAAACAAATAAAAAAGTGAAACCTTTTCCTCACAGCACCACAGCTCAAAATGCTGATCATGCTGCTTTACAATTGGGAAAAATAAGCAAGGTGCTATTCACACTGACTCAAAATAATCAGCCCTGGTCCTTCTTGCTCATGCTGCTATGTAGAAAACAAGAATTAAAAAAAATTTTTTTTTCTTGTTTTAAATTATGTATGTGTGAGTGCATGGACTGACTGAGACCAGAATCGGGTATCAGATCTCCTGGGGCAGCTGTGAGCTACCTAATGTGGGTGCAGGGGACCCAGTGTAGGTACTGGGAAACCAGCTCAGGGCCTCTGCAAGAGTCATTGCACTGGCCCCAAAAGAGAGAACTTTTAACAGGGAAAAACATCTGGTTAAATACAGCCCTAAGATGTTTATCTCTTTAAGAAACTTTTGGTGGCTCACACAGATGGCAGTAACGCACCTAGGGACAACAGAGGCAGTTCTGAGACTACTCGGGTGACATTCTGACAGGTGTATCTGACTCTAGGGACCAGCATAGAGGACTCTGATACACCTTCCCCTGCAAACACAGAAAAAAAGTGGGCTACACTGTGGAGGTAGACTGAAAATCACTGGTAAACTCAAGGAAACCCAAGATTCTGTTGGCCCAAGAAGACCAAAAAAAAAAAAAAAGTATTCAAGGACTTCATGACTCATGTTACCTGGAAAAAAAAAAAACATTAACTACTTTAGTCATCCATGCCCTGAGGGGAAAGGATTAAAGTCCACAATATAAATTTGCACACAGTCCCCACAGTGGTCCAGGAACTGAAATGAGCCACCACCTTTCCTAAAGAGTCATGTTTCCAGCAGTGGGGCTTCCAATTAGATTTTACTTGGCTTTAATGTTTGCAGACTCCTCGAGGTTGAAAGAGAATGAAGCCTGTCCTTTCTGAGTCTCTCTAGTCTCTAGAGGAGATCTCTTAAGCTAAGGACCATTAGAAGACTTAAAAATTCTCTCCAAACAAGGAAAAAATAATCTTATCTTTATAATATAAAGATACACTTGATCTTATACACATCATTCTAATTAACTCATGAGTTAAAACATCACACAGCTAGGTCAAGGAGCCACTCAAACATTTGTCCAGGCCCAAACTCTATACGTCTCAGTGAAGTTCTACACTCGACCATCCTGATGCCCTTTATTCATTTATCCGCTACAAAAAAGAAAGAAAATTATGACCCATGAAACTAGAGAAAAATAGCATTATGCCATTTCACGACTCCTGTCCTTCGCCTGCACTCCATTCTTCTTCATCATACATTACCCTCTCTCAGGTTCTTTTCTACTTTCTTTTTTACTATATCCACACCTATATATGTCTACATATATACATATAAGCTAGGATCTGAATATGTAGAACATGTGCTGTTTTTCTGAACTTAAATTTATCTTATTATATTATACTATACTTTCCGAGACCATCCATTCTTCTGAAAATTTAATGGTTTAAGTTTTTTTTTTTTATATATATAGCTGAATAACATTCCATTTTGTGTATGTACCACATTTTTATTATCCATTCATCTCCTAATAGATAACTAGGCTGGTTCCATTTCTTGCTGCCATGAACAAAGCAGCAAAGAGTAAGAATGGGTGTGTGAACATCTCTGTGGTAGGATGTACAGTATTTTGGGCATATGTCTAGGATTAGAATAGCTGGGTCATATGGTAGTCCTTTTTTTTTTTTAATTTTTGAGATGCCTCCAAACTGATCTTTATAATGGCTGTATTAATTGCACTTGGCTGGCAGTAAATAAGGGCACCTCTTTCTCCACATCCTTGCCAACATTTGTCAGATTTCTTTTTTTTTTTAATTAAGTCTACCTTTACTACACATATTTTTAAATTAAAAAAGTATTTATGTGTATGTGTCTGTATGAGTGTATACTACCTGTGTGAAGGGTGTCCTCAGAGGCCAGAGAACACCTTCTGTCTGGTGGTATGAGTGAAAATGGCCTGCACGTGCTTGTATGATTAAATACTTGGTGGAACTGTTTGGGAAGGATTAAGACATATGGCCTTGCAACAGAAATATGTCACTGGGTGTGGGCTTTGCGGTTTCAAAAGCCATTTGGGTTTTTCTCTTCTCTTGATACTTGGAACTGTCTCCTGTGGAATGAAATTCTGTTTAAAAAGGTCTTGTTTATAGCCAAAATTATAGCAAATAAGATTAACTGAAGGCATTTTTAGGAGCAAGACAAGACCAATGCTGGCCTCCCTTCTCTTATTCAGTTATATGCTCCAAGTTTTAACTATAGATGTTAATCATGAAAAAGACATAAAGGTGTCAGAATGGGAATGGAAGAAGTCAAACTATCCTTATTTACAGATAGCAGTCTATACTTTAAAAGTTTAAAGAACGTATCAGAAAATTCTTAGATATAAGTTTGAGGATATAAAATCAATATAAAAAAAAAAACAGCAGCCTGAAGCCAGGCATTAGTGGTGCACATCTTTAGTTCCAGCGCTTGGAGGGCAGAGTCAGGCAGATCTCTGTGAGGCCAAGCTGGTCGGTCTTCCACGCTTCAGGACTGACAGAATAAATATACAGCTGGACATGGTGGTGTATGCCTTTAATCCCAGCACTCAGGGAGTTAGAGGCAGGTGGATCACTTGGTCTAAAAAGTGAGTCCTGGACAGCCAAGGCTACACAGACAAACCCTGTCTTGGAAAAAAAAAGAAAAGAAAAGAAAAGAAAAGAAAAAAAAAAAAAGGAAAAAAGAATCCCCCCCTTTAAAAAAAACATTTAAAAAAAGAATAAATATCGTACATTTATGTGGAATCACAGAAGATCATGAAAACTCAAAGTCATCCTAAGGACTAAGAACATAGCTAAGGTATCACAATATATGACTTCAAACTTTACTGTGGAGCTGAAGTGATAAGACACGCTGGTGCAGGCATGAAAACAGGCAGTCCTGGGTAGGGTTTCTAAGTCTGTAATAAAGACCATGCCCCACAGCAACTTGTGGAGGAAAGGGTCTGTTTCATCACCGAGGGAAGTAAGGGCAGGAAGTCGAAGGGCCTGAATCCTGAGGCAGAAGCCGAGGAGGAACACTAATTGGCTGGAATCTCATGGCTTGCTTAGCCTGCTTTCTTATGCCACCAGGACCACCAGCCCAGGGGTGACACCATCCACGATAGGCTGGTCCCTCTTCCATCAATCATGGATTAAGAAAACACCCTACCTTGTGTCAAATGGACACAGAGACAACCAGCACACAGACCAATGGAAGAGGATAGCGGACCCAGAAATAAGCCAACAGAGCTATGGCTACCTTTTCTTCTGTCTAAATACTGCTCTTGCAGAGGACCTGGTCTGGATTCTCAGCACCCACATCAGGAGGCTTACAATTGCCTGTAATTCCAGTTCCAGAAGACCCAGTGTCCTCTTCTGACCTTTGTGAACCCTGCCCACATGTGCTACTCATACAGACAAGCAGGCACACATACAGGTGAGTATTTTTTTCAAGATTTATTTATTTTGTGTATATGAGCACTTTCCCTGTCACGTTTATGTACACCTCATGCATGTCTGGTACCCACAGAGGTTGGAAGAGACTGTGGGAACTCCTAAAACTGGAGTTATAGGTGGCTGGGACCAAAGTTCGACTCTGCTGGCAGGCTCCAGCAGATTGGCGCCCAGATGTGGGACTTGAGATACAGGGAATCAGTGAAGGGCACCTCGGGTGCTGGCAACTCGAATCATTAAGTAAAAAGGGCACGGTGAGTAAATCCAAGAATAAAAATGGGACAAGGCAGTAGCCTAGTGGTTTTTTGTATGGAATTTAATTAAAGATAGTCTGTATATGCAGCAGGAAACTGAGAAAGTTACTTTCAGTCTCAGAGAGAAGGAGGTTAGAAAGATGGCAGGCTTCAAGACAAAATTATATTAGACCATCAGCTCCTCCAGAGGAGTTGTATTTCCCTCCTGATGACAGTAATTTCTTGTCAGAAGAAGACTTTGAAGATGACTTAGATCCTGATGAGGTTGCAGAGTTGGAGGAAGAACCAGATCAGTAATATTCTGAGAGATACCCTTCGATTCAGGTTGTGCATGTTAAAAGTGTAAGCCTTGGCAAAAAGAAATTTTAAAAGTTGGAATGGAGCTTGGAGGAAATAAACAGAAAAATTGGAGAATTAACAACTAGGGAAAATGAGGCTCAATCTCCCACTCCGACTCCATCATTGGTTGCAGGTTTGGACCCTCCTCCTGGGACTGCTACAGTTGCAGTGGCCCAAAAGACAAGGGGATCTTTTCCTTTGTCCACTGTACGGGCTACTGTATCTCCCTTACAACCTTCTTTACAAGAAGCTAGGCAGAATGGAGAAGATATAACTGAGTTTTATGGTTTTCCAATGCTACAGCAGCCTGATGGACAAGGTAATGTGGCAAGAGTCCATGCTCCTATGTCTTTTAAACAATTAAAAGAATTGAAAGCTGCATGCTCTCAATATGGTTCTACAGCACCTTTTACTCAAGCTCTGTTGGAGTCCTTGTCTGCTGAGGCCTTCTGCCCAGGGGACTGGAAACAATTAACAAGAGCATGCTTATCAGGAGGAGATCATTTACTATGGAAGTCAGCATTTGCAGAGCATTGTCAAGTTACAGCTGAACTTAATCGACCTCAGGGAATTCCTGTAACTTATGACATGCTTGCTGGGGAAGGAATCTACAGGGAAACAGGACAGCAATTGGATTTTGATGTGGCAGTTTATGCTTAAGTGAATGCCGTTGTCCTAAGGGCCTGGAATAAACTTCCACAAATAAGTAGACAGGTGGAAGATTTGTCTAAAATCTGTCAAGGACCTGATGAGTTATTTCAAGATTTTGTGACAAGATTAATGTAAGCAGCAAACAGACTTATAAGCGATGAAAATTCTGGATTATTATTAGTAAAACAATTGGCTTATGAGAATGCTAACAGTGCTTGCCAAGCAGCTTTGAGACCCTTTAGGAAGAAAGGAGATATTTCTGATTATATTAGGTTATATTCTGACATCAGGCCATAGGAAGAAAGGAGATATTTCTGACTATATTAGGTTATGTTCTGACATCGGGCCGTCTTACACTCAAGGAGTAGCGATGGCTGCCGCCCTACAAGGGAAGACTATTAAAGAGGCAGCTTCTCAGTTTTCCCGTACGAAAGCTAATGGTTAATTCTGCTACAAAGCCTCTATGGTCATAAAAATCAGATTCAACAAATAGCAAGGTGTTTTGTCTGTCTGTTTTCAATGTATAAGTTTACTATGATCATTGGTCATTATGTATTTTAAAATCTGTTAACACAAAGTTAACTTACTTAAAACCTAGGATTGGAACCATTCCAAACAACAAATGACATTACTCATATCCCAAAATTTAAAAAACTAAAATGTTTTGCTACAATTGGTATTCCTTCCATTATAAAGACTAATAATGGTACTACATATATTAGTCAAGCTTTTCAACATTTTTATAAGTCATAAAAAATGTATGCCATATAATCCTTTTGAGAGACCAAAAGATTAAAAATCAGCAGTTATTATTAAATTTTAAGGCCTGAACTAGCTGGGTGGAGAGGTCCAGTAATGCCCTGAGGGGAAGAACCCACCTACTGCATTCTTTCCCCACCCACTAGAGATACAATTCCTAGGAAACTGGCTCATCCCCCTAGGGAGAAACACCAGATCATTAATGGTTTGGGGACCTTCCTATAGCCAATCAATTAAAAATGTAGCATTTTGACTGATAGATGCTTGCCAGGCAGGAATCGCCCCTGCCTTGGGCATGCTGGGAGGGACCAGAATCTTTAAATCACCCAACTAACCTGAGCACGGGGCTCTCGGCTCCCACTGCTCCAGTGGTGGGGAGTGTGAGCCCAAGCTGCAGCTTGTAATGATTTATAATAAAAAGAACCTCAGGAAGAATGAAAATAGGACTGGCTATGGGATTTTGGTCTGATTCTGGTTTTCAGCAGACCAAAACAAGCTTGCTTCAGAAACTCTTGGGAGGCCCTATAACTGCCTATGTAAATTCTCCTTATGCTTTGTTGTTTGGAAATGTTAACAAAATTCAAACTTTAATGTTTCTTGACATCAATGTAAACTGACAAACTGTATTTGTAAGCTTTCAAATGGTTCTGGTTGTTCGACAGCCTTTTACTATGGTTCCTGTGAATGTTTCTCAGACTTGATATTTGTACAAGAAGTCATCTTTTAAGTCACTTTTATGGAGTGTTATTTTGGATCTGGCTTGTTATTAGGAGCACATCTCCTATCAGTGACAATTAAAACCTTCCTGAAGGCCTTTTAGAATGTTAAAGCTGAGCTGATCTGCCTAAGATTTAAACCCCAGTGTCTACCCTAGCAGAGATTGTTAGCCAATGATGGATAAGATGTCTCTGAGGTATATTTGACCTAAAACAGACATGAACGATGAAATTCATGTACCAATATTCAATTCTTATATATATATATATATATATATATTACAAGAAAGACAACCTAAGACAGGCACAATCTTCTGCTCCATAAGTTATGGTCAATTAAAAAATAATAATAAAGGGAGACCTGTTGGGAGCCGCTGGTCTACCAGATGCTTTGATATTGAAATCTCAGCAGAAAGACTGCCTTCACCATGGCCTTCATTGGAGTCAGTAAAAAATTTCCAAGTCTCTCTCCTTTTGTTTGAGACAACAGGTGGGGTACCTTGTCAAAATCACACCTCTTGTTTCACCTCCTTGTGAATTTAACTCATTATGCTGAGCTGCTTTTACTCTGGCTTAAAAGCAGTCCTGAAATAAAGCAAGGCATCTAGCCTCCACTAGAGCCTCTCAGAAAGGTCCCATGTGTTGTGTGTTAGTTTATTAATTTTAATCCTCACTCCTGACTCAAGAAATGTTCGGCTCTGCTGGCAGGCTCCAGCAAAGGGGGGAGAGAGAGAGAGTGGAATGTTGGTGTTTATCTGGGATTACAGGAATGTGCCGTCCATATCCATTTTGCATTAACTTTCATATCTACATTTATGGTTTCCTCTGTAAGACTGCAAATACTTTGTTCAAAACAAGAGCTTGGTAGGTCTTACCTGTGATGATTGTTTCTACTTTTGTTATTTCATCTTTATTTTTTTCAGAGTTGAGAACTGAACCCAGGGCCTTAGTGTTTGCTAGGCCAGTGTTCCACCAGTGAGCTACATCCCAACCCCTGTTTCTGCTTTTGTAGGCCCAGTTCAGTTGTGGTGGAAATCAAGCCTCTTCTTCTGTGGGTGACTGTGGGCTGACCTTCACTTGCTGCATGCCACACTATGCTGTTCCACAGACACTACTCATGAGAGTTAATAATTGGAGATGGCATATGTGTGCCCCAGGCTCCTTTGTTCAGTGGCTCAGCTCTAGGCTTAGGTCACCTTTGCCAAATTATACCAACACTCAAATAAGGAGGCAGGGGAACAGGACAACCAGAAAATGTCAGCATATCTTTCTGGAAAGTCTTGTCCTCAGGGGTAAAGGTGCTCCTTTCCTCTGCAGAAGCTGAACTAGGTGTCAAGAAGAGGACCTGGAGGAGATCACAGCCAGAGAGACATCTGGTATACCTTAGGCCAGAATGAGGTGGTATGCTATTCTAATTGATCCCTTGGAAAAATGGGGAGAGAAACTTGGATATTCGATAAGCACACACTCCTTCCTCAAAGAAAGTGAAGCCAAGGCCTCAATTTCATTATCTAGCCCCCTTATGAGCAAAGCCTCCACTGAGAAAACATAATCTTAGGGCCAGGAGCTGCCAGGTTCCTTGAGGATTGCACATTTTGCTGAAAGGCAAATGGCCTCACATATGAGTCACCCACTCTGTGCCAGAGCTCAGAGGTGTAATATAGCTGAATGGTCTGACCAGATCTATAGTGCTCTATCCCACCATTCTACACGACCTATGCTCAGGAAACCTATGTGCAGAGAGAGGAATGTGGGAAAGAATCAGGCAGTGTATGTGTATGTGTGTGTAGGGTGGATTCAAAAGACTTGGAGGAAGAAACAAGGGTCAGGACTGAGGAGAGGTAATGAGCCATGTGGCAGAACTTAAATTAGTATAAACTGGTAAGTTTAAGTGATATGAGATAGTTGGGAACAAGCCTAAGCTAAGGCCAAGCCTTCATATTAATAAAGTCTTCATGTCCTTACTTAAGTGGCTGGTGTGTCAAGACAGTCTGGTGATAGACCCCTCCATGAGCTGGGAGCAGGTTTATGGGTTATGACTTCAGGCGATGCTTCAGTACTCTTCCCCCAAGGTTGTTCAGCCTCTTCCTCAGCTTTAGGACACACATCTGTGCCACCAGTCCAACCTGGAAACAGGGAGAGGCCAGAACCAACATGGACATTTAAAGTGCCAGGTTCCCTCATCACTTGCCTTCCTCGCTGGTTAGTTAGCAGCTGGCATTTGCTTGTTTCCCTAGGGCTCCATGGCCATTAGACATTACGCCTCACCCCACAATCACCTATCTGCCTCACTGACCCTTGAGCCCCTGATTCCCTCCAGGTCAAGATTTCAAAAGCTGCTTCTGACTCCTCCTCCTCAGACCTCACAGTTGAGTCACTGGTCTCCTCTGCTGTTTCTTCAGCCCTCAGGGGCTGGTCTAACTTGTCAGTCCCCTACAGCAAAGCATCTTTGTGGATTCCTCTCCAGTGTGCATTCATGTGTGTGTGTGTGTGTGTGTGTGTGTACTGCAGAGCCAGCTCCCAGGAGCTCCCAGTTACACAGCCATGTTCCTATTCTGTCAGTGGATCAAGGGCTCCCTTAGAACAATGACTGCAGAGGGGTTGGGCAGGAAAAAGCCTAGGAATAACTAGTAATAGGTGACACAATGCCCTTGTCATTGTCCTTGGGATAGCTCAGCAGCTGCTGGCCAGTGTGGAAGGAGAATAGCCAAAACAAACAAACAAACAAACAAATGTAAGATGGATGTCAGGATAAAACCCTGCTGGATACCACCCCCAGGGCAGAGGAAATGGGTCCTTCTACCAGCCCCGCCCTCTACCTGGCCCCTGGGGTCCCTGCCAGTTACTCAAGCTTCTCCCTTCTCCACTGAATCACTTTGTGAAGACTGTTGCTCCCTCTCTGTCTGTGTCTCCTCTGGCAGGTGGAAAAGGTAACTACAAACCTCCATCTCTCCTAGGACTGAAAAGGGCGAGGAACTGAGAGACCAAAAAGATTAAAAATTAGTAGCTATTATTAATTAAGGCCTGTGGATGGAGAAGTCTAGTAATGCCCTGAGGGGAAGGACTGCCTTACTGCATTCTTTCTCCACCCACTAGAGATAACAGTTGCTAGGAAACTGGCCCATCCCCCTAGGGAGGGACACCAGGTCATTAATGGTCTGTGAACCTTCCTATAGCCAATCAATTCAAAATGTAGCATTTTGACCAATAGATGCTTGCCAGGCAGGAATCGCCCCTGCCTTGGGCATGCTGGGAGGGACCAGAATCTATATATTACCCAACTAACCTGGGCGCAGCATGCTTGGCTCCCACCACTTTGGCGGTGGGGTTGTGTGGGCCCAAGCTGCAGCTTGTAATTTACAATAAAAAGAACTTCATGTACTTACAGCGGAGTCTGTTTATTCCTGGTCTTTTGGGGTTTGTGAACTGGGCAGAACAGAACCAGTGTCCCTTCAGGATCAAAGGGCACCGACTCTGCAGCAGAGGTGAGCCCTGGCAGACAACTCACCTCTCCATCCATGAGACAGTGTCTCCTTCCACCATGTTTATCACAACATCAAGGACAAGGTCAGACTGTCTAGGAAAGATGAGCAAAGGATCCCAGTTGTAGGTGGAATTTCACAAGGACTTTAGGAGTGTGAAGAAAGGCCAGAGGAACACAATTCGCATTAAGAGCCTTGGGTGTTTAACATAAATATAAATATTCTTTTGAATGGAAAATATGCCACAAGAATCCTTATCTTCATAAGCAATTGTGGCTTTTAAAATCTTTTACGCTTTTCTAACTTCCCAGTGTGGTGTACCCAGGTTTTACTGGTACAGTCAGGAAAAAGAAGTGTGGACTGCCGGCTTTGACTTCGAAATCTCAGAACAATGCTGTTTTAAAATAACATATTTTGTTGGGGGGAGGCTCTTAGATTCCGGAACGAGGAACAAACTGAAGAAAAGAATGCTTATCCACAGGGAAAAACTAAAGTCCCCACAGGAAACATGGGCCACCAGTTTCCTGTGGCTGCTGGCATCTGAAAACTAGCTGGAGCAGCCGCAGACACACTACAATCTGTATTCGGCTCCCCAGAGGGAGATGAAACCTGAATCCCAGATTCAACTTCGTACGAACCTCGTGTTTCTCTGGGACAGCTGGCTGCATGAGAGTACCCATGATCACAAACAGGTCCTCTTTGTCTCTGACAGCTAGCATGTGGCTGGCAAGTGCATTCTTCCTGATGAATCTGAAGGTTTGTGGAGAACCTCCTCACTAGAGGAAAAAGACTTGCTCTCCAACTCCAAGTACACACCCCCTTCCCCTCCCCTGGCCTTGGTAGGCCCAGCAAGAGCCTAAATATAAGAAGGTATGAAGAGAACTCAGGAAACTAATCATCCATCAATGCAAAATCACAAGAGGTTCATTCTGACCATTGCGCAATGGAGTCACCCCTGCTGATCAGCAAGGAGTAGCACCGGGAGACAAAGACCTTAGGTTTTTAAAAGACAAGGCAGGCGTGGGGAATTCTAGGGGTTGCCTTCTTGGCAATTCATGATTGGATGAAGTATTTAACTTTTAAAATAATTGGTTGGTTCTGAGCATCCTTAGGTCTGGTCAGTCCTGTCGTAAATATCTGATCTTCAAGTCAGTTTGGAATTTCTTGCCATATGAGATATAGCCACGATTAAAGGTGGGAGAGTGATTAACTCATCCCGTGTCTGTTCTGAGGAGTGGGGGTTACAGGTTTTGGATTAAAAGTCAGGAGAAGATAGGGGCCATTTGGCCCAGTTTCCAAACAAAGCTCATCTCACAGGCGCCAGCTGGTGATTTTCTCTCCATTTAGTAGAGATCTCTGCTTGTTCTCTTCCTTATCTCTGCCCTCACAGATGGCTGATGTCAGGAACTTTTACATTCCTCGGCTCTCTGGAGAAGCACTAAGAGGCTTTAATTAACACGGGCCTAAAACTTGAAAATATAAGTTATAAGGCAATTAAAGAAACATAGGTTACAAAGTTAATCTGATTCTTTCAGCCTTAGTGGTCTGGGAACTCAAACTGTCACAGGGTGAGGAGCCAGAAAAGCCTGCAGTAGGGTGGTGTGTGTGTGGGTGAAGGCGCGTTCTGGAATTGGACAAATTCTACTGAACGAAGGGCGGAGCATAATGGGGCTGGGCCACTTGTAGGGACACATCTTGTTAGAAGCAGATTATGTGGTAGGTGGACAACTTTCTCCTTCCCCCCCCCCCAACTTTGTAGGGCAGGTCCTCAGGTGAGGGGCCGCGGACATGAGTGTAGTTAAGGGGGGGGTGTTTTCACTCTTTGAAGTGTGGATCCTAGTCCTGGTAGGTTGGCCTGGTTAAGTTTGAAGGTGGGAATTGAGGCAGATAGGGCCTGCAGGAGTCTTTTTTTTTCCCCTGAGGCAGGGTTTCTCTGAGTAGTCTTGGCTGTCCTGAACTCGCTTTGTAGACCAGTGTGGCCTTGAACTCACAGAGGTATGCCTGCCTCTGCCTCCTCGAGTGCTGGGATTACAGTTGTGCAACGCAGTGCCCATCTGCCTGCAGGAGTCTTTAGCTCCAACTGGGAGGGGCCAAGAGGTCCCTCCCCATCTCCACCCTGGCTCAGCCTGGTATGCTCATCTCCCTCTTTCTAATGCTAGTACAGGTGGGTACCCTGGGGCTTATCCCTACTTGGTTGCCATCTTTCCCACCCATTTATCTGTTTGTCTATCTGTCTATCTATCCATCCGTCTATGTATTTGTATGGGAGTGCAAGAACATGCATATGTCTCACAGAGGACAACTTATAGAAGGTTCTCCCCTGCCACCATGTGGTTCCCTGGGATTGAACTCATCACTATTGGCAGCAAACACATTTACCTCCTGAGCTACCCTGACATCTTGTCTTAATGTATCCTTGCCCCTTATCCTCTTAATCACATAGATGTGGTTATGTTGCTGGGGAAGAAAGGATGAGGCCCAGTCTAGCCTCACCTTGCACCCCCAAATGCTGGGAACAGGTTGTGAGCCACTTTGCCTGGAATTCTATCTATCTATCTATCTATCTATCTATCTATCTATCTATCTATCTATCTATCTTTGAGACAAGTTCCCACTAAGTAGCCTTGGCTGGCCTGGAAATTGTCATATAGACCAGGCTGTCCTGAAATGTATAGAGATCTACCTGCCTCTGTCTCTCAAGTGCTGGAATTAAATGTCCGCCACCACGCCTAGCTCCAGTCTTGTTTGCTTTTGTTTGTTTAATTAGTAGCACAGTTTAGTAGTAGAGTGTCTGCCTAGCATGTCTTTGGTTCTGGGTCCTCAGCATTTTATAACAAAACAATAGTACATGCATAAGTAGTTTATCTCTGAAGAGGGGCACAAGAGCAACTCCCAAAATGCCTCCAAAGCAACCCCTCTCTCCCATCCCAAGCAGTGACTGCTGCAGCAGTGAGCGTACAATTGTGTTCATAGTTAAATCACCACCATTTTGCATGACAGCTATAATAACAAACTGTGACCATAAACTTACTGGCTTAACATGAAACACCTTTGTTCTCTTCCACTCTGGGCCTGTCAGTGGGCTGACAGGGAAGTGGGTCGGGCCTCCTGAGAAGGGCCCAGGGAGGACCTATTTCCCCATCTTTCCCATCTCTCAGAGCCTCTCAGTCCTTTTACGAAGCCACTAACAGCATCTCTCCTATCTACTTCCATTGAAGCATCTCCCCTACCAGCCTGGCTGTCTTGCTTCCTCTTCACAAAAGTTCTCCTGTGAAGATTGAGGATCATCTCTGGCTTCTAAGCTTAGTGCCATCTGCCCAGCAGCAGAGCTTCTTTGCCATGGTGAGCATCTGGAGAGTAACACCAGGGCATCAGTGCCCTTATTCAGCCAACTCATTGACATAAACAGGAAGCACCAGTTCAACTGAAGAAGGAAATCACCCCTGCTCCTGCCCCTGGGAAACATGACTGAGGGTAACCAGAGGCTCCAGATATTATAGGTACCCTAGAAAACCATGGAACATTGTGTATACATAGATGTGGATTTTGTGTAGTGGGGATTTGAGACAGGGTTTCTCTGTGTAACCCTTGCCATCCTGGAACTTGCTCCGTAGACCAGGCTGGCCTTGAACTCAGAGATCTACCTTCTTCTGCCTCTCGAGTGCTGGGACTAGAGGCTTGCTGCCACCATTACTTCCTAGCTAGGTGAGGATTTTAAATTATGAATGCAAATAAAATAGCATTTTAAGTGATTTTTGTGAGGTGAAGACAAAGCTGAGAAATCGGTTTCTCCATCATGGATCCAGAAAATAATGTTAAGGGAAGAATTACACATAGATCCTACTATCCATGTACCATGAGCTGGGGTTGAAGTATCAGCCACAGACAGACACGCATACCACATACTGACACACAGCAATGTGTACCACACATATGTAGACACATATACATTACATACAGACAAGCAACAATATACAATGTACATAGCACATACACATACACAAACACATAGCAATACTCTCATATTACATACAAATCACAGACATATACACAACAGAGAGATACATACATATACACACAGACGCCCATCTACCACAGTACAAAATATACATATACCACGCATGATTGCACTTGCTACATACAACTTATTGACATCCACATAAAACAGATACACAAAAATACAAATGCATGTCATGAATACACAGAGACAAAAATACCCCCAAACTGATAAGAACATTGTTGGATTAAAAGGGAAAAACAGGGCCAGGGAGATGACTCAGTGGTAAAGGCACTTGCTGCCAAGCCTGCAGAACTGAATTCAATCCCCAGAACCCACATGATAGAAGGAAAGGGCCAACTCGGTGGGCCTCTGACTCCCACCGGCTTGGCATGCACACATGCACCCCACCCACTCACACATAAATAAATAAGATGTCAAACAAAACAGAAAAACTACATACACTCTCTTTTTGCTTTCTGTTTTGTTTTGTGTTTGTTTTTGAGACAGGATCTCGATGTAGTCTACCAGGCTAGGATCTGGCCCAGCTGATGATAGCTTTAAATTCTTGATCCTCCTGCCTCTACTCTCCCTCCTAAGTGCTGGCATTACTCTGGGATAAAGACAATTTCGAAACTATGAAAGGGGTGGAGTGGCATGAATTATATCTCACCCCAAAAGGTACCACTGAAGTCTTGGCCATCAGCACCTGGGATGGTGGCCTTATTTGGAAACAGCCTTTACAGATGTGATCAAGCTTAAGATATGGTGGCACTGAATTAGGGTGGGTTCTTAAGACCTGTAGGTGTCCTTAAAAGGAGAAGGAGACTGGGACACAGAGGCACAGGAACAGAGAGAGAGAATGCCTTGTGACCAGAGAGGCGGAGAGTACAGTGACAGAGACCCTGCGCTAAGGAATGCTAAAGGCTGCTGGCCAGCTCCAGGGCTCTACCACAGCCGGGCTCAGACTTCTGGCTTCTAGATATGATTTAGAGGGGCTAAGCAATGTGGCAGTGCAGTTCCAGGTTTGTGGTAGTTTGCTAGAAAATTAATCTAGAAAGGATATAAGGAGGAGAAAAAGGGTTGAGGGTGTGTGTGTGTGTGTGTGTGTGTGTGTGTGTGTGTGTGTGTGATGTGTGAAACTGGAGTGTAAAGAGTGGGGTGAAGTTTCAAATCTACCCCAAGCCATGATCTTTCAAATGAGAGTGGAATTAAAGGTGCTCACAAACCCACAGGGCACCAGGAAGTATGCCTGCACAGGCTTGTTCCAAGAGAGTGAAAGGAAAACAAAGATGATTTAATGCCAGGAGCAACAGAGCTAGAGAAGCCAGTGAAGCAGTGTGGAGTCCGTGCCACAGGCGCTGCTGGGAAATGACGAGAGTGATGAGGAGGGCTCACAACCCCAGCTGGGAATGGTCCCCTGACCGAAATGACAGTGCAGAAATATATATATTCATGGAGACAGGGTCTGCCTGTTTTAGCACAGGCTGCCCTTGAACTCAAAATCCTCTGCCTGTGCTTTAGCCTCCTGAGTCATGTGAGTATAGGTATTCACCACCAGGCCCAGAAAGGTATTTTAAAACTAGGGGAAAGTTACTGAACAAAGAAAGCTGAGGAGAAGATGAAAGTGAATAACTGAATAATATTTTATATTTGTTACTATTATCATTATTTGGTTTTTTTCAAGACAAGGTTTTTCTGTGTGACAGAGCAACTCACAGAGATTCCCCTGCCTCTGCCTCTAGAGCACTGGGATTAAAGGTAGGTACCCTCCTGCCCAGCCTTTTATTTTATTACTGATACTGGTTTGGAGGTCAGGGGACAACTCTGTAGAGTCTGTTTTCTTCTCCCACCTTTATGTGAGTTTTGGGAATCAAACTGAAGCCACTAGGCTTGTACAGAAACTTTTTCTCACTGAGCTATCTCCCCAGATTGCAAAACCTGCACTCCCGATGCAGGGGCTCCGTACCGCTCCCTCCCCAAAGAGACTCACAGACCACAAATGCAAAAGCAAGAGGCAGTTTATTCCGATCGCGATGGGGGTCGTCCCTTCAAAGCAGGAGACGACCCTGAGCATACCAAGCACAGAGTTTTTATACCTAAAGATCAGGCCTTTACATTGACTAGTCAGCAGAAAAGATAGCAGTTTGCAGTTGGCAGCTTACAGCTTTAAGGACAGTCTTTTCAGTCCCAGGTTTCTTATCTTAAAACAAGCTCACCCAGTCTTTTGAGGAGGGCCATCTGGTCTGGCCTCTGCTCAAGGTTTAGTAGCCCTTAATTGCCAGACTTATTCTTCTTTCTTAGCTGGCCCTTATTCAAGGTCCAGTTGTTTTTCTTTCTAGTCTGGGATGGTCCCATTTCTCAAGATCAAATGAGAGATTTTGATATTCTCTACCACCAAGTGGAGGCCAGATGATAGCACTGAGTCCATAGACGTAGCTGTCAGCAGCAGCAAGTTTAATGGTGCAATAGCCCAGGATACAGTAGAAACACCTCAGAGACGGAGACATCTTTTTTGCCTGAGTACCTTCTCCATACTGGGTTCTCTGCACCTCTACTCAAATTCTGTCCTGTCTTTTGCTCTTTTCAAAGTAGGGGGAGCAGCCTTCTCTGACATAGCATCAATGAGATGGTCAAATGGTTTCTGTTCCATGAAGGCCTTCCTCACTCTGTATACATGAGATTGGTTGAGACAAATCATGTGGTCCATCTCCATCCATGTCAGGGGAGTATACCCTCTTAGAGGTGGGAGGAGGAATACTGTGAAAATGACTCATCATAGTAACTCTAAGGATGCTTTCATTGAAGCCCCAAACATTTATCAACAGTGAGGGCACTGGTTGCCCTAAGACAGTGGTTCTCAATCTTCCTGATGCTGTGACTCTTTAATACAGTTCATCATGTTGTGGTGACGCCAACCATGAAGTTATTTTGTTGCTACTTCATAACTGTTATTTTTCTACTGTAATGAATTATAATATAAATATCTGATATGCAGGATATCTGATATTCAATCCCTGTGAAAAGGTTGTTTGACCCCCCCAGGAGGTTGATAACTACTGCCCTGAGGTATCTGGCCCCATGCCTGGCTCATCATCTACACTGTGCTAGGCAGCCTTCCCATACAGGCAAAACAGTATCAGTCAGCTCTCCCGGGGAATTGTATAGCTGGCCCTTCACTACTTTGCTACTTTGTAGGTTCCTTTTTCTTCCACCCTTTCAACCCCCTAACACTAAAGAGGAGAGAAAAAGGGATAGCAGGGCTAAGGTGGCAACATTAGCATTAGATTACTTCCTCCTGATTAGGAGTGTCGAGTTCCTTGGGGTAAGTTTGTTCTTCAGGATGTCTAATTTCTTCTTGTTGTTTCTTCTTTGTGCACAGCTACTTAACAAACCACAATCAATAGCAACCAGCAACTAGCACGCAACAGCAACAAACATCCAACCAGCTACTCAACATGCCTCTCCAGGTCGTTGCATTTTATACCCTCTGAAAAGAGTCCAGAATTCCAAATGTCACACAATTACAGAAACTATCAGCTGCTGGCAAAATCATGCCCCCACGAGAGCACAAGACAAATCATAGTCAGTTGCTGTGGACAATCTGAAGCAGCCTCATCTCCCACATCTGGGATTAAAATGAAAACATACAATATTTCTGTGTTTTGTAAAGAAACCAAAATTCCAAAATTGTCACTACAGAACTGTATTTGACCCATCCAGCTGCAGATGATCCTAGGAATGGTGGAGCCTGAGTGAGAAAAGAGGGCCTGCTTCTGACTGTTAGCCTATGACCCCCTCCCTACATTCTGCCTTTGTTTGCCACCAGACAGACAGCAGAGCTCTTTTACTCTCTGCTACAAACAGGAGCCTCCTCAGCAGAACTCAAAAAGTGCCCAGGAAGAAGACCTTTTAGGATCCCCCAAAAAGTAGGCCACCAGACACTGGCTCCGTGAGTACACGTGCCAGGAGCAGCTGGGTTGTCCAATTCCACTGAAGGATAGTCAAGAAGAAACCTATACCAGAGGAGTAGCACCTCAGGGAAATCAGCAAAGCAAAGTGCATAGGAAATGCCACATACCCTAAGAGAATGCACTGTGCACAAAAGAGAATGGGAGCCAGGATGGTAGCACACACTTTTAACCCTAGGCAGAGGCAGGCAGATCTTTTTAGTTCCAGGCCAGCCTGGTCTATAGAGTGAGTTCCAAGCCAGCCAAGGCTACATAGTAAGACCCTGTCTCAAAAGAGGTGGTGTTGGGGGTAGAATTAAGCTAACATTCAAAGAATATCAAAGAGCATCAAAATAAAACATAAGATAGTCACTAATAAAATTCAACAGAAAGATTAAAAATAAAAACTAAGTCCTCCTATACAAACCGGAACAGACAGACCAAGAGATAGAATAGGGTGCTGGACAAGGAAACAAAGACAATACATGCCTCTCTAGCACTGGTTCCCACCTTCTGTTACAATAGACCTTTATAGATCCAGCCAGAGAGAGAGAAGCATCAGGGAAATACTCTTTGGTGCTTATATGGAGACGTGGCGAGGAGCACTGGAAGGGTGTACAGGTGCCTGTGGGATGACATGAGACAGACAAACAGGAAGTGTATGACAGGACTCTTATGGGTCCGGAGGGTGTGAAAGTTACACAACTGTATCACTGTCTTCTGGAAACCCGAATAAAGGCACCACAATTTCTGGTACAGTTATACTGGGAAAATAAAAGGTAGGCTCAGAAGATGAGCAAGTAGAGGGAGGTGGACTTAAATTTCAGTTCTCAGAGTATACTGTTGGGTGTCTTTAATCTATGTTTTGTGGGTTTTTGTTGTTGTTGTTGTTGAAAATAATTACAAAAGAGGCTGGGAATGTATATTAATCGGTAGAGTGCTTTCCTAGTATGCATGAAGCCTTGGGTTCCATCTCAGCTCAGCGCAGCATAAACTGGGTGTGGTAGTGCATACCTGTAATCCCAGCCCTCAGGAGGTCAGAATAGAAAAGATCAGGCATCCAAGGTCATCCTCAGCTACATAACAAGTTCCAGACATTCTGAGCTACATGAAACCTTGACTCAAAAGAGTAAGGGTGTGTGGAGGGCTGGTTGGTAAAGTGCTTCCCAAGACCAAGGACTTGAGTTCCATTACCACAACCCATGTAAAAAGTAGTCATAGCCTGTTTGGCAAGTTCCAAGCTAATGAGAGACCCTGTCTCAAAAAAAAAAAAAAAAAAAAAGAAAGATGAACAGTGCTTGAGAAACAATATCAAAGTTTGTTATCTTAGTTAGGGTTTCTTTTGCTGTGAAGAGACACCATTATAGTGGGACTTTCTTAGAACTGCCATGGTTTAAATAGTGACACAGAGGCTTTTAATTTTTTTTTCTAGACAGGGTTTCTCTGTGTCACCCTGGCTCTCATGAAACTCACTACATAGACGAAGCTGGCCTTGATCTCACTGAGATCACCTGTCTCTACCTCTCGAGTGCTGGGATTACCTCCCAGTGGCTTATTAATATTTTAAAGTTTAGACCTTTTAGCTAGAGCAGTCGCCAAGCCAACTATGTAGATTAATCTGATTAGTCTTGGCCCTTTGTCCCACCACATGGTTAGCTCTACCAGTCTGCTCCACTCTGGTCCATCCGTTCACCTCTGTGTCCACTGGTCAATATCCCGCCTTTGCTTCCTTCTCCCACCATTCCTTTCTTTCTGCTCTCCACCTACTGCCCAGCTATTGACCATCAGCTTTTGTTGTTGTTGTTTTGTTTTTCCAGATAGGGTTTCTCTTTGTAGACCTGGCTGTCTTGGAACTCTCTCTGTAGAGCTGGTGCCACCCATCTCCTGAGTGTTGGGATTAAAGGTGTGTGCCACCTGCTGGCTAGCTGTCAGCTCTTTATTAAAGCCAATAGGCAAATGAAAAGGGATGAATATATACAAAACATAAGACCAGTGATGGGCTAGAGAGATGGTTCAGAGGTTAAGAGCACTGGCTGTTCTTCCTTAACAGTCCTGAGTTCAATTCCCAGCAACCACCTGGTGGCTCATATCCATCTATGATGAGATCTGGTGCCTTGTTTTGGTCTGCAGGCACTCAGCCAGGCAAAGTATTATAAATAATAAATAAATGAATCTTAAAGCAAAACAAAACAAAAACCAGTGATGGACCATATTAGCTCTCTGCTAATCAACAATTGAAACTACAGAGACACACATTCACACAGTGTACCCCAACACACCATGACCATGGGAACTCTTATAAAGGAAAACATTTAATTGGGGCTGTCTTATATCATCATGGCGGAAACCATGGCAGTGTTCAGGCAGATGTGACGCTGAGAAGCCAAGAGTTTTACATCTTGATCTCTGAGCAGCAGAAAGAGACTGTATACTATACCCAGCATAGCTTGCGCATAGGAGACTCAAAGCCCACACTGCCTTCAACAAGGCCACACCTCCTCCTAATGGTGCCACTTGCTCCGGCCCAAGCATTCAAACACTTGAGCCTATGGCAGCCGTTCCTATCCAACCCACCACAGTTGTCCTCTGACACTGCGCACACGTGCACCTGCACACACTTGCAAGTGTGCACACAGGAAACTAGAAGAAGAGAGAAGGAAAGAAAGTGAGGAAAGCTTCGGAGACCAGTTAACCGGGGCACTGGGAGCAGCAGAAGTTTGCACAGGTGTGGTAAACAATGGAGATCTACCACTCCAAAGTTACAGGTGCTGACTTCAGGCCATTACGGAGAACGAACATAACCAATCCAGTGGGATAATGTGACGGTATATGAAAAACACAAACCAAAACAAGAAAGCGTAATTCATGGTGCCAAGGGTCCCCACAGAGCAGTGTTGATGTTGGGGTGCCATCTTATCTCTGGCAGAAGGTGTGAGTTTTCACCTGGTCTATCAAATAGTTTCAATGCTGCCTAAATGAAGGTGGGAGAAGAACCAGGACTGGAAGCAGGAAGGTTCCAGGTGAAAGTAATTCCTTATCTTTCACAGTGGAAAGTCACAGCCACTAACTCCCTGCAAGTGCTCAGTGGAGCAGCGGAGCATGAAGCGATGTGGGGTTAGACCCTGGGGTGATGCCATGCAGCGCTGAAAAGCAGGTGACAGCTATTTCATTGACAGTGTCGAGGGATGAACTATTAGCATGTTTGAATCAAAGACATGTAAATTTTGGGTTAAAATGCACAAGTGTGCTCTGCTCAATCGTGAGGATCAGAGCAGATCCCAGTACCACACAAACAGCTGTAACTCCAGCTCAAAGGATTTAACACCTTTCTCTGTCTCCATGGGCGCCCACACACCTGTGCATATACACGCTTACATACACACAGACACATAAGTAAAAAGAATCTTGAATAATAAATACACTGCTGTGTGATGTTTACCACACCTGTGATGAAGCAACCAGCACTCTGATGAATAGGAGGTGGGTCCGCAGGTAGCTCCATGGGCAGCTCATTGGTATCTTGTGTCATTAGGAACTCTTCAGGATCTGCTGGTCCAATTACTAACCCAATTTGAGGAAGAAAAAAAAAAGCAAAAATCTTTCTATCATTCACAAAAATGGATTAAAAAACAATATGGATGAGTTCCTGACCTGTGTCTTTGGCAAACATCTCATGAAAATAGAATTGAGCCAACATTTAAAATAAAAACAAACAACAGAGAAGTACAGGGCCGAAAGCTTGAGAACAGACCTGTGATGGTGGAGCTGTCCTCCCACATCAGTTGTTAATGAAGGAGATGTCCTGCAGGCTTGCTGACAAGCCAGCATGAAGGCATTTTCTCAACTGAGGTTTCCTCCTTTCAAAAGGTGACTCTAGCTTGTATGAAGTTAACAAAACAAACAAACAAAAAACAAAAACCCAACCAACACAGCTACACAGTGAGTTTGAGGGCACTATGGCCTGGTCTTAGAACAGCTGACAGTCATACCACCCTGAATGCTGAACATATCTAATCTCAGCTAATTTGGAAGCTAAGCATGCCTGGGCTTGTTTAGTACTTGGATGGTAGGCCTCGGAATACCAAGTGTTGTAGGCTTAAAGCAAACAAAACAAGACCAAAAGAAACAAACAACCCCCCTCCTCAATCCCTCAAGATATTGTGTACAAGTGGCATGCTGATGTTCTAAACTTTTATATTATGAAGGACTATCAAGGGTACTTCCAGGCTGGTGGGAGGTATCACGATGGTTGGCTCAGCAATCACAGGACATGAGCCTGTATCGGCCCCTTTCCACCTATAATTAGAGCCCACTGTCTCTATACTCACCCCAAGAAACACTGGCTAGGGAATTAAGCTATTTTTGTATGTCAACTTAACCCAAGGTAGAGTCATCAGAGAGGAGGGAACCTCAATTGAGAAACTGCCCCCATAAGATCCAGCTGTAGGTGATCCTGTAGGGCATTTTCTTAACTAGTGATTGATTTGGGAAGCCCAGCTCACTGTGGGGGATACCACTCCTGGGATGGTGGTCCTGGGGGGTTATTGGGAGCTGCTGTTCTAGCAGCTGCTTTGATATCTAAATCTCAGCAGAAAGACTGGTTTTACCAGGCCTTCACTGAAGTCAGGAAAGAATTTTCAAGTCCACCTCCTTTTGTTTGTGACAGCAGGTGGGATAGCTTGTCAAATCACACCTCTTATTTCACCTCCTTGTGAATTTAACTCATTGTGCTGAGCTGCTTTGACTCTGGCTTAAAAGCAGTCTAAAATAAAGCAAGGTGTCTAGTCTAGTTTCCACTAGAGCCTCTCAAAAAGGTCCCATGTGTTGTGTGTTAATTTATTAATTTTAATTCTCACTCCCGATTCAAGAACCGTTCGACTCTGCTGGCGGGCTCTGGCAGGTGGTATAAGAAAGCAGGTTGAGCAAGCCATATTAAACAAGCCAGCATGCTTCCATGGTTTCTGCATCAGCTCCTTTCTCCAGGTCTCTGATCTGTTTAGTTCTTGCCCTGACTTCCTTTGATGATGAAGTGTAATGTGGAGGTTGTAAGCCAAATAAACCCTTTCCTTCCGAAGGTGCTTTTGGTCAAAGTGTTTCACCACAGCAATAGCAACCATAAGATAAGGATGGAGAGGCTGGAGGAGGGGCAGGCCTTTCTGAGGAAGAATTGTAAGACCTAGGGAAGATTGTTCTGGGTGGGGAAAACAAATGGCTGATGCAGAAGAGGCTCCTAGTCTCCAAAGAGAGGATCTCAAGGAGCCTGGTAACAGACAGAAGAGGCCAAGATGGTAGGAGGGGAGAGACAAGAACGGCTGTGTATGTTCGGGCCACCTGATCTTACTCCTAGAAGTTGGCATAGAGATTGGAAAGGAGTTCTCAGTGCCTTAAGCACGTAGTGGTCTGGAAAGACAAGGTTGTGAGGGAGGAGGGTTGTCCGTAGGGAGGGGCTGACATGGACCTCAGCAGTAACAGCAAGGGCTTTGGGGAAGCAGCCACCTGAGTGTAAAATTGAAAAGGAGACTTCAGAAACTGTAGTGAAGGTTACCTTGCACACAGGGCTCATTCCTTATTCTGGCTGGGGAGCTGGTCAGGGAAGACCTCCCCACACACAAGCTATGAACGCAAGAACTAGCCCAGCCCAGGATGTCACATTCTTGCAAATATCATCTCTCACTTCTCTCCCTGCCAGAGCACATCATGCGCTGCAGAGGTTTCCTGCCAGGCCCACTGCCCACCAGCCCCATCCAGCCCCATCTAGCCCTACCTACACCCGTCTATATCTGTCTATACCTGTCTAGCCCATGATACCTCTGCAAAACCCGAAAGCACAGCTTCTCTCCAGAGCTGTGCTGTGGACCACACAAGCTCTGGACGTAGTGGAGGTTTGGAGAGAGAGCTGCCTAGGGTGCCATACCAGCAGACCCTGGGAAGAGAAGGGCCAGGCAGGGCCCAGTCTCACCTGAGAGCAGAATTGCTGTTCTTCTTCCAAAGCATCTCTCTGGACCTTTCCTCCACAGCTACACGATAGCATCTCAGTTAGAATGGGCACTTCACATGGAGATCCTGTTAGCCAGTGGGTAGAGATGTTCCCTACTGTATGAAACAGGAAGCTTGGCCCAATAAGGATTTGGGACTTCAAGTCTAGCCCTGTCCTGCTTGTAGTTAACCAGCATCCTGAGGTGAGCAGGAGGTATCAAGCTTGGAGTATGTGATGACACAGACCACCCAAGGAGGAGGTCCTGGTAGCACAACTTTCTTCTCTGCATCAAACTTTCAGAGATCACCTGCTTCTGCCTCCCAAGTTTTGGGATCAAGGGCGTGTACCACCATGCTTGCCTTTGTTTGTGTGTGTGTGTTTGAGACAAGGTCTCCCTGTGTAGCCTAGGGTAGCTTAGAATTCACTATGCAGCCTCCAGAGTGCTAGAATTAGAGGTATAATCTGCCACACCCAGGGGCGGTTTGGCTTTTGACTTGTTTTCTGCACTCTTGGGCTGAAAGACAGTCATCAGCTCTGCCCAGTGACTCACCCCTGCTGCTGTGTAGCCAGGAGCCAGGCTTCATTTCAACAGGAGACAGGAAGTGGGAGAAACATGGTCTCATTTTATATAGAAGAAAACAGACCAAGTGGGGCCGGAAGGGCCTGAGGCTGCACAGGGCAAGGAAGGAAACAGGTGTGAGAACAGTTTTAGGCTTGCAAGGCGTCAGCTCTTCTGTTGCCAGAAGTAATTCCCAAAGGACGTAGAGTCAAGCTCCAAGTTCAGGACTGCCTACTGCCCTTCCTCATCTGTACTTTGGGTCAGCCTTTTTCCCTTGTTGAACTTCTGTATTTCTATCTGTACACAATAGGAATCCCAAACTTGAGTGTTCTTCACAAATTCAATACCACGGTGCTCAACTCTGCACTATAGAGTTCACTAAAGGGCTGGAGAGCACCAGGGTTCAAGTCCCAGCATCCACATGACTGTGGCTCATAACTTTCTGCAATTCCAGTTCCTGTAAATCTAATAATGTCTTTGTCTTCTGGCCTCCACTGGCAGGCGGAATCCACATGGTGCACAGATATACATGCAGAAAAAAACCCCACACATAAAAAAAATGTTCATTGAGATCTTCCTGCTTCTTGAGTATTAGGAATTAAAGGCATTTGCCACTATACTTGGCCCCCAACTTTCTTTTAAAATGATTTATTTAGCCAGGTGTGGTGCCAAATCCCAGCATTCTGGGAGGCAGAGGCAGGCGAATCTCTGTGAGTTTGAGGCTAGCCTGGTCTACAAAGTGAGTCCAGGACAGCCAAGGCTACACATAGAAACCCTGTCTCTAAAAAATAAGCCAAATAAAACCAAACAAAACAGAAAACAAACAAACAACAACAACAACAAAACCTGTATGGGTGGGTGTCTTTGTGGAGTAGGTGCCTCTGCATGCAAGTACCTTGGGAAGCCAAAGGCTTTAGACCCCTCTGCAGTTGCAGGCAATTGTAAGCTGCTCATCCCTGAGCCCCTTGCAAGAAGAGTACAAACTCCTACCACTGAGCCATCACTGCAGGCTCTCTTTCACTCTTCTCGCAATGTGCTGGACAGGTTTGGATATCGATGTTAGATTGTTTTTACAAAATGATTTGAGAAATATTTCGTCATCTTAAAATTTTTGGATAGACCTGTGTAAGGTTAATGATATTTTCTCAATTCAACAAACTGTACAAAACACAAAATGTCAATACGTGTGGTAGTTTGAATGAGAATGACCTAAAGGTTTATGTATTTGAATGCTTGGTCTTTAGTAGTAGAGTTATTTGGGAAGGATTGGGAGGTGTGCGGTCTTCCTGGAGGAGGTGTGTCACTGGGGGTGGGATTTGAGGTTTCAAAAGTCCATACCTGCTGCAGGCTCTCTCTGTCTCCTGCTTGTGGATCAGAAGTAGCCTCTCAGTTATTGCTCCAGGCTATTTCTGCCTGCTTGTTTCCTGTTCCCTACCATAACGGTCATGGGTTCACTCTCTAAAACTGTAAGAAAACCCCCAATTAAATGCTTTCCTTCCTAGGTTGCCTTGATCACGGTGTCTCCTAACAATGATAGAAAAGCTAAAATAGTATGGGAATATTCTTACAAACAATATATTTCATTGGTGTTGGACTGTTCAGATTTTCTTTTTTTCCAGTGTCAATTTTGGTAAACTGAGTTTTGTTTAAAAATTGAAATTACTATATAGCTGTATATACTGCTTTCTTCTTTCTTTTTCTAAATTAAATGTATTTTGTGTGTGTGTGTGTGTGTGTGTGTGTGTGAGTGTATGTGAGTGTGATATGTGCGTGGGTACACTTAATCACCTCAGTATTCAGTATTCAGGCCAGAGGAAGACTTCCGGTGTCCTTCCTTATCTTGTTGAGAGCATAGCACAAAGTTCCTGTGTCCACAGATCTCCAGAGACACCAGGAATGTCAAGTATGCATATTTTTCTAATGGGAAAAATGAAAAACCAATTCTTCCATCCAGACAGCTGGATTTGAATTGGCATTGGAAGTGATTAATAGCCTGGTGATCTGCATTACCTGTCGGGCCAGGCCATATTAAGCTCCTACAACAAGGACTTGAGATGGCTAATAGCCCAAATGACCTCTGTGCTGTCTGTGTGACTGAGACCAGGCCAGAGGCTTCCCTAGGCCCTTACACTAGAACAGGGAGCTTCTCTCTAGAACCCATCTCTTTGGAAGAAATGACACATACACTGATTTGAGTTTCAATGTAATTATGCTTCTTTGTGCAACAGGGATTGTATCAGCTTCCCCTCCCCAGTTATACTGTGTTTAAATTTGTGGGGAATAAAACACCTGATATCAGACTCCCCAAGTTTGATTCAGGTTGATGAAGTCAGTCTGAACCAGGTTTTCATTCCCATCTCTTTGAAATTCGCTTCCTGGACACCTGAAGGGTCCCTCTTATTCTCTTAATACTTTTCCACATTGTTTCCTAAGACAGCTCTCTCAGTGAGACTTGAGCTAGGTTCATGCCCTGAAAGCTCCAGGGATCTCATCTTCTTTGCCCCTGATAGCACTGGGATTACAAACATGTGCATGATGATACTGGGCTTTACTTGGGAATCTGTATACCGTTTTTACAATTGTTCACTTGAAAATATTTCCATTATAGGGCTGGAGGCATGGTTCAGTGGTTAAAAGCACTGGCTGCTCTTTCAGAGGTCCTGAGTTCTCTTCCTAGCATCCACATGGTAGCTCACAACCACTTATAACTGTGGTCCTGTGGGACCCAATGCCTTCTCTTGTGTGAAGACTTACAGCAGACAAAACACCCATATACACAAAACACATAGATAAATCCTTTTAAAACTTCATTGTGCCTCCCCAATCCGTGGACTTGGAAAGGGGCAGGGAGGAGCTGAGGGAGGGAATAAAGGAGCGGGATACAGCTGGGATACAGAGTTAATAAAATATAACTAATAATAATAATAATAATAAAATAATAATAAAACAAAAATCTTGAACTAAAACAAACAAACAAACAAAACCCTTCATTGTGATTTGTTATTTATTGCCTCACTGTAAGTCTGGTGTTTCTTCTTCAAGCATTTGGAGACTTCCAGTTTTTCGGTAAGTTAGCTTTAATTTAATTCAGAGAATAATCACTGTATGATATTAGTTCTCTGAAATTTGTTGACACTTGCTTACGGTTCCAGGTGTAGTCTGCTTTTGTGTGTGTCTGTGTGTGTCTGTAGAGATTATGTATTTTATAGCTCTAGGTTAAATGTTGTACTTAGATGATAGGTCGAATTAGCAAATCCTGTTGTTACAATTGTGCAGTTGGGTCAAAAAAGGAAGGAAAAAAAGAGTCTAGTAGATGATGTTGACTTTCTTGGAAATCCATATGGAAAAAGGGAGCCCTGATAACTACCACACTGCTGTAATGATTGGATATATATATATGTAAATATATATATATATATATATATAATCACCTGTTCTAAATTCCAAATAAACAAGACAGACATTTCTTAATAAGGTTTAGGCTCAATAACTGGGCAGATAATCCATTTATAATAATTCTTTATGCTTGTCTTGCTATTTCCCAGCCGTGTGCCCCAAGTTACTTGCCATATTTGTCCTGCTTAGGCTGTTTCTGCTCCATCAGGTCAGTGTTTCTCACCCCATCCTTTCTCCCCCTCTTCTTTCTTCCCTCTCCTCGTGTTCCCTACCTGAGATCCTAAGATGGGGAAAGGAAGTTCCACCTACCTCTCTCTGCCCAGTAATCAACTGTCAACAACTTTATTAACCAATCAGAGCTAATTGGGGAGCAAAGTTTACACAACATTACATAACAATGCCCATTTCAAAACTGCAACCAGATCTCAGGGCACAGAGGTCAACATCTGAATACACAGAGCACCAGACCAACCCCCAATAGTTCACAACGTTTTTGATCCATCGTAGGTATAAATATGAACCCTTGTAGGGCAGGATGATCCCTACAAATTGGACCAGTTGGTCAACCCAGAGTTCCTTTCTCTCACTGTGTAAGTCTGTCTTCCTCTTCCTCCCCTTTCCTTTCTCCCCTCTCCCTCCCCCCTTCCTCTTTATCTCTCAAAGGAAAAATATCCTAATGAGAGATCACTGACTACAAAAGTTTATATGTTGGCCTTGATGTAAATAACTCCATCTCATTAAGAGCAAATCCAGACCAGAGTGGGCACGGGGGGGGGGGGTATTTTCAGTGTCTTGAAACAAGCACAAATCCAAGTCTCTACCACATTCCGAAGGCTTCTACTAAGCTAAGAATCCAGAATCTATATTTAAATATTCACTTATTTTTACTTTTGTTGTGTGTATGAATGTTTGCCTGCATCCATGTCTGTGCACCACATGCATGCCAGGTGCCCTCGGAAGTCAGAAGGGGGCGTCAGATTCCCTAGAGCTGCAGGAATCCAGAACCTCTCCAAGGCAGTAAGGAAAGAATAAGTCAGCTGGTTCTAAAATGGAACTCAGTGAGCCCCAGTGGGTTGGTGTCAGAGCTGGTTGTTCTTCGCGCTGCCTGCCGGGACAGCTCCAGCCTGGCGGCGTTCCCGGGCGCATCCCGAGAACTTGTGTTGGCCTTGCTCAAGCCGGGGAGGCGTTGGGCAGAGCTGGGCTGCGGCTCCGCCCCCGGGGGTTGCCGTTTCCTTAGAAGGCGAAGCCCTAGGCCTGGCCTCTCGCCGCAGGGAGTCCGCGGTTCGCCTCCCGCACCCTTCCAGACCGGGAATTGTGCGAGCGCGGGAAGACCGGCGGAGCCAGAGCTTCAGCTCGGGCGTGGACGGGGCGGGCGCTGGGGCGGGGCTCGCGCTCGCCGTTTTGAATGGAAGGATCTAGATCGGTGGGGACAGGGGCCAGCGGGTCCTGAAACCACAACTCCACCGCCGCCCCGCGCGCCATGCGGCCGGAGAGGTGAGTCGGACGGGCGTGGCGTCGGTCCCCTGGATGTAGCACCATGGGAACGGTGACACCCGGGGCAAACATCGGCTCTGTGAGGTGCGCAGGTGCGTGGCCTCGGAGCCTAGAGTCAGCCGAGCTGTTGGGGAGCCTTCCTTAGCGTCTGACTTGCCGACCAGGAGGAGCCCGCGAGGGTCCTGCTTGTCGCCTGGTCGCAGCAGGTTACCCTGCATCCTCCGTCGCCCCCAAACTGGTCCAAGGCGCTGTGACCACAGAACCTATCGCCATTTCCCCGCGGTGGTTCCAACCGATGGCCACCGCCGGGAACTGCGTGATTTAATTTAGAACCTAAAATCCGTGACACTGTACTTTAAAAAGCTTGGGGTGCAAAACGAGAGGCTGTCAGAAGCCGGCGGCGCCTGGCGGCGCCCATCCGACCTCCTGTGAGGTTTCTGTCAGCATCAGGCACGCGGTGGGGACCGCTGTGACTCGCGCCGCGCCTCCAGGTCTCCTGGCGTGGCGGGAGTCGCTTCGCCACTTGGCTGGAGGCGATCCGGCTGAGCTCTGTCTATTCGTAGGTGTGGCGCCTCTCGCCTGCGCTTCGGCCATGGAGGTGTTGCGGCGCTCTTCTGTCTTTGCTGCGGAGATCATGGATGCCTTTGATCGTTCGCCTACAGACAAGGAGCTGGTGGCCCAGGCCAAGGCACTAGGCCGGGAGTACGTGCACGCGCGGCTTTTGCGCGCGGGCCTCTCCTGGAGCGCACCAGAGCGTGCTTCACCGGCTCCTGGAGGACGCCTGGCGGAGGTGTGCACCGTGCTGCTACGCTTGGGTGAGTATGGGGCACTAGCAGGTACCATCCCAGGCTGCCCCATAGCTAGTTAATGGTCCTGCCTGCTGTGTTTCGGGTTCCGGGTACAGCTGTTCTACTGACATGCCCTTCTGGGGACAAGTCCAGCCCCTCTGCGGCTTTGCCGCACCCTCCCTGTGGGGTAAAGAGGAGGCGTGTGTGGGAGCCGGGATCCGTCTGGAATGGAGAGTGTGCAAGGATTGGCCACCCAGGTTGGTGCTTCTCTGTTCATCCCCAGGCTTGCCTGCTTGCTGGCTCCTTTGTCTCAGGTTCCCCCCCACCCCAACCCCCACTCTCCCACCTCTCCCGTGCCGTGCCTGCTTAGCCCAGATCGCAGACATTCTTGCCACAAACCACAGAAAGCTCTGAAGAGTAATATTTTTACAACTAAACTTTATTGTGACCCTTGTACTCTGCTGGACTAAAAAATCCTTTGTGGGACCACATGTCCCAATGTTTGTTTTGGCAAAAAAGGCCTTTCAGTTTTTCGGTTATTGGCTGAGGTCCGACACCTACTCTAGTTTCCCTTGATGGGAAGCCCCCTCCCCGGGGCCTCTTTGAAGGGCGCCTGGGACACTTGTTTTTGGGGTCACACATTGCTAGCTCCGTAGATCTCTTTAGCTCCTCTAAGGCCTGGGCATGTGTTGGGGAAGGGTAGGCAAACCTTGATCCTGGACAGTTCACCTTACCGCAGCCAGATGCTGGAGTAATAGCAGAGATTTAAAAAAAAGGGCTGTGTGTGTGTGTGTGAATGGGTGTCAGAAAGAGCTGTGTGCACTCTCCTGGTTGGAAGGGGCCTGTAGGACCCTTCCTGAGAGATGCGGTGTGCACACATGCGGTTGTATAGGCCCTGCATCTTTGCGCTGGGCCAGCCTCAACGAACAGGGCTGTGTAGGCATGACCTGCTTAGGAGTGAGAGATGGGCACTGTCCATCTGGCCTGAGCTGGGTTCCCAGGAGGGCTATGCATGGATGGAAGGGAGCTATCTCTGGGTTTGTGGAGAGAGTGAGTGAAGGGGTTTGGCTGGGCAAACTCATCAGAGAAGGAGACCATTGGCTGTCTCTGAAGAAGGGGACATCTTGACCTCCTGGGAATCCCCATGACACCTGGGTGCCATGGAGGAAGTCCTGCCTTGGGTCTTACCCACTCAACTTCTGGCCTCACAGTCCATTTTGCAGGTCCTGAGAGGCTTGAACACTGACCTATGGAAAGAAGCAGGTGCAAAGCCTTGCACTCAGCAGTAGTCCTCTGAGTCTTCAAGAACTTTAGGGTCTTTTTCCATCACCCAGTCCTGTTCCTACACTCTGCAGTTTAGACCCTTCTAGACAGCTAAGGGGATTCCTGGAGAGAGACCCTGAATCCCAAAGTGTTCCTGTTCAGATTATGCTTGGTGCTGTCATTACTGTTCAGGGTGAATTCTAAGGTTAGCAGTATCTCCCTGACCCCCAGCATGGGCCCAGCCACAAATGGGAAGCAGTATATCTTATGTCCCTGAACAGTCTCCTGGGGTCAGTCTCCAGAGACCCCCCCAGGGTTTATCCTTGGCAACAGCCAGGCCAGTCTTGGGAATTTCCATGCCATCTCTTCATCCCTTGGCCCTCCTCCCGATTCTGCTCTGGTTCCAGATCTTAATTAATTAGATAGAGCACAGCTGGCCTCAGGGATGACGTGGGCGTCCTTATCGCTAGGCAGCAGCAGCATTTCCCTATTTGCTTTGGCTGGGGAAGTGGCTGGGCCTGGGACACCCAATCAGAGGCTGCATGGAATTCCCGGCATCCTCTTTCCCTGTGCATGCATGATGCTGCCAAGGGCAGTGTAGCCCAGGGGGCAGGTGGGACTGTGGAAGGCATCTTCTTGGCACAGCCATGGCTGGGCTCATGTAGTACCACACGAAAAACACACCCATTTGGCACCAGGAGCCCAGGTTGGCATGTGGATGATAGTGTGCCAGGCCCATGGCTCAGCCTCTCCAAGTCCGTTTTCTGAGCCATTACCAGTGATGCTAGCACCTAAGCCAGCATCATCTTGTGAGGCAGCAGGGGGTGAGCACATATATGTGGTCTTCCAGCCAAGCTCCTCTTTATATTGGATTCTTCCTGCCTGCCTGGCCCCTGTATACTGCTCAGTCCATCCACTGGCTGCCTGCCTGCTGTGAGTCACTGAGCAGGCACAACTCATGCTCCACTGTAGGATTCCTGCCTCACTGGCCCAGCCAGCTTGCCCTAGGGGGCTTGGAGGTTCCACAGCCTCCCTAAGTCTCTTTGTTCATGGGGCCAAGGTTGGGAGAGTCAAATGGAGTAAGATAAGGTGAATAAGGGGTGGGAGTCAAACAGGTTAAGTGGGGATCAGGGCCCAGTGAAGGGGAAGGTGTTAGCTTGGAGGTTAAGTAAGGTCAGGTGGATCAATCAAGTGCAGGATTGAGTCTTGGTCAGTGCTGGCCACAGGGCTAAGGTGTGAGAGCGCCTGAATTGCTTTGTGCCCATGCAGGGGATGAGCTGGAGCAGATTCGGCCCAGTGTATACCGAAATGTGGCCCGGCAGTTGCACATCTCCCTACAGTCTGAGCCTGTGGTGACGGATGCCTTCCTCGCTGTGGCGGGCCACATCTTCTCGGCAGGTAGGTCTGGCCTGTTTACCCAGGGCACTTCTGGGAGGGACTTAACATCTGTGGATCAGGCAGGTTTGCAGGGATAGAAAACTCTCGGGATCTTCTGACACAGCCCTCTGGGTTCTAAGTTACTGCCATCACACAGGCCTCCTGGCACTTGGGGCTGTTCTGAACTGTGTGTGTAAAGCCCAGCCCAGTGAAGAGCTGGCTCACACAGCACTGCTGCAAGGTGCTGCTGGGTATTTTGTTCTCATTCATTCATTCATTCATTCATTCATTGAGGAAGGGCTTCTCTGTGTAGCCCTGGCTTCCCAGAACTTACTCTGTAGATCAGGCTGGCCTCGAACTCAGAGATCAGCCTTCCTCTGCCTCCTGAGTACTGGGACTAAAGCTGTGTACCACCATACCTGGCTGTTTTTATTACAGTTTTATTTGGTGTGTGTGCATGCTCACATGCTCAACCACAGCACATAGAGTTCAGAGGGCAACTTTTGGGGGTTGGCGCTCTCCTTTTTTGGGTCCCTGAGGTTGAACTCAAGTCTTCAGGCTTGGCTGTAGATGACTTTATCTTCTGAGCCATCCCACTGGTCCTGCTGCCGGTCATTCTGAGGGCTGTTGACACAATTCTGCCCTTTGATGGTGGTCCAGCACCGCCTGGGGCTGCGGTGCCCTGCAGGGCAGTGGCCCTGTGGACTGCAGCAGCATATCCTGGCCTTCTAGTGACCATGATACTTGAATTTCCAACGCTAGATCCCTATGGGGCAGTTAAAAATATGAGCATCCAGAACAGTCTGTGACTGTGTTGGTCATAGGCACTTTAGGAGAACAGAGACCCTGGTGTGGACAAGTGTGGCCACGTTCCCCTGTGGCTCTCCCAGGTGCTTCCATCTTTGCTTCAGGAGGGAGTGCTAACCCACCTCTCAGCTCCTGCAGGCACAAGTTCACTTCTATTCGCTGCCCTAGACATACAGGAGGCTGAAACACTCTTCTCCCCAAACCCTCCCTTTCCATGCTCTTTTCTAGGAACCCCGCTAGATAGCTCGTTCATGTGAATCACTTACTCCAGGTCCATGTGATCTCTGTCTGGGAGTGGGAGGCCCAGGCAAGCCTCAGGAGCATCACATGGCAGACCAGGGTCAGCTAATGTGACTCTTGTACTGAAAAATGCAAGGCAAGGGGCTGGGCTGTGGGAAAAGTAGGTGAGTGTGTGGGTGGTGGAGCGGGAGAGGTGGAGAAGGGCTGTGGCGTGGGGGTGAGGGAAACTGAAGGAGGAATTAATGAGCAAGCTCCTGTCCCTTCCTGGAGGGTCACCTGGAGGCCCCTGGTGGGAATGGCAGTGGGTGGGCTCAAAAAGGAAGCCAGCAGCCCAGAGATTTGGGTGGAGGACCACCCTTGCCCTCTCTGGAGGTTTCCAGCTGACGCCATCCAGGGGTGGCTGCTTGGGTATCTGTTTCCAAGCTGTCAAGCAGGCCAGTTTACGAGCCATGGATGGCTGGATTTATAAGGAACTTTGCTTCTGAGACCACAGATCTGGCCCACTGATGTCTTCGTTGAGCCCAGGGGAGGGGTTGGGTCTCAGTGGTAGGTGTGAGCATGAAAAAGGGACTGAAGCCTTGGGTGGTAGTGAGTGTGAGCTGGGGAGAGGTCGGAGTAACCTTACCCCATTTCTACCCTGCCCCGTGCAAGTCCACCCTGAGCGTGGAGTCTGCCCAGAGAGGCACTTGCTTTGGGTGATCCTTCTCAGGGACAGAGCCCTTTCCAGCTGACGCCAGCCATGGGTGGCCGCTTGAGTGTCTGTCTCCACGCTGCAGGGAGGAGGTGGGGATGCAGGCCATGGGAATGCAGGGTGGTCACAACTCACTGGAGGCCAGGAAGCACCGGCAGACTTTACAAACAAGCACGAGATGTTCAACATCATCAATCACTGTGTGTGCGCCAGAACAGCTTCATGCTTACTGGGGTGGCCAGACATCCACGGTGTTGACGAGGGTGTGGGGAACACATGTGAAGTGTGGCCATTGTGGAGTGCTAGCCACCAGCCCAGCAGGTCCTCCAATGGTAAAGCATGGCCTTTCCATATGACCTGCCCAACTGCAACTAAGTGTAAACGTAAGAGAGATAAAATACAGGAGAAGCCAGGCGGTGTGTACTCCCAACAGCATTATACAGGCATGTGTCTATTGGCTGGCATCGGATGTGGAACTAGTCAGCTACAAAGAGGAGGGAGGCTGTGTACTGCAGATGAGCTTACATGTGCCGGACACAAATGCCATGTTTTTGAAATGTGCAGACTACAAGTTGAGGTTGGGTGGCTATGGGAATTCTCCTGGAGTACTTAGATGTTCTGGAATTAGAAGGGCTGCAGAGATGGCTCAACAGTTAAGAACACCAGAGGCCCCATGTTCAATTCCCAGCACCCACATGGCAGCTTACAACCAGCTGTAACTCTAGTTCTATCCAGTTCTAGGCGATCTGAGCCCTTTTCTGGTCTTCTTGGGCACTGTTTATATGTGGTGCACAGACATATGTGCAGACAAAATACTCATACATATTGAAAATATATAAATCAGGCTGGGTGTGGCCACACATAGCTGTAAATCCCAGCTCTCTGGAGGCAGAAGCAGCGGATGTCTGAGTTTGAGGGCAGCCAAGTCTACATAGTGAGTTCCAGGACAGCCAGGGCTATATAATGGAAAGGCCCTGTCTCAAAAAACAATACCACCCCCACCAAATCTTTAAAATGTTCCAGAATTAGAAAGTTGCATGTTTATAGTTAGACAGTCTATAATTATAGTTTGCATGTGCTTGCGGACGTAAGGGAAGCAGGAGCTCCCCAAGGCATGCTCCTGCACAGCATCTTCCTCTGCTCTCTACTCGGCTGGAACTCACAGATATAGGCCTGCCTCTGCTTCCTGAGTGCTGGGATTAAAGGCAGGTCTCACCACTGCCCGGCTCTCCTACTCTTTTTTTATTGAGGTGCCATGCATACAAGTTGGGGTGGGGGTGGCTATGGGAATTCTCCTGAACTGATAAGATGTTCATTTAAACTGTACATTTAGCCACATTAAATGTCAGCATCGGTGGCATTTAGCACATTCAGCATGCTGTTTGTCCCAATCCTGAGGACCTACCCACCTATCAGCAGGCTCTCCCTGTCCCTCACCCCCCGGCCTCCCTGCATGTTTTGTCTCTGTGGGTATGCCTGCCCTGTATTTCCTGTAGGTGGGACTGGAATTGTGCCCTTTTATGTTTATCCTTCCCCTTGCCATGTTGTGGCATTCATCAGAACTTCACTGCGTTACTAGCTGTATAATAAGGCAGCCACACACTCCCTGAAGTTGGCTTAACAAGCATTTCAATTTTCCTTGTTGGCTGTTGTGAATGGTACTCTGGTGAACATCTGTGCGCTGCTTCATGCATTGTAAGAGGTTATTCTCAATGCTGCATGGAGGCAGGGTGAGGGGCATTTCACAGTCTGTAAATGCTGCTTCTTAGGTTAACACCTCACAGGGCCTATGGCTGGCTGGGCATGCTTTTTAGCTCTTGTCAAACACTCTCCAATTATCTTCCCCAGCAAAGCTGAGAACAGCAGTTACTTTAACCCTTATCTCATCTTCACAAGTGAGTGTGTGTGTGTGTGCATACATGTGTAGGTCAGAGGTTAATGATGAGTATCTTCTTTAGTAGCTTCTTCCAATTGTTTTTTGAGACAATCTCTTGCTGAACTTAGAGGTCACTGATGGCTAGACTGGCTGGCTAGTAAGCCCTACAGATCCTGCCCCAGTGCTGCTTTGATGCCAGCACTGAGATTACAGATACATGCCAGCATGCCTAGCTTTTTATATGGGTGCTGGTCCTCAAGCTTGCATAGCAAACACTTTATTCCAACCCTTAAGGCTTTTAACACAGTGGGCCACAACTATATCTTGTTATAATTTATCTTGTGCTGTTAACTAGAGGAAGGAAACAGGTTTTTTTTTTTTTTTTTTTATGTGCTTAATGTATTATGTGAACTTTCTTTTTGGCTCTGTCAATCTCAGGACCTCTTGCCTCAGCTTCCTTAAACTAGATTACAGGACTATAATACCACACCTACCCTTCTTTTTAAAAACACACACAAAATATATTTTGTGTGTGTTTTTTGGTTTCTGTCCTGGAACTTGCTCTGTAGATCAGTCTGGCCTTGAACTCACAGAGATCCAACTGCCTCTGCCTCTTGAGTGCTGGGATTAAAGGCATGAACTACCACAGCTTGGCTTAAAAGATTTATTTTATTTTTAATTACATCTATGTGTTTGTACTTGTGGTGGATGTGTGTGTGTGTTCAGGTATCTTTGTAGGTCAGAGGCATCACAGATCTCCTTGGAGCGGGAGGCACAGACACTTGTGAGCTCCTTATTGTAGGCCTTGGGAACAGAACTTGGTCCTCTGGAAGAGCAATATGTGCTCTTTAACTGCTGAGCCATTTCTCCTGCTCCCCATCTTGACATAAGAATGTATGTATTAAAAAAAAAAGGAATGTATGTATTGCAGTCTGTCCTGAATTGAACTCTTTCTGCTTCTGCTTCTGCCTCAAGTGTTATGATTATACCAGGCAAGGCCTTATTGCTCTTTAAAAAGGCAGTACTGGTAGGAAAGAATACATTTCTGCATTTTTTCCTATTGTCATGTGTGTATGTACATTTTGCATGTCTATGGGCACATATGTGTACATGTCCACATGGAGGCCCAAGTTTGATTTTGGATATTGTCCTCAATAACTCTTCTAATTTATTGAGGCGGGATTTCTCAGTCATATCCAGAACTTGTTGATTTGGCTAGTCTTGCTAACCAGCTTGTTCTAAGGATCCTGTCTCTGCCTTCCAAGGTTGGAACTGGGAGGTGGGCTACCATGCCCAACCAGCTTTCTGGGTTCTGGAGATTTGAATGCTGGTGTCTCAGGCTTGCATAGACTAACTACTGGACCATCTCCCCAACCCCTAAATCCTTATATGTTAAGGTGCTGCATGTAATACCCCCCACATTACTGTTCATCTACCTTAATTCAAGTGTGGGTAGCCCCTGACCTACTGCCGTGATATCAAGGTTCAGAGTAGCAGACTAAACAGAGTTGGACACACCCTTGACGTTGCCTGCTGTTCTCCTTGTCCAGTTCTGAGTCAGTCTGGCTCCTCTGTGCTGAGCTGCACTGCTTTCCTGTGGACACCTCTATCAGGTGTGGGTAAGGCTGTCTCATCCTTGCCTCCAGCAGGTATCTATTAGAGGCAACTTCCATCTACCTAAGAACTGCCTGAGAGGGAAAATCTGACAGGCTGGAGATGGTCAAGTTGCATCAGTATAGTACGTCGCCAAGTGCCCTGTAGTGGTGGCCTGCAGGCAGGGCCACCCATCTCTGTTGTCATTGCTGGTCACCAGTGGATGATAGGCAGGAAAGTAGGTCAGAGAAGCTCAGCTCTTCATGGTCCTCTTTGGGCCAGACACCAGCTTGGGTCTGGTCTGATCAGCAACTTTCTCTCTATAGGCATCACATGGGGCAAGGTAGTGTCCCTGTACTCAGTGGCTGCGGGCCTAGCAGTGGACTGTGTTCGGCAGGCTCAGCCTGCCATGGTTCATGCGCTGGTTGACTGCTTGGGGGAGTTTGTGCGAAAGACCCTGGCGACCTGGCTTCGGAGGCGTGGTGGATGGGTGAGTCTGAGCATCAGCAGGGCTGTGGGGTAGGGGTCCTGGAAGAGGGGTGTGCTGTAAGCACAAGGGTGTGAGAACAGAAGGATGGAGTGGGGTGGAAGGCAGGGCAGCGGGCAAGGGCTGCAGGACTCAGGGTTGCTCTGAGACAGGCAGGTGGCTGGCTCTTCTGTGCCTGCACTGACATGCTTCCTGACCATGAACTCTTGTCTCCCTGCTGCCCCACGGTGACGCTTGGCAGAACAAAGCCAACATGGGTAGGCCCATCAGTACTGCCCAAAGCACCCTCACTTCCCTCTTAGGAGCCTCACTTTTCTGCATTCTCAAGAAGCAAGACCTGGAGGTGGGGTGTCAGGATCAGACCCTCCCAGTCTCTATGCCTGACTGCCTACATGATTGACCAAACCAAAGATGCTTTTTAGGTTCTGGGCATGGATGATAGGCTCCACCCAGAAGCCTCTGTTTTCACCTATAAAATGGGTAGGCAAAGATGTCAGACTTGAGACCTTTCCCCATCTAACGCTCAGGTGTCTTGCTCAAGTTTTGGTTCAGATAGACCATAACCTCCTTTCTCAAACAGCTTTCTTTGTATGTTCCCTTTGTGATTTGGAAGACTTTTTTCTAGTGTAAGGTACAGGGGCCTCAGGTGCCTGGCTTTGTTAACTGTCTCTTTTATCTCCCAGACGGATGTCCTCAAGTGTGTGGTCAGCACAGACCCTGGCTTCCGCTCCCACTGGCTTGTGGCCACACTCTGCAGTCTTGGCCGCTTCCTGAAGGCTGCGTTCTTCCTGTTGTTGCCAGAGAGATGAGCTGCACACCAGGGCAGGGGCCATTCCTAGGGCCCCTGGGCCCAACCCAAGAGGCCCACAGCACCTGCAAAGCACCTCCTGCACTCAAATTGGGAGCATCCAACCCCTGGGGCCCTGTCCCAAACCCCATTCCTTTGTGGACCCTGGCCTCTGGGAGGGGTGAGTGGAGAAGGCTGGAGTCTGGAGCTGGCCTCTGTGTCTACTATAGCTCTTCTCCTGGAACTCCTGCCAGAAAGTCACCATGAGTGTCCAGCTCTAGAGAAAGGGACCTGTGAACACTTTTACTTGATGTCCCAGGCCCCACCTTGGGAAGGGGCCTGCCCAGGACATAAGCTGGTCTCAGTCTGTTTGGGAAGCAGGCCCTGTACATTTGATCTGGTTAATGCAGGAGAAGCCAGGGATGTTTACTGTCCCTAAAGTCTGAGAAGAAGGCTTCTTGCTGCTGCTTAGGCTATTTCTAGATGAAGAAGGTGTCCCTAACCCACAAATGGGTCCTTTGGGGCAGGGACCAGGGATGTAGGGCTCTATGCTAGTAGTTCAGCTGACCAGTAGACAAGAGGCCCTGTGGATGAGGAGCTCTGTGTAAGTTGTACTCCAATAAAGTGCTAACCCAGTGAAGTGTTAGACCCTACTCTGCTTTTCTGTCTGTCCTCACAGGACTGCCAGACATCACCTGGTCCAAGAGCTCAGACTCCAGGGAAGCCCAGTCCTTCAGGGTGTACTAGAGGTTCAACACCCTTCCCTAGCTGCTATGTTCTGAGCAGCTTTGAATTTGACCTGACTAGGGGCTGAGAGGGGATGAAGAAAGACCACATGGTCACATGTTCAGAAAAGCTGGGATCAGGCAGGGTGTGTGCACTCTAATGGAGTGGGAACAACCTGGAACCTTAGCTTGTTACATACAGCACCAGGGGAAGGGTTAGCTCACCTTAATAGAGATCTGTAGATGCAGTCTCAGGCTGTAATCATCCAGGAGGAGGACGCTGCAGTCACTCATTTTAGTCCACACTGGTCAAAGCATAAACACTCATACTTGCACATATTGTCAACATTCATCCAAACCAAAGGAAGGTTTCTCCTTCCCATGGGTCTGAGGCATTGGGTCCCTGACATGACCATGGCTATGTTAAACAATCTATGTTCACTCAGGACTTTATTTCCTTTTTACACATTTACTTGGCTCCTTATATCCAGTACATACATCTTGATGCTTGTTTTCTACATCAAGCCATGGAGTGTTTTGGAGCCCCAGTCAGACCTGTAGTGCTGGAGATACGTGCTGTATGCCCTGTCCTCCTGTCTCCTTGGACCCATCCTTTGACTTGACTTAGCCTAGCAGCTTATCCTCCTACCAGGCTGTGTCAGTCTGATGGAGGTCCTGTAAAAAGAAGCCTTGTAGCCACATAGGGTTCATTTCTGCCTGGAGGGCAATGAGGCAATGAACCATTTGCTTTAAGCTGAGCCACTGTAGTGACCCACTTTAGAAACCATTAGAGGTATGAAAGGTTGATCTGATAACACAAGAGGGAGGGGTTCTGATATTGGTTCTCCAGTCAGTCCGTGCAACAGCAGAGAGCCCTGTGCTAGTCCAGAGAGTGATGTGGCAATATTCAAAACATAGGGAAGGCCAGGTTCTGCTGACCTGGACACTATCCAAATGGAGTTCCATGCACATAGGTTACTCCTAATTATTCTAGACAACATGGGGAATGAAAATGGTGTCCAGGGCTTCAAATTCCCAGCAATAGCACCCTGTAAAAGCCCTCAGAGTTACACCTGCCCCAATAGAGACTACCTTTTTCAGCCACAGAGTTGAAGTTGCTGAGCATCCAGTCAGAGCCTCTCCTTACCAGTGGCTAGATCATGGCACTGGTTGAACTGGTCTCACAAGGGTCTCTTGTGCAGATGGCCTTGAGGAAGCTGGGGACACTGGATCTAATGAGAGGTCCTAGCTCACAGAAACAGCTTCCCACAGCAGCAGATTTCTCCCTCTGAGGACAGCAAGCCCAACCACCAGGAGGCATGGTACGGGCCTCCCAGGGGTTCTTAGGACCCCTACTGTGCTGTTTATGAACCTGTAGCAGGACACAAGTCCCATAGGACCCCAGAGAGGAGGGGACAGGAAGTGCATTGTCTCTGAAGAATTTTTACTTTTTTTTTTTTTTTTTTTTTTCCTGGTTTCTCAAGACGGTTTCTCTCAGTAGCCTTGACTGTCCTGGACTCACTTTGTAGACCAGGCTAGCCTCAAACTTACAGAGATCTGCCTGCCTCCCTGAGTGCTGGGATTACAGGTGTGTACCACCTAACCTGGTTTCTTTGTTTTTTTGAGAGAGTTTATCCGTGCAGCCCTGGCTGTCCCAAAACTTGCTCTGTGAACTCAGATCTCTCTGCCTCTGATTGCCAAGTGCTGGGGTTAAAGGTGTGAATTTTTACTTTCTTATTTATGCAAAGTGATGGGAAATGTGTGGAAATGGCTATCAAGGGTGGGAGAAATGAGTTGGGTCAGGCTGAATTGTTGACATGACTCACCAAGCAGATGAGTTCCAAGACTGGCTGGCTGGCGCATAGGCCTGGTAGTCACTGTGAATTATCTAGAGATTTTTGTTGTGTTTTTGAGAATAGTCTTTCTGTTTAGTCCTGGCTGTCCTAGAACTCAATATGTAGACTAGGCTAGCCTCAGACTCACAAAGATCCTCCTGCCTCAGCTTCCTGAGTACACCCCCACATCTAGTTTAGCTGGCAACATAATGACGAAGAGACTCAAAGACCTAGTGAGTATGAACGTTGGAAGAGGCTGTCTGGTAGCTCCCTGCTCCCCACTTTTGCCAGATTACTTCACCACCCCTTAGGTGTCAGCTCTAGCACTTCAAGCCTTTCATGTATCTGCCTCTAGGCCAACCTCACTGTAATGCTGGCGCTCCAGGTAGGACCCACTGCTTCCTAATGCAGGGATATTCCCCGGTTCAGTGACTCCTGCTCAGGCTTTAGGGCAGTGCTGGAAGGTGGATACCCAGCCTCTCAGCCTTAGTTTTCCTTGCTATATAATAAAGTTGGGACTGAGAACGGAGACATCTTCTAGCTGTCTAACTTCCTAATGAGGCAAGAATTCCATAGATCTGCAAGGTTTCAGTGTTAGAGGCCCTAAAGCCCCCTCATTGGCCTGTCTTTACCTCACACTTGCTTGCCATCCACCTCTAGGCCCTGCTGCTTTCTTGGCTCCTTCCTTCCTATGAAGCCCTAGCTGCTTACCCCATGTTTCCAACCCCAAGAACGCAGGGTGGAATCCATCTCCCGGTGTGGTCTTGGTATTTGCTGCCTGGTGGACAGCAGGTGGAAGGAAGCAGGGAAGGAAGGAAAGAGAGAAAAAGCACTGCTGATGTGTGGGTGGTCTTGTCTTTCCAGCCTTCTGTCCTTGGATCAAATCCTTTGGGTTATTTCCAACACAAAGTAAATGCTCAACTCAGAAAAGGGCTTAAAGTGGCACAGAGATCAGTATGCACATTTAGTTAGAGGACACAATGGGAACATGACACATTACAACAAAAAGATGAAAGTTGGAGACATAAATGGAACAAAAACTGTGAACGCCTATATGAGGCAAGCTTTAAAAACCCCTTAAAGACACGGGTAGGGCAGAACAGGCTGGCAGAGAACCCTCTGACAGGACAGCCCTGCAGGTGGGCACTCCTACAAACCTGATGTATTCCTTATAAAGCAGGATCTTTTCTACCTTAATTAAAACAAGGTATAGAATTCATAAAGGAGGGGGTAGGAGAGAGAGTACACACACACTCAAGAGAGGGTGAGCCAGCACATGTGGTAGGAACCACTCCAACCCCCGGTGAAGACAAATGGGAGAGATTAGTCCTAACTGCTCGCATTCAACCCTATGGCACTAGCACAAATCGAGGAAGCTGGGAGGTCAGGGGTGTGGATAACTGGGGTCGGACTGTCTAACTAAATGCCTACAAAGTTCAGTCTGAAAAAAAAAGTGTCCTCTCATGCCTGGAGATCTTCATTATGTCCTCTGCACCGAGACCAATGGCCGGCAGAGCAAAGGCCGGCATAAAACCCAGGAAATACGTACTGAGTGAAACTGAGTTCTATACTAAAAATGACTAAAATGTTGAGTTTTGTGTTAACATGCATTTTACCTGAATAAAAAATTGTAATTTGAAAGCAAGGCAATTACGATTAATATTCCTAATTCAAAGTAGTTTGTGAGCTCCTTTATTGCGTCAAGAATTAAAAAAAAAAAATCATAAGAGAAATACAAACCCACAGCACTCATTTCCCACTTATCACTGGTCTAAATCCAAGTTTAATACCAGTCTCTTCTGTTCTTGGGGGTGGACACCTGCCTGGCCCATGCACTGGATACAAAACCCCACACCCAAACAGGTAAGTAGCAATCCCACTTCTAGCACTCAATCACAAAAACAAACTGCAAAAATTAAAAAATGACACGAAAGGCTTCATATGTGACTATTTAATGAGCAAAAGAGTAAATGATCCTGATGCTGGCGGTAGGGAGTGCTGGCAGAGCCAGCTGTGCCTCTAGGGAGTAGATGTAGCCTATTCTAGATTTCTGACAACAAAACCACTCAAGGGATTTACGTGAGCAAAATGAACTCACTAGAACCACCAACTCCTAGAAACAACAGAACTGAATTTACATACAAAATTAGTGTCATAGCACAGTCAGAAATTAATATATCATATTTAAACTGTCTTTAATAGGAAAAGTATATATACTAGCAAAACAAATTTTAATCAGCAGTCTTGTTAATAATTTAGTTTAAAATAATTGCATATATCCTATAGAAACATTATTTAAAATTTTCAGTTTAGAATAAACAGAATCAAAGAACTTAAATAAAATTATAATCTTAAACTCAAGTGGAAGTTAGATCACAGGTCCTCTAAGCTGCTTTCTCTCCCAGAGATATCCAGGCTCCTCTGCAATCTGTTCCCCAGGAAGAGCTGATTGCAAGCTGTGACCTTGGAGCTCTCAGTTGCTTCTTCGTTCTCTGTCTTCCTTCGCAGCCACAGACCTGATCCCTCCACTTTCCAGATGGCTTTGAATTATACTTGGAAGTTTATCAGTGCCTTCCTGATTTACTTCCCCAGCCACACTCCCCAAAACCTGCAATAAGAGAACCTAACTTGTTCTAAGGGACTGACGGAAATTAAGGGTTACTAGCACAGTGATGTAATTTTCCTAGTCCTTTGGAGCTGAAGGGAAGTAGGGGCTCTTTCCCCTCAGTACCCCTCCCCCTATCTATCTTGTATCTGTTCTGCTCTTCTCCTTATGAAGCTCTTCCTCAGACTTGAAGTTGCTTTCCCTTCAGGCCCTGAGGCTGTAGCTCTTCTAAGAATCCCATGTGAGGGCTAATTCTCATTCATGTGCATGTGTGGATTGTCTGAAAGGGCCAGACAAGGGTGTCAGACCCCTAGAGCTGGGGTTACAGAAGGTTGTAAGATGCTGGATGTGGGTGAAGCAGTAGGGAAGAGCTGTAAGTGCTCGATCTGCTGAGCCACCTCTTCAGCCATGTAATCTGTATTTGTATGCAGGTATTCATGCACATGTATGTGTGCCACATGTGTGCCTAGTGCCCATGGAGGTAAGAGAGGGGAGGGTATCAAGTTCCCTGAAAGTGGAGTTATAAACAGTTGTTGTGCACCATGTGGATGCTGAAACTGAACCCAGGCCCTCTGCAAGAGCAATAAATGTTCTTCAACTACAGAGCCCAACTCTACAGCCTGTTTTTTGAAACACGGTTTCTTATTGGCCTGGAGCTCAGTCAGGGTAGGCTCAAATCTGCCTGTCTCAGCTTCTCCAGTGGTAGGACTACAGGCATTTCCCATCATACCCAGCTTTGTGTGTGTGTGGGGGTAGGTCAGAGGCGGATGCTGGGTGTCTTTCTTAATTGCTCTCCACCTTTTTTAAGATAGGGTTTTTCTGTCTCGTTGTGGCTCTGGTTATTCTGGAACTCCCTATGTAGACCAATATGGACTTCAAACTCAGATCCACCTGTCTCTGCAGCCAATGTTGGGATTAAAGGAGTGTACCATCATGCCAGGTTCTATCTTATTTTACTTGCGGTTGTGAGCCTAGCCTTTAATGGCTGAGCCATCTCTCCAGCCCTCAGTTCCATCTTATTTAAAAAAATATATTTATTTTATTATTTAGTTATGTATATGGGCACCTGTGGAGGCCAGAGGAGGGTATTGGATCTCCTGGAGCTAGAGCCACAGGCAATTGTGAGCTTCCCCATGTGGGTGCTGGGATCTGAACCTGGATCCTCCAGAATAGCAGCAAGGTGTTTTTAAGCTCCAAGGCATCTCTCTACTCTACCTTATTGTTTTCCTAAACCTTGTTTTTTTTTTTGGCAAGATCTCTCACTGACTCTGGAGCATGTCCACTTGGCTAGAATGAATGACCAGCAAAACCCGGGATCCTCCTGTCCACCTTCCTAGCATTGAGATTATGGGCTACTGCTAAAATTCCTTCACATGGGGAGCCATGGTCAATCTCCTCTCCTAACATTCCCCAAAACACACCAAAGCATGATCCTACCAAGATTTACTTTGGTGAACCATGCCTTTATTGGGCTTTCTTACAGAGCATAAGTGAGGAGTTACTTTCAGGGTAGGAGTGCTCCTCTGCACCACCAACAGACTGCACCTGGAAAGTCTTTACCCAGTGGGGTTGAATGAGGGCACACAGATGGAGCCCCATTCTTCTAGCCTCCCCCAGCCTATATATTTTAGCCCCTTCCAGAGGTCATGTGCAATTAAGGTACAGCTGTAGGTACCTACAGGTGAAAGGGAATGGCTGGCTACTCAGGTTCTCCTGACCCTCCCCAACCCTCCCTGAGGCAGAGTACATAGTCAACAAGCCCAGCTAGGATGCTCTTTTGTAAGCAGACAGTCTCTCTACCTAAAGGTGGTGGTGGTTTGGCTTGGAGGATGGTCATAACATAGGGCAATTTGGCCACACAGAGTTTTTGCATAGATGTTAGAGATTGAATTAAAAAACTGTACTGCCTGAGCACCCCCCCCCCAGCCCCTCATCTGTATTTTTAAATGTGTACATCACAGGCTAATGTAGTCAAGAGATGAGTGTGTGTTAGTCAGCTTTCTTACCACTGTGACAGGATGTTCAGATTATTTGACTCAGGGCTTCAGAGGTGTCAGTTCACCATGGCCAGAAGGCTGCTGTGAAGCAATTCCCATCACAGTGGCCAGGAACAGAGCAAAGGGGATACCAGAAGAGCCAGGGCAGGATACCCAAGGACACTCCCTAACCTATTTCTTCCAGCTAGGCTCCACTTCCTACCTTTCACCACTTATTGCCACCAGAGTATAACCCATCAGATGATTAATCCACTGATTAGGTCAGAGCCTTTATGATCTAATAGTGTCTGGAGACTGGCTTCACTAATCCCGTAGGTACTTCTCAATGCCAGCAAACTCACACTTAACTGCCGTGAGAGGTCAATCACTGCAATGTAACTTGACATGTTATCCTAGGGAAAATAAGAGAAAACATACAGAAAATGACCTCGTGGGGCTGGGGATGTGGCCCAGTTGGTGAATAGTATGCATGAAGCTCTGGGTTTGATCCTCAGCACTGCATCAAATCAGGCTTGGTGGTACACACCTGTAACACAAGTACTTGGGAGGCAGAGGCAGGAGCATCAAGAGTTTAAAGTCATCTTGGGCTACATAGTGAATTTGAGATCAGCTTAGGCTACATGAGGACTTGTTTCTAAAACAAAACTCTCCTGGCTTTTGTTCATGGAAAGGCCTGGAAGTTGTGCAACACACATGAAGCGCTTGTGTATTTCCAGGCTTTGGTCTCTTTTTTTCACCCACTAGAAAGATCCAAGGCTCTGGGACCTGAGTAGAGTTGGGTCTGGGGCAGGCAGCCCCACCAGGTTCACAGATCAAAGGCTCATTTGGCCTCTAGGGGATACTTTGAGTACCAGCTGTTTGCCAAAGCAAAAACAGCACCTTACTGAAATTGCATGCAACTCACAATTAAGCGTTGGACTGACAGCTAGGAAAGGGCAGACGGGTGGTGGGTAGAGTAGGAGTGCTCTGTCTGCTGGGTGTCTCTGGACAACACTGGGTACCCTTACTCCAAAGCTCATACCCAAGGAGAAAGCACTGAGTGAGTATGCCAGCTTCGTGGCTCAGGTGGCCAACTCTGCTAGTTCTAGAGGGGGCTTCTGGCATGACAACCAGACGTAACAGAGAAGAGTACAGCCATGCTGCTGACCTTATGGTCACACACAGAGAACTTTAAGGGAGAAGGCTGATGGAAGACTGGCAATCAACATGCAAGGTTGAGAGCCAGGGTAGGCTGGTGGGGCTAACTGTGATGAGTCCTGGGTTCCACCTCAAGTACTTAAGGGGAAAGGGAGAGAGGGAGGGAGGGAGGGAGGGAGAGAGGGAGGAAGGAAGGAAGGAAGGAAAGAAGGAAGGAAGGGAGGAAGGAGGAAGAGAAGGAAGTAGGGAGGGAGGGAAGGAAGTAGGGAGGGAGGGAAGGAATTAGGGAGGCAGGGAAGGAAGAAGGGAGGGATGGAAAGAAGAAGGAAGGGAGGGAAGAAAGGAGGGAGGGAGGGAAGGAAGGCAGGTTGGTCTACTCTTCACCAAGCATGCCCGAGGGGATGAACAGCTGAGTGTGAGCCCCTTATATGCTATAAAGGGCAGGACCAACCTCCTTGGAAGTGCCTCCAGTCAGAATTTAGGTGTAGCTTTCAGGCTACAAGGGAAGAAGGGAGGGAGCTTGTGGGGCAGGGGAGGTGGCACGACAAGCTCATTCACATCCTCTTGGCAGCAGAGCTGATTCTGGACAGTTTATGTTCGTGTGGCTGATGGCTCCTGGGGTGGCAGCCCAGGGCTCTACTGAGGTACTGGCTCTGTACTCTGGTAATGTCTTTTGTCCTCAGGTGTTCACTTCTGGCAGCTTGAGTAGTCTGGCTCCGCTGTTCAACAGTCTATGACCCTGTCTCTGTTTGCCACGTGAGGTTTCCCACATAGAGGTGTATTAAGACAAAAACTTCTGTCCTGTAGAACAGAGCTGTGATCCCGGACTTGGGAGGCTGAGGCAAAAGGATGTTAAGTTCACAGCCAGCTTGGGCTTTTTGCAGAAGAGGGTTAGGTATTAGAGGGCACAGTGTGCACTATAGTTTTTACCTAGCATGGGCTGGATCCCCAGCACTGCAAAAAACAAAAACAAAACCTGTAAAAAGTAAATGGAGATGGAAGGGGGAAAGGGAGGGAGGGAAGAAAGGAGGGAACATGAGATCCTTTCTTAGTATCTTTTTGTTCATTTGAGACAGGCTTTCTCTGTGTAGCCTCGATGGCCTTGAACTCACAGAGATCCACCTGCCTCTGTCTCCTGAGTGCTGGGATTAAAGGCCTGTGCCAGCACAGCCTGGACTCCTTCTTAATATCTTAAAGAAAAGACTAGAAAACAAACTATCAGCAGCAGATAAAAAATGTACAGTCTACACAGTGATAATATTCAAAATCTCAGCCATAAAAATAAAGGCCTTTTATTTGGTTTTCTATGCCATTACAAGAACATCTGGACAACACCTCTGTGTCAGCAGAGCCTGTGGCCACACCATGTCTGCGTAGGATGTCTACTACACTGGGGGACTAGATGCAGGAGTCAGGCTCTGCTCCAGGCTCTGGGAGCTGCTCCAGGTTATGGGGTTACCTTCTTGTAGGTAACATGAAGATGCTGAGTCATTGGTTGTGTAGTGGTTGCCATAGAGACCGTCTGTTCAAGTTTGCCTTCAGAATTCAGTCTGAATTTTCGAGTAATCTGAGTGGAGAACAAAGCAAAGCACTTAAGTTTTGTATCTTCAAAATATTCAAAAAAGCTGGGTGTGGTGGCGCATGCCCGTGATCCTAGCACTCAGCAGGCTGGGACAAGACAACTGTCTCAAATTCTAGGTCAGGCTGGCTGTATGAGTTCCAAGCTAGCCTGGGTTGTTTTGAAGAAATAAAAACAAACAGTGCACAAACACGGGAGTACCCACCTGTGTCAGTCACTGGTCACAGGCCTATGAGCAGGGCAATACCCCATGAAGGTTAAGACCCTGGGTGGGAGCCACCATGCGACGCACCAAGATCAAGGTGTTATGATTCTAGGTTCCTCAGTCACTGTTTCCAAGCAACAGGTGAACTCGGGTTGGTACAAACTCAGCTTTCCAGAAGTGACCCTATTGTTTGTTCTGTTAATATTTGATGTTTTGTTGGCTATAAGCTCCCACTTCCATCTGAGCCCTAAACCATATCAAATGTGTTTTTGGAGGACTCTGTCCAGCACACGGGGAACACTGATCTATTATATCATAGCTTTTTTTCAAGACTATGAGTAGATTCTGAGCCATGTCCTCGTGTGTGGGATGCATGGACAGGGTGTGACCATAAGTGAGTGTGTACACAGGCTCTAAGGGCCGATCATTTCAGTGCTCTAGGACATGAGAGAAATTCAGCACACAAGCTGAACTGGAAAATGGACAATAGGAAATATATAGATAAAAGCCTGGGAAAAGAGAAAATATAGATGGAGGCAGAAGAGACACAATGGAAACTGAGGCAAGATAGAAAACTAGATGAGTCAGGAAGGGAAAGCCCTTTACTTCAGGACCTGGTTCTTGGTTCTTGCTGGCTCAGGAAGGGCTTCAAAACACGCACATGCACACACACACGCACACGCGCACACACACACACACACACACACACACCAGAATTAAAACTGATGCCAATAAGTTGAGCACAGTGTGCATGTTTGCAACTCAAGCTGAGGCAGGCAGACGGGTGTGTCTAGCCTGGGCTACATAGTGGACATTGTAACAAAGGTGGGGACTGGAGAGCATGCAGAGCCCAAAAAGCAGACTAAGACTGGACCTTCACTTTCCATCAGCTTCCCAGTCCTAAAGTGCTTAACTTAAAATTCCATTTTAAACAGTTAAGACCTTTACCCTACAAAGTCCTTTTCGAAGAACAATGAAGTGGGGTGGAAAGGGCAGACACAGTGACTTTAATAGCTCTTAATAATGAATGGAAACTTCAGCAAAACAATAACTCAAGTAGGTGTAAGAGATCATGGAGAGTGCTCTGCCCCACAACAGCACACACACTCCTGTGCCCACGTGATACTCTACAGGACCAACTCTACGTTATGCCATAAACCAAGTCTTGATAGATTGTGTCACAGTCATTTTACATTCACAATAGGATTGAAAAGTCAATTACAATACCAGGCATGGTGGCACACACCTTTAGTCCCAACACCCAGGAAACAGAGGTAGGTACATCTCTTCGAGTTTAAGACCATCCTGACCTATATCACAAGTTTTGAGTCAGTCAGGACTACACTTTAAGACCCTGTCTCAAAAAACAGATGGGTGTGTGTGGGGGGGTGTCAAACTCAGAAAACTCTGGCCAGCTCAAACTGCCAAAACCTAAAATGAAACTGGGGACATTACTACCAAGTCTACAGAAATGAAGATAACAAGAGGATACCAGTGTCCTTTGGTATTGTGGGCAACTATCTCCAACAAAACAAAGCAGGATCACTATCAGTGCAAACAACTGGAAAATTAAAAACAGTCATGTATAATAATGCTATCCACAACCACACAGTAAGAATACATTTAGCACATACATGCAAGGCCAATACATTTTAAACCACTATACAATGTAGGATAGGACAGAGAGAAGCATATGCAGTGAGGTGATTTTCATAACACAGAAAGTCAGCTGGACTTTTGATAACAACACCCACATAGTGAGTTTTGAGTGGTCTTTTCAATAACATTTGTGCAGCACCCTGCAGGGTGCTGCAAAGACCTGGCCACCATCTTACACCACAGAAAGCAGTAGCTCCAAAGATCCAGACCTTAGAAGTAACTCTGAACACATTCTCATGCTTGCACGGCAAACATTTTACCACCGAGCCAGCTCCACAGCCCTAGAATTTAACATTGACTGACTGATTTTTTGTTTGTTTGTTTGTTTGTTTGTTTGAGATAGGGTTTCTCTGTGTAGCCTCGGCTGTCCTGGAACTTGGTCTGTAGACCAGGCTAGCCTCAAACTCACAGGGATCCACCTGCTTCTACCTCCTAAGTACTGAGTTTAAAGGCATGTGCCACTACAGCTGGCTTATAATTGAATCTTAAAAAGCAATTACAAAACCCTAAATAAACAATAACAAAATCTATTAAGTCACTATGGAACAAGTTTAAGAACCACGTGAGGCTCACAAATCACTTAGAATCGAGACAGAGAAAGACCCCAGAATAAAGGATGGTCAGGAGGCAGAGGTGGCCCTGGGAGTGGCAAAGCAGACATCTTTCAGTAGGAGCAGGGTAGGAGGACATTCACCCAGGCAGAGGGTAGCGCCCACTGGACACACACTGCAGCCCCACAGAGCAGCGGCCCAAAGAAAAGGCTTCGTGGTAAGCTGCAGCCCTTAAAGAAACAGCCAACAGGTCCTTGTTGACTAGTACAAGAAAACTATTCAGTAAAGCACAGCAGGATCTGCTGGTGTACTCCTGTGATCTCAGCCTTGTAAGCTGGAGGCAGGAAGGTCAGCCAGGTTATATGAGACTGTCTTAAAAACAACCAAACAGGGTTGGAGAGATGGCTCAGAGGTTAAGAGGACTGACTGCTCTTCCAAAGGTCCCGAGTTCAACTCCCAGCAACCACATGGTGGCTCACAACCATCTGTAATGAGATCTGGTGTCCTCTTGTGCCATGCAGGTATACATGTAAGCAGAACTCTGTATAAATAATAAATAAATTAATTTAAAAAAAAAACAACCAAACAAGCAAAAACCCCAAACAAAACAAAACTACCCAGATCAAACAAAAGTAAAACACAAATTGAGAAGCTACTTGTAAACAACATAATTTATCACTCACAAAATGTGTATATCCAATGTTCAATCCCCATCCTGAAAGGCAAAGAGGATGTACATCAGAAGAAAACGAAAATAGGAAACAACCTCGGAACCCGCTACAGAGGGCCTCTGAAAGCCAGAAGAAAACAGGAAACAACCTTGAAACCTGCCACAGAGGGCCTCTGAAAGCTTCTGCAGTATAGACTGTCAAAGCAGATGCTGAGCCTGATGGCCAACTGATGGGCAGAGTGAATGGAATTTTATGTAAGAAGTGGGAAATAGTAAGAGCTGGAGGGAACGGGAACTCCACAAGCAGAGCAACAGAACAAGATAATTTGAACACAGGGAACTTCCCAGAGACTCCTACTCCAACAAAGGACTATTTGTGGAGATGACCTGGAACCCCTGCACAGGTGTAGCCCATGGCAGTTCAGTGTCCAAGTGGGTTACATAGTAATGGGAAGAGGGACTGCCTCTGACATAATCTGATTGGCCTGCTCTTTGATCACTTCCCCCTGGGGGGGGAGCAGCCTTACCAGGCCACAGTAGAGGACAATGCAGCCACTTTTGATGAGAACTGATAGACTAAGATCAGAAAGAAGGAGAGGAGGACCTCCCCTATCAGTGGACTTGGGGAGTGGCATGCATGCAGAAAGGGGAGGGAGGGTGGGATTGGCAGGGGAGGAGGGAGGGGCTTATGGGGGGATACAAAATGAATAAAGTGTAATTAATAAAAAATAAATAAAAGATTTAAAAAAAAATAAAATAAAATTTTCCAATAAAAAAAAATGTGTATATCCAAAGCACAAAAGGATATCCAAATCCAAATTGCAAAAAGAACATTATGTCACAAAAGAACAAGGCTCAGGGAAAATTGCCCAACAGGCTGGATGGCCCATTAGTATGACATCCTGAGGCTGCCCTATGCTTCAGGCAATCCGAGGGACACAGGCTAGAATGCTGTTCCAGAGGGCAACCACATTAATAGCTTCTAGGAGACTGTCATGCATCAGTTGGGCCACTGAGACAGGACAGTTAAGACTGCACTGGCTGACAGCACAGAGAAGGTGGAGTGCACTGGGCCTGGGAAACAGCAATCATTTCTGGGCTCCTTGGTGGTAGTGGTGGGGGGAGAGGTCTGCAGAGGCAGGTAATAGAGGTCAACTAGTGAGTCATAGGGTATTAGTAGGACAAATGTTAAGCCCCACAAAGTTCTGGAAAGAGGCTCTAAGGATTTCTGAAAGTAGCGTCAAAAACAGCCTCAGGCCGGTGGTGGTGTTCGGGGCGGCACCTTTAATTCAAGAGCAAGTGGATCTCTGAGTTCAAGGACAGCCAGGGATACACAGAGAAACCTTGTCTAGAATAGGACAGTATGCTGAAAATGTGAGTCAAGTAAGAGGCAGACACAAATGTTTCTAACAGCCCCAAGTTAGCAATACCCTGTGGTTCTCCAGTGATGAAGGGATAATAAGACTGAATTATCAGCTGGACACAGTGGCTCACATCTTTAATCTCAAAACTCAGGAGGCAGAAGCATGCAGATCTCTGTAAGTTTGAGGCCAGCCTGGTCTACAAAGTGAGTTCCAGGACAGCCAGGGCTACATAGAGAAACCCTGTCTTGAGGAAAAAAAAAAAAAAAAAAAAAAAAAGACTGAATAGCAAACAAAGGAACCTTACTCAGCCATAGAGACCTCCATGGTCAGTCACCTTCCCCATGGTGTTGAGGGACTATCCTTGTGCTTAAAGCTCCAACCAGAACTTTAGCAAGCTCACCAGACCCCGACCTCTGAAACCCAAGTGGCCCTGAGACTCAAAACTAAGCATCATTTAGCTGATCTACAACCTGACAAACAGAGACCTGAACATATAACCAACAGGGGCATGACCATACCAAAACTACCACAGTATCCTAGCTTAGAACACAGGTCACATCCCCAAACAAATATTAACAACCAAGGCATATAATATGCCTCCCTCCTCCAGAAACCAGCACCCTATTGTAGTGTTTCCTTAGAAAAGCAATGTAGCTGAAGCCTATGAATATATTCAAGGACCTTAAAAAGAAAAGATATGAATGTCTCAATGAAGACCAGAAAAACACAAGCCACTAGTTGATTGAATTAATGAAAACAATTCAAGATATGAAAATAGAATTTAACAAAGAAACAGAATCACTAAAGAAAAGCCAAACTGAAATAAGCTCTTGATAAAAAACTCAGGAAGTCAAAAAAAAAAAAAAAAAAAAAAAAAAAAAAACCTCAGATAAAAGCCTCACAAACAGATTAAAACAAGTGCAAGACAGAATTTCATATCTGGAAGATAAGGTAAAAGAAACGGATAGCTCAGTCAAAGAAAATGGTTAGATCTAAGAAACCAAAGTACAAAAACATTCAGAAAATCTGGGACACTATGAAAAGGCCAAACCTACAAATAATAGGTATAAGGAAGAAGAAACTTAGATCAAAGGCAGAGAAAATATTTTTAGCAATATTATATAAGAAAATTCCCAAAATCTAAAGAAAGAGGTGCTTAAAAAAACCAAGTCACGTATAAATGCAGGACCAATGACTTTTTATAACATCACTATTATTGTGATACCCAAACCACATAAAGATTCAATAAGAACAACAACAATTATAGACCAATATTCATGAATATAGGTGTAAAAATTCTCTATAGGTGTAAAAACACCTGGAGACTGAATTCAAGAACACATCAAAAAAGATTATTCACTATGATCAAATTAGGTTTATTCCAGAGATGCAAGGATATTTCAATGTATGTAAATCAACAAATAAACATGACAAAAGACAGAAACCACAAGACCATCTCTTAGATACAGAAAAGGCCTGACAATAATGCAACATCCCTCAATGATGAAAGTCCTAGACAGAAAAGGGATATAAGAGACATCTCAACATAATAAAGGCAATACAGCAAGTGTATAGCTAATATCATTCTGAAAGGACAGAAACTCAAAGCATTTCCACTAAAATCAGGAACAAGAACAAGGGTGCTGTGTTGGTTAGTTTTCTGTTAACTTGACATTAACTAGAATCATTTGGGAAGAGGGGATTCAACTGAGAAAATGTCTCCTCCAGACTGAACTGTAGGCAAGCCTGTGGAACTTATTTTTGATTAAAGATTAATATGGCAGGGCCTATGGGGAGCAAGCTACTAAGCAGTGTTCCCCCATGGCTTCTGCTTCAGTTCCTGACTTCAGGTTCCTGCCTTAAGTACCTGCCCAGATTTCCTTTGATTATTGACTGTGATATGGAAGTGTAAGCAAAATACACCTTTTCCTCCTAAAGTTGCCTTTATCATGGCATTTTATTACAACAATAGAAACCCAAACCACGACAGTTGTAGACTTTATCCACGCCTGTTCAATACAGCACTTGAAGTCTTAACTAGAGCAGTAAAACAACTGAAGGAGATAGAAAGGAAGTTGTCAAAGTATCCTTATTTGCAGACATTATAAATTTTACACATAAAAAACCCTTAAGACTCCCCCAGAAAGTCTTCTTAGCTTCTATAGCTTATAGATACTTTTAGCAAAGTAGCAAAATACAAAATTAACATATAAAAACCAGTAGCCTTCCTATATACAAATGAAACATGCTGAGAAAGAAATCAGAAAAACAGGAGCTTTCACAATAGCATAAAAAAAAAATCTGTGAGTAACTCTAACCAAGCAAGTAAAGACTTGTATAGTATCAAGGCTGGGTAGTGGTGCTCACCTTTAATTCTAGCCCCCAAGAAGCAGTGGCAGGCAATCTCAGAGTTCAAGGCCATCTACAGATTGAGTTCCAGGACAGCCATGGCTACACAGAGAAACCAGTGGCAGGGGGATCCACAACAGCAGATCCAAACTGGACAGAGTGCAGACAAGGATGCACTGTGAAGTCCCTAGAGAAGTTCAAGGTAAAATCTAGGCATGTTTCTCAGTGTGCAAGGTAATTAAAGATTGACGCATTTTGTACTGAAATTATGTGTCTGCCTATGGATATGTGCACATGTGAGTGTAGGCTTCCTTAGATGCTGGCGGTTGAGAGTGTCTGATCTTCTGGAGCAGAGTTACAAACTGTTATGAACATGCTGGGGACTGAACTTGGGTCCTTTGCAAGTGCAGTCCGTGTTCTTGTTCTTAATCACTGAGGCCATCCAGTCCCCAAAGCAAGCTTTGGATAACTGGCAAAGTATGGTGCTGGATCAAAGCAATGTACATAAAAACTAAGCAAATGAAAAGAAGAACTTCCCAAAAGCATGCAGGAGAGAATGCATGTGGAGCTCTGTGATCTATTTAGGCACAGCTGGAACAAGCCAACCCAGTAAACCATGATTCCAACTCTTGAAGTAAAACTGTCCTGTACAAGAGTCTGTCAGTAAAACCTAGACCTCAACACCAACAAGGAGCAATGGACGCATCCTCAGTAATACACGGATCCAAACACTAAAGCAATCAGTTACAACAGTCAGGCCTGATTAAGTCTGAGAACAGGAAATCAATGGACCTCCTGTGTGCAAATTCTCTAAAACTGACAAATCAATGAAGGAAAACACACACACAGAGGCAGGCACACACATACACCCCAAACAAAGAAACCAACAAACAGCCTAATAACCTGGATAATATGATTAGGAAGTACAATTTTTTGAGACAGGCTGTTATGAGCTACCCTTGCTGCTGGCCTCAAGCTTGCCATGTAGCCTGGAATGACAGTGAATTCTTGATCACCCTCCCTAAGTGCTGGAATTACAGATGTGTGCCAACATGCCTGGTTTATGTAGTGCTAGCGACTGAGCAAAGGGCCTTGTGGCACCAAGCACACGAACAACTGAGCTACATTCTCAGTCCTTATTTTTTTGTATTTTTAAGTCAGAATCTCATTCTGTAGCCCAGGTTGGCACAGAACTCACTATATAGCTCAGGCTTGTTTTCAATTCACAGAACTTCTCCATTTCAGCCTCCCAAATGCTAGGATTATGTGTGCCATCACTGCTAGGAAGTGAGCTTTTAAAGGTACAGTCACATAACTCTGAACACAACGGTCAACCTAAGGTTATAACTACTGAGTATCAAACCTCGAATTCCATAATCTCTACCTCCCACCTCCTCAGAAGGACCCCTGTTTCATAAATAAAACCCACAGTGAGTTTTCCAGCAAAAAGAAAACCTTGGTGATTAGATATACTTTGACAAGTGTGATCAAGAAAAACAGATAACTGAGACACACATTAGAGTACAGGTGACAGAATGACAGATACATCCTGAGAGACCAAATAAAATACTTGGAAAATACGAATCTGCAGCTGGAATAGGGTAGAAGACCTGGATCGATATACAGTATGGAAGAAGGTACTGCTGGGGTCTGAGCCTCTGTTCCTATAGCCCATGACACTTTAGCAGAGGTCTACAGATAATCCCGAGCCTCCCTTTTCTAGAAAAGGAACAGCTACAAAGTTCTTACATCGATCTGTAAATAATGCTGACATAAAAATGTATAGTGGCATGTGGAAAAATCAACAATTTCACAAGTAGAAGGTGTGTCCCCGAACCAAGCATAATCAATGCTTTGAAGACACCCTGATCTGCTGCACTGTTAGCATAAAGAGGGGCAAACACAGGCTCTTCTCAGAAGAACCTACAAAACTACTTGATAGAATTTGGTCTTGTGCCAAAGACTCTAGCTGTCAGAAAATACAGGTGTTCCTGCTTACCATAAACATACAGAAGTCACAAGTCCAGCTGGCCATGGCGGTCAAACCTATAGTCCCAGCACAGGAAGAAAGGATTATTTGAGTCTAGAGATGTTAGATCAACCTGAGAAACAGTGAAACCCTGTCTCAAACAAACAATAACAAAAAAACCAAGAAATTTCCTCAGAATCATCAATAATCAATGAAAAGGGGAAAGAGAGAAAAATTTTATGTGCATAGCTGAAAACGATAAAGTACACAAGCATGTTCCTATATGAAAGACTTGCATACTTGAAGCTTTTGCCTGTGTTGACACACTAGAGCTGAAGCTACTGCAGTAGACAACTGAGCTGATACATACTGTTACATCATTTTCCTTCAACTTAATTTATGTACTGAATACAATCTTGATGCTACAGATGGAACCAAGGGCTGCAAGCATCCTGAGCAGAGGGAAACAGCAGAGCCACACACAGCTTCCAGGATGGGAACTGAGTCAGGATCTCATGCATCCTCAGCAGTACACAACTGGATTCACTGGATTCATAGACTCCATTGAAAAGTCACTGTGGTGATACACACTAGTCTTAGAGTTCAGGGGTGGAGGCAGGAGGACCAGGAATTCAAGGCCAGCTAAGTCTACATAGCAAGTTCCAGGACAGCCAGGGTTATATAGAGACCTTGTCTCAAAACAAAAACAAACAACAGGGGATAAAGATGGAGAAAAGAGCAAATGGACCTTCCTGAAGCTACTAAAACATTAAAATCGAGACATAGTACAATGGAATATAAAGGTATATGCTCTTAAATAATGTGTTGTTGGTAAAAAGTTACACACAGGTGGAAAGAAACAGACCCTATGTTCGCATGAGCATAGTCTAAGAGACACACAACACCTGAACCACATGAGGACCAGAAGCCATTCAGTACGAAAATGTCTGAACATATTGAATCACACAGAAAGGCAAATATGACAGATTAAAAGTCTAACAGAGAAAAGCAAAGCTACAAAAGCACAAGAAATGACACAGTATGTATTACTACTATTACTACTACTATTTTAGAGTAGGAAACAAATCCCTAAGCAGGAACCTGAGTGCAGACATGAAAAAGAAAAGACCTGGGGCAGATTGCATTATAAATGAAGGCACTGACTTGGGCCACACTAGCTACACAGGGAACAGACAGCAGATAACAGCCACAGCATGTAAAGAAACAAAACAACCAAAGAACAAAAACAAAAAAACAAAAAACCCTCCCATAAGTCAATAATAGAATCACAACCTACAGCACAAAGTATATTAATATACAAAATAAAAAAGAAAATGGCCAATAAGCACAGAAGATGTACTTTCATTCACAAATTAGACTGAAAACAAGAATGGGATTGAGGAAGGAACCAGTGACTTGCAGGCAATGCTAGTAGCTTCACTGTTAGCAATTTGCCACCCATTCTAAGTGTATTTACCCCTCTGGCTCAGTAATTTAGGAAAAATTTGTCCAGTGTATTTGGGTATATTTTCAAAAGTATAAAGCACAAACATAAAGGGGTATTTGTGATGGAAAAAAACAACAAATCTGAAAGGTACAGGGACCAGGTATTACAGTAGGGATCATTCATACCATGGGAAAAAGTGTAAAAAAGGTAAGAACTAGAGAGAGTGGTAAGAAACTCTGGTAAGGCTACAGTCTATTGGATAGTGAAGTACCACTGCCAAGTGCACTCTGGAAATACCTGGGAGGGAGGTTGGGCTCACCTGCTCCACATGGGGCTCCTTCGCAAAGGAGATCCTGGAGATGGAATGGGATGAGATACACAGCTCCTGCCCGTTCACTTCACCCTCCTCCACTTCCACAATACCTGCAAGGGAGGGGCAGTTAGCATAGTCCCAAGCCACTCCCACCTTCAGAAGCACTGTGTGACTGACAGTCAAGGGAAATCTGAACTTTGCTACTATCCAGGTACAGCGTCTCTGTTCTTACCTGAAAGGAGCTGAGTTACTTTTGACAGATAACAAGACAATAATAACCCAGAATCAATCTGGGTGTACTCAAACTCAGAGGTTAACGATGAGTATTTTCCTGTTTTCTTTCTTACTTTTTTGAGACACGTTTAGTCTCTGAACTTGAGCTCAGTTCAACCTTTGGCTAGGCTGGTTGGCTAGCCAGAAAGCCCTAGAGATCTGCCTGTGTCTGTACTCTCAGTGCTGGGGTTACAGATGTGTTGCACTGTTATTTGGGTACTGGGGATCTAGACTCCAGTCTTCATGCTTACATAGTAAGCACATTGCCCATTAAGTTACCTCCTCAGCCTCTATGCCTGTTTTTGAGAAGGGGTCTCATCAGATTGCTTAGGCTGGTTTGGAATTCATGGAGTTAAGAAATCCTCCTGCAGCCAGGTGGTAATGGTGGTGGTGCACACGTTTAATCCTAGCACCAGGCAGGCAGAGGCAGGTGGATCTCTGAGTTTGAGGTCAGCCTAATTTACCAAGTGACATTCAAGGTTACACAGAGACACCCTGTCATGAAAAAACCAACCAACCAATCAACACACACACACACACACACACACACACACACACACACACGCGCGCGCGCGCGCGCGCGCGTGCACACACACCACCCCCCAAAAAAAGAAAAAGAAAAAAAGAAATCCACTTGCCTCACCCCTCTAAGTAATGAGAAGCACAAGGGCAAATGGTCAATGGAAGGTTATCCTCTGATGACCTCATTCTCCGATGCCTGAAATTCAGCCCTCGTATGTGCACTTCTCAGTGGGCTAGGAGTAGTGCTGAGGAAGGAACCAGGTACAGATAACCCTCTGGCTTTTGCATACTTCCATGTCTGACGGTGCCTGGTGTTAGCTCCATTTCAAGCTAACTAATGCTGAACAGGAGTGAGATTGGACAGGATCAAGGTCACACAGGCTGTTGAGTGATTTCTGAGACATCAGCTTGCCAGAACCTATCCTCTGGTTATGTCTTGTGTTGGCACAGGCAAAGTACCAAAACTAAGGTTGTGCTAGGAGGAAGGCCTAAGTCTATGGAGAACCATATTGTCACCATCCCTATAATACATGCCATGAGAAAAAATACACTTGAAAGTCATAAACATGATCACTTTAACACTGATCAGCAGGCCCTGGGTTAGGGGCACCATACCTGTGTTCTGGGCGCTGACAAAGGCCACCTTGTTAGTGTCAGGCTTGAGGCGGATGAAGCCACACTCTCTGTGCATTGGCTTGTGTGTTTCTGGATGGAAGGAGTTGAACCTGTATGAGAAATCAGAGATGTGAAGCAGACATTCGACCTCAAAGGACTGTCCACTAGATGTATTGTAGCAAGGTTTTCCACTGGCCATGACATAATCATTCCATGGCACCTTACAGAATACCTCAGTCTCAGAGTCATGAGATGGGATAAGCAAAACAACACAGTGATAGCTAGGTCCATGTAACAGTAAAGGAGCTTTTATTTGGTTTTTTTTTTTTTTTTTTTTCAGTTAGGGCCTGAGCTTTTATTTTTATTTTTTTCAAACAGTATAGCTCTGTAACCCACAGGCTGCCACTATTTCCCAAGTGCTGGGATTAAAGGCATGTGTTTCCATACCTGGCCTGTAATAGAGTTTCTAACACTCTTAGCAGAAGGGGAGAGTCACAGGACCTTCCCTGGAGATTCTAGTCATAGTTCTCTTCTGCTTCATCTTTGAGCTGCAGTGATTTTGGGAGTTTGCTGGAACAGACTGAGTAACTGGAAAGTGAGCCTCCCTGAGGTTATCATTCATCATGTATGATGCAATGGGACTTTGCAGAGGTACCACTGAGGGTTACCTATAGTTTTATAAGGAACCTCATTAATCTCATTGGTTTGACAACTAAAGTCTTAATTAACTTTGGTCTATAGTTGGTGAACAGACATTTGTTCATGTTTCATCCAGAAAAACTCACACGAGAAACTGTTGTTCTGGTACAACAGATTCATGGTGAATTTGAGAATAGCAATTTGTACAGACTTTGGTGGGAGACAGCTCTGAGGATGGCTTTTGTGCTCCATGTTCATTGAGTGGCATGCCTCCTTGATGAGTGGCATCCAACCTGAAAACAGCTGAAGGACTGGAGAATACAGTTCTGGAGGGTAGCAATATGGGACAAGACTCTACCAAGTTGTGAGCAGTTTGTGGCTGTTACTATACATAATAAAATACGCTACCGAGGCCAAGATGGCTGCCCAGCAAGTCCCTGCTTATATAAAGTGAGAATTACAATGGAAAGGGTCATGTAGTTATAATCCCCATGTTAGTCTCTAATTTAGCAGGTAAATTAGATAAAAGAGGGTGGGTTTAGAGTTGCTGGTTCACCAATTCTTGCTGCTGGAAGGGGCAAAAGTGAAAGAGAGCACAAATTGGATCTATGTTAGAGTCCCTCCTGTGATTAAAAACCTTCAATCCCATGGGAAGAGTCAGATAGTGAAGACAGAAAAAATAATGTAAAGATGACAAAAGTACCTGTCATCCAACTTTTGACATATTGAAAGTGTAAGATTCAGCACAAAGACTAGGTATACAGAGTCAGGGGAAAATTCTGTCTTGGAACAGCTCGCGTTGGGATGGACTTACAAGAAGGGTGTGAAAAAAACTTACAGGTTGGCTTACTGTTGAAGGGAAGTAACTGAGTAATGTAAACCATCCCTTCTTGGGACAACCTGGAACAGGAAGGAAACCAGTTCCTGGTGGCCTGGCTCATATATGCCATTAGGGACACTTGGTTATCAACAACTGAGGTCCCCATGAATCAGGGTCTGAAAGGAGGAACAAGAGGCTACTGAGGGAAGGTAACAGAGGTGGTGTATGGTGCCCAGTTCACTAACCAGCAAAGGACTATTTACTCCATTTAAATAAGCTCATTCAGCAGGCATCCGGGTAATGGCAACAGCGCTTTAGCTGCTTAACTGAGCCCCTTGCTAGGTGTAATCTATAAGGTAGAAGAGGTTTTGCTGGATCTAGGTGACTTAAAATGACATAAATTGGGTCCTTAAAAGTGCTGCATCAATCAAGTGGAAACAATGGAGCTTAAAGCAGATAAGAGTTTGTCCAGGTCATTTAAAGGCAAATGTGATAAGATTTGTGTCAAATTGAAATTCCTAAGGAAAGAAAATGACAGAAAAACAAACACTATTCTAGTGAGCTTCACAGAAAGAATAAAATGGAAAAAAAAAAAAAACAGTATAGAGGAAAAATACGAAGCTTGTGGATAATTATTCAGCCCTGTCCCAGGTAAGATGTGTACATTATTTCTCTCCTGCAGAAAATTATGTCAGGTTGAAAACTATGGAATTTCCTTAGCAGCTTATGTAGTTGAGGGTGAGGCAATGACAGTGGTTACTTTCACAGAGCCCAGAGTCTGGGAGACCCAGGGGGCCAACTGAAGTGGCAGGTGTGGGAACCGCCTGTTCCCATTGGCTCTGGGCTGTGCTGAGCAGCTTAGGCTAGCACATCAGGAGAGGAGAAATGGTTGTCAGCATCATGGCAACAATGCCCACGGATAAAGAGGCAGAACAGCTCATGGAGACTAACTAGCCATAGAAAGCTACATGAAGTAGTACCTTCTGTCCATGCCACTATCTGCCTTACGCTTGTTTGAGAATACAACTGAGATAAGTGATGGAACTGTTCTCATGCTGTGCTGGACCTAGTAGTGTAGGTTTTGGTTTCTTAAAACAAACAAACAAACCAAAAAACAGTTATGTTATGTAAATATGTTTTTGTTTTAATCCCAGGTGTGAGGTATGGGGCTGCTTTAGTTTGTCTACACTGTTAACTATGATTGTCCCATAGGGGCAATGATCTTTGCTAGCTACAGATAGCTTATATATCTGAGAGTATAAATGCCAGAGCCGAAAGAGGGACAAGGGGCTCCGAGAAAGAAGGAGGCTGGCTCCTCTTCTTGCTGCTGCTGTTTGTCTTCCTACTGTGTTTGTTATTGCTGGTTTGCTAGACTGCTAGATATCCTAAAATGAAGACTGGACTTTCCCCGAGGAACCCAATGATCCTAACCAGCAGAAAGTAGTAAAGAGAGTTATACACCTTCTTGCCACTAACCTTCTTTCTCTCCTAGCTAGTTAGGGGGTTGGAAGGTATTAAGGTAAGTAAGAGTTAGAAGGGAGCTAGAGATATAAGAACCCAAATAAGATATATAAAAGTACACCAACAAGTGTCACTCAGATGTGGCTAGGCATAAAGGGAAACTTGGTTTCTAATGCCATAGAGAAGAAGGCAGGGTATGAAGGAATGAATTTACTGTTTGAGGACGTCAGCAAAAAGTTCATAGTGGCTGTGGCTGCTGGGTTCTCTCCTACTTTGCTCCTGAGTGATTTTCTACTTCTTCTTTGTCTTCTTCTTGTATTCTTTTTTTAAAAAAGGTTGGGAGAATAGCTGAAAAATCAGAAGGGTCTCTCAATGCTCTCATTTCTGAAAGGACTGCAGAGTTAGCTGTGCAACTAGAGAGTTTGCAGGTAGAGATGGAAGCACTTGAAAAGCAAATAGCGCCGCTGATAATGAGAGAACAAAAAGGTTCAGACCTGGTGTCTGAGATTGATAACTTCTGCAGGAAGAAAGAGGGAAGCAGACTAGGCTGGAAGGCAGATTTCCAGAGCCCCTGTGTGAGGCAAGGGGCCAGGAAGAGCAGGACGCAGTACAGGGCAAAAGGGTTAATCCTGAGCCAAGTGAGCCACTAGAGGAGTTGCCTGGGATTACAAAGTCACCATCAGCTTCCCAGTAATTGTGCAGCACATGCCTGCTAATGATGTTGGTCATGAATATGATGAGGTAACATGGCATCCAATAGAAATGTTAGACCTAAAGCATTTTAAAGAGTATTGTTTCCTACGAAATGAATTCTCTCTTCATTAAACAAATACTAAGTAACTAGGCTACTCAAAATAGAATTATTCCCCAACTATTGGAAGAGATTGATGTCAGTTATGCTAGAAGCTGGTCAGCAGTTACAATGGTTATTGTGGTGGAGGGAAGAAGCCATGAACACAGAACAACAAGATAATGCAAGGGGGACAAACATTAAAGATCAAGTGCTTGGTGAAGGCACTATTCTGACTTACAAGAACAAATCTGATCTGGTGATATGGTTATAGAACAATGTCGTGTAGCAGCTATAAGAGCTTGGGCTATGGTTTAGGAGCCTAGGAAAAGATCTACTTCATTTACTAAGATAATACAGGGCTTTGGATAAGCCTTCACAGATTTCTTAAAATGATTGGTGTAGTGGAAGTTTTGATTTCTTTAAAAACTCAGTTATGTTATGTAAATATGTTTATATGTTTTAATCCTAAGTATGGGATATGGGACTGCCTTAGTTTATCCGTAGCTGATAATTATCCCATTCAGGGTGTGGTCTTTGCCAGCTGGTAACAGCCTCGTGATACATGGGGAAGGGCATTGTCTTTGTCAGATGCAGTTAGGATAAGTATGAGAGCCCAGAGAGAAGCACAGAGAGAGTGCTTTGAAGAAAGAAGGCTGCTTGCTATGTTTGCTGGTTTGCTTGTTCCCTGGTCTGCTGAGACTGGTACTGCCACCAAAAAAAACCCTACAACCCTTCCCAGCAGGAAGAAGTAAGGAAGTCTATGTCCCCTTTCCTTTCTAATCTTCCTTCTCTGCTACCTAGGGTTGGGGGGTAGGAAGGGAGGTAGAGACTTTAGGAACCCCAAATAAATTAGAGTTTAAAAATATTAGCACCTAGATTGTTATCAGCTGTAAACAAAGCTGTATCAAACCCAGACAGGTGTTAATAGAGACCTTGGTATTTGAGAATGCAAATACTGAATTAGGAGAGTAATTAGACAATTAAAGGCATGAGCAGTACCAACAGATGAATGCATAAGAGACACAACTGATATTGGCCCTCATGAGTAACATGCCAGTATCATAGGACAAGCCATAGCTAGAGGCCTCAGATATCAAAACACCTGGTGCTTTAACTGTGGTGAATGTTGCCATTTACAAAGAAATTGTATAGTTAGAAGCCTCAGAGCTCAAAATGGCCAAGTATGCTAACTGGAGAATACGGTGCTTTCACCTGTAGCAGTGAACAAGCAGTTTCTGGCTGCAAAGGAATACCCAGGCTTCCCGGAATTTGTAGCTGCTGTGGTAAAAGAAGTCACCGGATTAATGAGTGTAGATCCAAGAGGGACATACAAGGTAACCCTTACCATCAGGAAACGAACTGAGGGGCCTGTCAGCTCAAGGCCCTATAGCAAAAAATTTGAGCCGTTTTTCTTTGGTCAACCAGGAGGTAACAAGCATGCAAGGAAACCCACAATTAAGTACAGCTGATCTCATGCACTCTACTGAAAGCAGTGTGGCTCTGGATCTGACCACAGTTAAACCTCTTATCCTATCCTCAAAGGTTGAATGTTACAAAATAACCACTAGTGTTTATGGTCCTTCCTGTTCAGGGACAGTAGGACCTTTACCTGGGATTCCAAACATTACTCCCTCCTGTCCACCCAATTATGCAAGTGATCCTGGGAGACGCTAGAGTATACAGAAGTAGAAAATTAACTAAAAGGGATGATAATGGAAAGAAGTAAATTAACTTCCCAAGGATTTATTGTGCATTCAGGTATTATAGATGGAAAGTGCAAGGAAGAAGTTAAAATTCTGGCATGTGTAAACAAGAAAATGCAAATTAATGCAGAAAATAGAATTGCTAAGTTGTTACTGTTTCCTTACATTAATGGCAAAGCTGCTCCAGAAGAAAGAACAGGGGCATTTGGGAGTACTGGAAAACGTGTGCTTTGGCAAACAGGGGTTACTGATAAGAGACCCAAACTATTATTGCAAGTGTATAGTGTTCAAATAGAAGGACTGGTAGATAAAGGAGCTGATGTCACTGTGTGTGTGTCTCTATATTTTCTATTGTTGAACGCTGTACAGGCAGAAAGCTAAGTGCTAGCAGGAGCTTGGTATCGTTATTTCTACGGCCCATCACCAGCTCAAAAACACGAGGGTCAGACAGCCCTCCATGCCTAAAAGCAATCTAAGAGATGTATCAGGTGTTGTCTCGATGCTGGTTGGTTGTAATGGAGACCTGACAGCCAGTAGGTGGCGCAGGAAGCAGGAGGGCAGAACTGGGCAGAGAGAGTGAGGCAGGGAGATGCAAGTTGAAGTGGGAGAATTGAAGAGGACATGTAAGGGAACAGACAAAGAGTGGAGAATGGAGGTAAAGAGCCAGCCACGTAACAGGTCGTAGTGTTAGAATATCCAGGCTAAGTTTAGACAGAAGCTGGGAGACAGTGCAGCAAAAGGCCTAAGCTTTATTAGAAGTCTCAGCATCTGGCAGGTTTGAGAAAGCCCACAATACACCTGAAAAACAGTAGAAACAGCAACTAGAAAGGGTAAAAGAGGGTATCCTGCATGGTTGGAAAACATGCCAAAAGCTATGAGGATGTCAACTAAAAATTAGGGAGGCTCTCTAAATCATAAACACTACTGCCACTGTTGCTGGTTACATGTCAGAACTAGAAGGCCACTTCTTCCTGCTGAAGACACTACAGACTTTGGCTGCAGAACATGGAAAAACCAAGCTGGACTCAGCTAGAAGCTCCTTCCATGCTTGCTGACTTTGAGGAAGAATTGCCACCAACAATTTTATTTGCCTGCAGACCCCAAGAGCTACACTATCAAACTTCCAGGCTGGTTTGCCCACGGGCACAACAGCGGCAGTGACTAGTGCAGCCAGCAAGTTTCCAGCTGGATGCAAGACTTGACCCTCAGAGGAGAACTCACACCTGGTAGTGCAAGTCAGGACAAAAACCTGTGGCTGGGAAGGCCATATGCCTCAGGCTCAGAAGGGGTTTTGTTTTGTTGAATGGTCATATATATCTATCTGTCTATGTCTGTAGCTTATTAATACTATTGGCCTTGGTGGTAGAGAGACTTCTCAATGGGAAGTGGTAAGGTGCAAAGACTCATAACTGGTAAACTGCTGAGAATAATGCCTGTTTAAATGAGAGAGTGGCCCACTACTTAAAAAAAAAAAAAAAATCCATACCTTTCCAAGGCAAAAGAAATGTTGCAAAAATTTAAGTGCCAGAGGATAGGATCTGATGAGCTATGCCCTTTTCTTTCACATATTACATGGTCATCCAATTGCCTTGTTGGAGCAGAGACTCCCTTATCTTGGAAGCCATGGGAACAAAATGCACAGAACAATATGGTGATGGCTAGGTCTATGGTAATGGAGCTGTCAACATTCTTTAGCATAGGACCTTAACCTGGGATTCCAAACATTACTCCCTCCTGTCCACCCAATTTTGTAAGTGATCCTGGGAGATGCTAGAGTATACAGAAGTAGAAGGTAGAAGGTTAACTAAAAGGGAATACTGTGATGCAGCTTCTACGAGATTGCCATCCATAATGGGGTGTACTGTGGTAATGTAGCTATTTGGGAACCACCCACACTCCATGAGTAACCTCTCATCCATGCTCTGTAAATACGCACAACTGCAGCCGGATTTTTTTTTTTTTTTTTTACTGCTTTGTGGGTTCCTTTCTCTCTTCCACCCCTCTCCACCCCTTTACTTCTTCCCTTTCAAGCCCCTTAACACTAGATAGTAGAGAAAAGAAAGGATAGAGGTGAAAGGAGGCACCGTTATCATTAGACTACTTCCTGCTAATTCTTTGGGACAAGTTTGATCTTCACCATCAAGGTATCTAATTTCTTCCCCTTTCTTTGTGAATGACTACTTGACAAACCACAATCAACAGCATCCAACTACCAACTAGCCACAATAGCAGGCCTGCCTCTCAGGTATATAAATCTATATAATCTTTATATATTTATACATATAATATAAATATAATATATTTCTATAAATTATATATAAATTATACATACATATATAAAAATATATACCATTTATATATCCTCTGAAAAGTTCCCAGAATCCCAAACCTCACACACTCAAGGAAACTATCAGCTGCTGGCAAAACCACACCCCTGCTAGAGGAAGTCATAGTTACATCTGGGATTACAGCAAAAATATGTTCCCATAACATTTCTGTGTGTGTGTGTGTGTGTGTGTGTGTGTGTGTGTGTGTGTGTTTCTGAGACAGGGTTTCTCTGTGTATCCCTGGCTGTCCTGGAACTCACTCTGTAGAGTTTATTTGCCTGTTTTATCCAATGCTGGAATTGAACCCAGGGACTCACACATGCTTGTCAAGTCTTCTACCACTGAACTATATCCTTAGTTCTCTTTTAAAATTTTATTATTTTTTATTTATGTATATGGGTGTTTTGTCTGCATGTATGTCTGTATACTAAATATATCCCTTGTGTTTTAAGGCCAGAAGAGGGCACTGGATCCCATGGAACTGTAATTACACATGGTTGTTAGCTACTTTGTGGGTGCTGAGAATCAAACCCAGAACCTAGGTCCTCTAGAAAAGCAGCTAGAGCTCTTAACCACTAAACCATCTCTCTAGTCCCACACCTAGCTCTCTTTAGTTTTAAAATTTGAGACAATCTTGTACATAGCTGTTGAACTTGTGATCCTTTTGCCTCAGTATCCTAAATGCTGGGATTAGAGGCTTTATCTTACTTGGCTGTGCTAGACTTTTTTGAGATTATTTAATTTTTCACCATGTGTATATGCATGTGTAAGCCACATGTGTTGGGGTACCTGTGGAGGCCAGAGGCTGGGAATCCCTGGAGTTCCTGGTAGTTTTAACCCACCTGAGATAGGTGCTAGGAATTGAATTTAGGACATTTTGAAAGAGAAATATGCACTCTTAACTGGTAAGCCATCTTCTCTATCCCAAGTTTTTTATTATTATTTTTTAAATGTGTATGGGTGTTTTGCCTACATGGATACCTATACATTAAGACATGTGCAGTGGCCATGAGGCCAGATACCCTAAAATTAGAAATATAGATGGCTGTTAGCTGCCATGTGGGTGCTGGGAATTGAATTTCTGGAAGAGCAGTCAGTGCTTTTGATCCTACAGCCATCTCTTAGCCCTAGGTTATTTTTTATTATCCAGATTTCCCAGCTGATTGGTGTTAGAGGATGGTTTTGTACACCGTGTATTCAAATGCTGATTTCTGTACTCAAACATTTGGTTGCAGTCTGGACACTGTCATTGCCATTATTATGAAGCATCTCCTGTCTCAATGTTGTGTTAAAATTGTTCACCATCACTTCTGATTGGTTAATAAGGGGCTGAAGCGCCAATAGCTAGACAGGAGAGGATAAGCCAGAACTCTGGGGGCCCAGAAAGGTCTCAGGTGGGGACCTAAGAGTCAAGATGAGATGGATGGAGAAGGAACAGCCATGGTGAGATTTAAGATGGTAGGTAATGGACAATGTGGCTGAGAAGTAGGCCAGACCAGCATAGTCGGTTAGAATAGCTCAGTATCTGTCCAGCTTTAGTGTCTAAAGCTTTTAATAAATATGTCTCTGTGTCATTATTTGGGAGGTAGAGCAGGCATAGGAAGTCCCAACTCTGAAAAGTGGTCCTGAGTTGCATAAGAAAGCAGGTTGAGCAAGCCACAAGGAACAAGCCAGTAAGCAGCATTCTTCTGTGGCTACTCCTTCAGTTCTTGCTTCCAAGTTCCTGCCTTGACTTTCCTCAGTGATGGAGTGTGAAATAAACATTTCCCCATCCAAGTTACTTTTGGTCATGGTGTTTTATCACAGCAACAAAAACCATAACTAAGACACTACTCTCCCCCTTTGTAAGCTGACTTGTTGAGTAGTCCAGGCTGACTCATGTTTAGCTGTCCTTAGCCACAGAATGCTGGGGGTTATGGCACATGCCTCCAACAATCAGATGATCTCTTTTTTAAAAAATCATCTTGTCAGGTGCACTGACACATGACTTTAATCACTGCACTCTGGAAGAAGGGTATATGGCAAGCGTGGTCTTATAGAGTTCCAGGAAATCCAGGGTTACATACAGACCCTGTCTAAAACAAATAAACAACCCTCTCAAAAATAAAAAAAACCAACCAGCCAAACGAAACAAACAGAATAATCATCTTATCCCCTTTCATATTTTACTTTCAAACTGAAACAAATGTATTTGCTGGATATGGTGGCACATGCCTGCAACCCTAGTACTCTGCTAACAGAGACAAGAGGACTGTGAATTTGAAGCCAATTTAGGATACACAGTGACTTTCAGACCAGTCTGGACTATGTAGTGACACTCTGCCTCAAACACAACAAAACAAAAACAGTAACAACAAAACAAATGTAGGCTGAGTATCTCTAGTCAGAAAACTCAAACCCCAAATGAGGGCGAGAGACATGGCTCAGAGGTTACCAGCACTTGCTCCTCTTGTAAGAAGACCCTAGTTTGTTTCCTAGCATACATATGGTAGCTCACGACTGTCTGTAACTTCAGTTGCCAGAGGATCCAACACCCTCTTCTGGCCTCTGCAGGAACCAGGTACACATGTGGTACACAAACATGCATACAGATATTTACACACATTAAAAAAAAAAAAAAAGGTAAAACTTCAAACCCCAAATGGCCCAGGCATGGTGGCATATGCCCTTAATCGTAGCATACAGGAGGCAAAGGCAGGCAGATTTCTGAGGACAGTCTGGTCCTCAGAGTTTATAGTACATAGCATATGGTTATATGGTATATATAACCATGGCTACACAGAAAAACAGTCTTAAAAAAATCACCCCCCCCCCAAAAAAAAGGCCCCAAACCCACAAGAAAACCAAAGACTGAGGTGGCATCATGTCAGTATTCAAATAGTTCTAAATTTCAGGGAATTTTGATTTTTGGCTAGTGAAGCCTAAGCTAATATCCCTCGGATCAGAATATCTGATTCTGGGCTGGAGAGCTGCCTCAGTGGCTAAGAGCACATTGCTGGTCTTGCGGTTAGAGTCCTAGCACCTACAACAGGCAGTTTCCAACTGCCTCAAACTCCAGCTTCAGACACCCCTCTGACCTCCTTGGACACATACACAAGACACACATACACACACAGAAGTAAACAATTTTTAAAAAATCTCTGAATGTGAAATGCTTCTGTAAGTATTTCAGGTGAGAGACACTCAATTTGTACTAACAAGAAATAACTCAGTAAGATTTAAGACTATACTTACTACATTTATCTGTTTGTGTATACATGTGTGTAGGGGTCAGTGAATGACTTGGCAAGAGTAATTTCACTCCTTCCACCATGTGGGTCCTGGAGATTGAACTCAGATCATCAGGCTTGGAGGCAAGTGCCATCACCCACTGACCTTCCTACCAGCTCCTAGTTAAAATCCTAACACAGAACTGTATAATTGAGACTGAAACAGAATTAAAATTTTGCTTTTTATTTTATGTACTTTTTTTTTTTATGTGAGGTGCTGGGGAATAAATCCAGGACTGTAAATAGTAGAAAACCCACTCTACCACTGATATCTGTCCCCACCCTATTCAAACTTACTAAGCACATATATTACTTTTGTAATTACACTCCTTAAAGGCAACACTATTTTCTACTGAGAACCATAATACTTGCTTGAACACCTCACCTATTACAGGGCAAAAGTAAAAGAATGCCATATGCTCTTATTTCAGCAGTGACTGACTTCCACACAGGTTAGACTGACACTAGCAATTTAATTAAACACACACCAATAGCTTTTCTGCTTGGACTAACTAGCTTGTAAACATGTGGTTTACAAGATTAAAGAATATCAAGGAACATGAGTACTATTTTCACCAACTCTGTGCCTCAGCTGCCAGGTTCTGGGAAAGAAGAGAGCTTTTCTGAAGCAAACCTAAAGCTGTTTTTGCACCTTCCTGCCTGGCATGTCTTTGATTGGTGTGAACTTATCTGAAGACCTAGGCAGCCCACGAGTCAGCTGGGGACTTACGAGAAGTTGAGCATAGGCTGGCCCACATGAGATATGTGCACCTCCTCCAGGTACTGGAAGGGCTGCAGTGTCGGAAAGGTACCAACTCCCGGCGGGTCTGACAGCCAGGTACCCAGCATCCAGGACAGCGGCTCTACCACTGGGTTCATCTTGGGAGGTTCTGAAAATGAGAAGATGGAACAGTAAATTACTTGCTTCCTCCAGTGTTTTGCCAGGCTCTGGGTAGAGAGCCATATGCTGCTGGAACATGCTTTTGCCAGAAGAGCCACACAACCCGAAATGCTCTGTGATGAGATCCTCCGGAACCTCTGGAGTGCCCAGACAGTCTGGGCAGTGAGGGGAATGAAAAGGAGGCCAGACCACCCTCCTCCAGCCCCTGGCTGGGATTGGAATGTAGTATGGGAAGAAAGGTGCAAAAGAAAGAGAGTGGATAAGAGAGTGAATGGGCTACAGAATTAGATGTAAAAAGCAACAGGGCTGGAGAGGGCAGCTGGACTGGAACTAGAGGCTGACAGCTTCCAAAAAAATTTACTTTTTTCAGCTGTGTCTTCTTCATACCCATAGCAGAATTCAACTGTCTCCTTTACTGTGTGTGAAGGTGACACAGTGGGTGGAACTGGGGATCTGGAAGCAGGGCTGAAGGGCAGCAAGGCAGGTTGCTTAGACAGCTCTGAGAAGACAGGGACTCAGTGCTGCTCAGAAGGTACTTTCTGTGATATGATCTAATATCACCACTGCTCTCACCCCAACTCTGCAGGAGGTTGTGGAGAGCCTTACAAGGCTGATTCCCACACGTGGCCAGGATACTTCTGGTACCTTTTCTTTTTCTTTTCTTTCTTTCTTTCTTTCTTTCTTTCTTTCTTTCTTTCTTTCTTTCTTTTCTTTCTCTCTCTCTCTCTCTCTCTCTCTCTCTCTCTCTCTCTCTCGACAGGGTTTCTCTGTGTAGTCTTGACTGTCTTAGATTTGCTTTGAAGACCAGGCTGGTCTCTGCCTTCTGGAGTGCTGGGATTACAGGCATGTGCTACTGCACCTATTTCTGGTACCTTTTTATGACTTAAATGTGAGTACTTGAACCTGGAGTTTGGAAAGCAAGATGGATGAGCTCATCATTCTTCATCTACCGACTGACACATACCACCTTCCAGAGATCAACGACCCATAATGTGTTCTCCAGGTGTGGATGGCTGGCTAGGTCAGCCTTAGGAACTATTTCAGCTCTGAACTGAAAAAGCTGGGAAGAATATCCAGAAAGAGGGAAGGCCTTCACAGGGTTCCACATACGTGAGAATTTTGGAATGTTGGTTTCTTTAAAAACACAGAAATATATGTTTTTGTTTTAATCCCAGGTGCGGAGATATGAAGCTGCTCTGCAGCAGCTGACTACGATTTGACTTGTGCTCTAGTAGAGGTGTGATTTTGCCAGCTGCAGATAGTTTCTGCAATGGTGTATATAAATGCAAGGGTCCCAAGAGGTGGGGTTGGTTGTCGGTTGCTACTGGTACTGGTTTGTTAAGTAGTCATGTGCAAAGAAGAAACAAGAATAATAGATACCCTGATGATGAGAATCAAACTTGCCCCAAAGAGCTCTATGTCTCTAATCAGCAGGAAGTAGTCTAATGATAACATGGCCCACTTTCCGACCCCTGTATTTAGGGATCTCTTTCCTTTCCTCTCTATCCTTTTTCTCTCATATCTAGTGTTAGGGAGTTGAAAGCATAGAAAAAGGGTGGAGAAGGGTGGAAGAAAGAACTCACAAAACAGTAAAAAACCAGCTACACCCAGGGAGAGAAGACAACTTATAGGAGTCAGTTGCCTTGGCAGTAAGTGCTTTTACCCACTGAGCCATCTGGACAGTCCTTAAAAATGTTTTTATTGGGTTGGAGAAATGGCCAAGCTGCTAGGAGCACTTACTGCTCTGAAGGACTGAGGCTCAAGTCTCAGCACCACATGGCCATTTGTAATTCCAGGAGATCTGATGCCATCTTCTAACCTCCTCAGGTGCCAAGCATACCCTTGGTGTACACACATACATGCAAGTAAAACATTTTCACATAAAATAAAATTTATTTATGTATAAATTTATGTGTCTTTGTGAGTACAGCAGGTCTAATTCTGGACCTCTTCACTGGGTAACAAGCAGACCAAGCTCCTGCATACTCCCCTACACTTAGGGTGCTGAGTGAGACTCCATACCTCAGTTGAAGCCTCTACCCCAAGGGGCAGGGGTCAGCTAGAAGACACTCCACTGGACCTTGTGATCTCAAGCTGTTCCAATACAGGGCTTAGAGAATGCAGTCATGCTCAGCAAGACAGGGCAGTCTGCTGCCTCAGCACTCAATATATCTCTGTGAGAAGCCATGATGGACAGGTGACCTGTACATTGTCTACTGAGGAAACACCAGTTCTCCCTTATAGCTCTTCTCACATATTTATTAAAAATAACACATGAAAGCTAGTTCTGTTAGCATGCATTTTGATGAGCATGTGTGTCCTGTCAGCTTGTATGCCTGAGGATCTTTCTGGGATGCATGTGTCTCTCATGCATGGCTAACATGTGTAGCCTGTGAGTTTGTATGTCCTGTGAGCACCTTAGCAATCTCTTCTCCATTCTCTTCCCCTTTTCGTTCCCGTTATGAGCCTGCAGGTAGGCTAAGAATGATCTATGCCTGCCCCCTAGGGTGGGAGGCTTGCAATAACAAGCAGAACAGTCTCCTGACAAGGTGTACTAGGAGAAGGTGGAGGTTATGTCGGTGACCCATGGAAAAACCTTGGCTTCTGAAGGAAGCAGTCAAGTACCCTCTCATGAGGTAGACCTAGACTCAAGGCCTGCACTAATTAATGTTCATGATCCACACTTGGCTCTAGTCACGTACTCCCTTTAAAGGAAGTCTCAATAAGTATTACAAGCTCCAGACCTAGATGTCCCTTGCCAGAATCCACTCTGCCCATTCCAATCCCCAATGTCCTCTGTAGACCCTCACCTTTGCCTGGCACTGCCTTTATTTTAGAGGCCCCCCTGTTGGGAGCACTCAGCTTCTCCCTCCTGGGGTTCTCATGCCTGAGTTATTATGGGGTGACATGTTTGTTTCTCCAGCAGAAACAAGCTCAGGCCCCCCTAAAATTCTGTCTTTACACTGTTTTCCAGCTAGTGAGACCAAGGGAGGATGGTCCTCAAATGTCAGACTGAGAGACACGGTCTAGGAAAGGGACGACAAAGAAACAATAAGGCAGGGAGAGACTGCTACTGATTCTTCTGACCCTGCTTTCTTCCTTCCAGTCTGCCTGAGGACCTTTCTGGGATGCATAAGTTAGCATCATCTCTGGCGCTCCCAGGAATTAAAATAATTTAAAAATGTGAGGGTGCTCACTGCTGAGTTGGATCTCTAGATAGAACTCAGAGTGGAAGGGGACCACTGACTCTCCCAGTGGGTGTTGGACATTAACTCAGGTCCTCTGGAAGAGCAGTGAGCACTTTTAACCACCGAGTCATCTTGTCAGCCCCTAAGATTTTGTGTTTTTGAGTCAGGTCTCACTGTGTGACTGAGACTGACCACAAGATCATCCTGCTCAGCTTCCCTAGTGTCTGGGTCCCAGGGATGAACTTAAGCTAGGTAAGACACCCTGAAAATCCTGAGCAAGACTGCTGCCTCTGCAAGACCACTCTCCATAAACACAAAAGGCCCAAAGGTCAGATGTGAGTGGGCCTAACCTGGGGAAGCTAAATGAAGCAAAAACCAGAACAGTCTAAGTAAGAAATGATCTTCATAGTGTTAGGTATTTGAACTCTTGGTCCCCAGTTGGTGGCACTGTTATCTGGGGAGGGTTAGGAGGTATGGCCTTGCTCTGTTTTGTGCTTATGGGTAAGGATGTGAGGTCTCAGTTTCCTGTTCTGGCCACCATGCTTGCCATATCCCTCTGGAACCAGAAGCCCAAATAAACTTTCTTCTGTAAGTTGCTGTAGTCAATCACAGCAATGGAAAAATAACTAATACACCCAACCAACAACCAAAGAATGTAAAAGTGAAGATATGGAAGCACAGGTGAATGGAGCAGAGCTCCTTCATGGGAGACATGCTGGTGCTTCCCAGCACAGATGTGGGCAGAGTTCTTATCAGCACACTCAAGACCCTGGATTTGAAACTCTGCGAAACAAAACACACCCCTACCCACAAAGTCCAAACTATAGGGCACAATAAAGTGATTAAAAAACATTAAAAACCATTTAAGAGGTGAGCACGGAGCAGGACCCAGCAATAGCTCTACCCTCAGGGACAGGCCCAACAGAAATGAAGTACCCACCAGAGTCAGACCTAAAGTATTGGCAGCAGCATTGTTTACCATAGCCACAAGCAGAACTCACATCCAATGCCTGCTGAGCAAGACACAGCACAGCACGTCTAGATAATGAATCTTACTCAATCATAAAAGCAAACTAGTTTCCAGATGTACAACATGGGTGGGTACCTATGTGAAAGAAGTCAGACCCAAGAGTAGCACTGCCTGACCCCATGCTTGAGAAATGTCTAGGGTTCCCATGACAGAGAGGGAAAACAAGTCAGTGTTTCTCCATGGCAGAAGATACAGGGCCAACTGATAAGACCACAAGGAAAGAACAGGGGCGGTAAGAATCTTGTAGCTGGGCTCAGCTTCCAGTACCCTATGCTTGCTGCACACCTGAAGTGGCCAACTCTGTAGCATTAGAGATGTGGCTAGCCCAGGCATATCCATAGGCTTCCCAAAACCCTACCCAAAGTGATTTCCAGTATCCCAGAACTTTAAAATCACTGGTCACAGGACTGGAGAGATGGTTCAGTGGTCAAGAGCACTGTCTGCTCTTCCAAAGGACCTGGGTTCAATTCCCAGCACCCACAAAGCAGCTCAAAACTGTCTGTAATGCCAATTCCAACGGATCTGACACCTTTACACTAATGCACATAAAATAAAATTAAATAAATTATTTTAAAAAAATCACTGGTCATTTAGTGAGATAATATTTTTGGATGATGATGTCAAATAATGTAATTATTAAAACTAGTTATACTAGTTTTTTTTTTTTACCTTCTTAAAGTGGTTGTTAAGAAGTTTAAGTTAGGGGCTAGAGAGATGGCTCAGTAGAGACCTGAATGACCTAACAGCCCAGGACAGCTACTGACATGCTGGGACATGAATCTGAATCTACTGTTTCAATATTGCTAACTTCACTCTTTCAGTAAATCCAGAAATATCAATTTGGGGATATAACAACCGCTTTCTAAAAATTTGTTCAAATTTAAACCACTGGTGGTATGAGTCACATATTCTTGTGGGGCCGTCTGGTGTACTAGTTAGTCTAGCATTGCTGGGTACAGTGTCCAAAGTCCCCAAGGTGTCAGGGGCTGATGGCTTTTGGTGCTCCACCTATATATACTACTGTGCCCTCCCTACTTCATCCCTCCTTTATCCTCTCCTCTTCTGGGTAAGGACAGAGAAGGCACTGGCTATTTTGGACCAATCTGTATAGTCCTCAGCTACATCTCAGAATAGGGTTCATGCTGTTTAGAGTCACCCTGGGACAGGTTCCAGAAAGCAACTAGTACTAAGAAACTATCCCACTGAGCAAGTATTCAGTTACAAGCTCAACAAAGAGCAAGAGGAACCAAACAACAGAGCCTGACATGAAATACCTGTGAGAGCTAAGTGGACATGGTACAGTACATATTAACCTAGGCAGAAGTGTGCTTTCTGCAAAGCTTGGGCAGGAACCAAGCCCTCAGAGCCTGAAGGTTTTCATGGAGAAGCAGGGTTGGTCCCTTGAGTACCTGCTTACCTTTTCCCAATACTATGTGGAGGGGCTGGAGAGATGGCTCAGTGTTAAAAGCCTATTCTGACTACTCTCCCAGAGGACCCAGGTTTGATTGCAATACTTACCTGGTGGTTCAGAACTATCTGAAATTCTAGTCCTAGGGGATCTGATGCTCTTTTCTGGACTCTGAAGGCACTGCACACTGTGTTGCACACACATACATGTAGGCAAAACACCAATAATACATAAAAACTAGGTAGTGACACTGACAGCATTCTGATTAAATGGGAATAAAGGTATCACAAAGGCACAGATAGGAGGAGCCCACAGAGGATGAGACTGTAAAGAAACTGGAAAGGGAACATAGACATTGAGGGGATTTGAGGGGCTGCATGGCTAGGACTAGGCAGGGATGGAGAACAAGGCTACCAGGCAAGGCTGCACACTGCATGGCATCTGGGCCTATGGGTCTGAGTAGGGCCCAGCTATGCCTGATGTCCTGGGGGGAGGGGTATAGGCTGCAGTATACCCTTTTTATCCTTTCAGTGATATTGTAGTTTGTTCCTTCTTTGCTGAGGGGTATCAAGCATGGCCTGACTCAAGTAGGGGTCTTGTCTATTAGGAGCTTTGGGGGCCTGGACAGGGAAATAATTAATTAGAGAGGAAAAACTGCAAGTTGCAAATTTGGGGCTGGCAGAACAGAATTATCAGAACCAGAAGAGGGAAAGGCATTGGATGCCATGTGGTAAAGAAAATCGAGATGTCAACAAGATAGGGTGGGGAGGACACAAAAGGAAAGGAAGGGCATGGGCAGGAGGGCACAGGAAAGATGTGTAGGCCACAGGGCAGAAATAGATAGCAGCCTCAGGCTGGCTGGCATCACCAGGGTGTGGCCTGCTTAGTAAATGGGTACCATGGCACTGGTTGAGCATATACCTGAAAAGAATGTAGGAAAAACTGCTGAGTGCTACAGCTTGCTGCCTTGCCCAAATTCTGGCTAAAGCCCATTAAGCAGATACCTGTGAGTCAATGTGGCGTGGGAAAAATTCACTAAGGCTATGAAAGCCACTTTATAAACAGGAGTTCAACAGGTCATTCTAGAGGAAGAAGTGCAAACCTCAGGCACCACCAATTCTATGGCACGCAAGGTTCATGAATTGGTTTGTGACACTTGAAAATGAAAGGAAACACAAATCTATGAGATTCTCTGATGAAGAGTAGGAAATGCACGAATGGAAACAAATCAGGACGTTCAGTGCTGAGGTCCATGGTCCACGAGAGACTGAAAAGCAGCACCTAGCACTGAGCCCTGGCTCCACTCCCTGCTTGCTGTCCTTAAAGGATGCCAGTTGGATGAGTGACAGCAGGTGGGCGCTGACCAATCAGTGCTTCCACCCTGGCAGTAAACTTTCAGCTGCACTGGGTGGGCTGGCTCCTTTTCTCTCCTCCTCCACTACCCAAGAACCCCTGCCTGGGAACTGCTGCCAGCCCTGGCCACTCTCCTTGCTTTAACTGACATGTGGGGCAGAGAGTGAAGACAATCAAACCATTCTATAACACAAATATCCAGTATGTGGATCTTACATATGCCGAAATTCATCAAACTACAGCCTCAAGAACTTTGTGTTTTACTGTATATAAATTCAGCTTCACCAGGAAGAAAAAAGCATAAGGATCTAGCCTATTTGTAGCTTTCAATCTCTTTTTAAAAACTGACAGATTTTTCTATGAATTTTCTTTTGATTTAATTTTTCTTTTTATCAAAATCTTAAACTGCAAAAATAAAAATTTTAATTTTCTACAATAAGTGGCCTAAACATTGAAAGCAGGCTTACCCATCCCTAAGTTTCCTGAACTCCGACACACTCCGTCAAGGTTCCTCAAGGTTATTTTCTGCCAATTGACGGGAAATGTGTGCACCTGGCTGTTAAGGCATTGCAGGAAATGAATGCCAATCCAAAGAGAGCATTCTGGGAACTGTAGTCTAGTATAAAAGACTGAGTCTCAGAAAAATGATGACAAAGACAGCCTGGGAAATCCTAGAATTTTAGAGCTAAAGGAGCTTTGGAAACAGAGTTAGGATCAGGCCAGAAGTTAATTGTTCCATCCAGATAAGAAGTGAAAATTCTAACCCCTGTTGTTTCCACTGAATGGAATGGAGAAACCAACTCACTCACTCAGAAAGCACAGCAAGGCAGGCACAAAACAGAAGCTGTTTTTTCAGGAACATTTGCCAGAAGCTTAGACTCCTAATATACTTTTCAGTCTTTAAGAATGCTGTTCTGTTTAGCTTAGCTTTAAACATGGGGGTTTTTTAGTCAGCAAATGGGCTCTGGGGCCTGGTGACAGGATATGGGTAGATATACTTTCTGGGACCTGGGGGCAAAATCCTTCATGATTCTTATTTTCACATCACTGCTTTGTTTCCTGCTGTGGCAAGCAGAGAAAATGACACTAATCATACAGTACTGCAATGTTAAAAACTACACACCACCAAGGACCCTAGTGGAAGCTGGCTGCTCAGTAGTACTGAGGAGGCATGGGGTAGCAGGAGGCGTAGGGTCTGGGTCCCACTAGTATCAAGATGACAGCAAGGTCCAACTGATCATTCACAATGGAAAGGGGCACACAGACTCAGGAAAACCAGAGATAATGAATGGAAAATAGAACAAATACTCCTACAGAATTCAACAAAACATACATAACAGACTCTAATATTATTTTCTGCAAAGATTATGTTTGATTATCTCGTTAATCCACTGAGTATTATTGAAGTGACATACACTGATTTTTATTTATTTATATATTTGGTCAACTTGACACAAATTAAAGTTATCTGGGAAGAAGAGAAAATGCTACCACCAGAATGCTTGTAGGTAAGTCTGTAGGGTATTTTCTTAATTCATGATTGATGGCAGAGGGCCAAGCCTACTGAGGGCAGTGTCACCTCCAGGCAAGTAGTCCTGGATGGTATAAGAAAGCAGGCTGAGCAACCATGGCCTCTGCTTCAGTTTCTGCCTTGACTTCACTGTAAACTGAAATAATCCCTTCCTCTCCAAGGAGCTTTTGGCCATGGTGTTGATCACAGCAGTAGAAACCTATGACAGCTAGTAAGTTATTAAAGTTAATAGCCTGCTCAAATATTAGCAATGAACACATTTATCAATGATGTGGGGGCTTCCAGTTTCAACTCTGAGGAGTATATGGCTTTAGTATGGTGGCCTATACCTATAATCCCAACACTTGAAAGACAAAGGCAAGAACACTGCCAGAGTTCAGCATGGGCCCCACAGGGGAGCACCAGGATAGCCAGGATGACATTACTAAGAATTTGTTTAGAAATGAGAGAGGAGAGACGGGAGGTGGGCTTGGTGGCATGTGACTTTCTTTAATCCCTACAGAGGTAGGTAGATCTCTGAGTTCAAGGCCAGTCTGGTCTATGTAGTGAGTTTAAGAACCGTTAGGGCTAGGCAGTGTGATCTGGTTTCAATAAAAATCAAAATACAAAAACAAACAAACAAAAACCAACAAAACAAGACTGGGAATGGAGGGAGAAAGGGGAAGGAGTGGAGAAGAGGATAGAGAGAGAAAAGTGGGGTGGGAGGTAGAAAAAAATATCGATCATATTTCCATCTTACAAGAAATACAGAAGAAGCCAAGCGCAGTGGCACACACCTATAATTCTAGCACTTGGAGGCAGAGGCAGGTGGATCTCTGTGAGATGAAGGCCAGATTGGTCTACAGAGTGAGTCCAGGACAGCAAGGCTACACAGAGAAACCTTGTCTGGAAAAACCAAAAGAAAGAAATACAGAAAAATCAAGGAAACAAGTCTACTGGCAGGTCCCCTAATACAGTTACAGCTCAGATCAATGTTCTTGGAGAAGAAACTAAGAGATGCTGATTGGCAGGGACTTCAGGTGACCTTCATGGAGAGGCAAGCCTGAGAACCTGCAAGGTTCAGTCCTCAGTCTCTTACCCATATCTTCCAGGAAGCCTATCTGTACTGCCTCCAGGAAGCCCAACAGGTTCACACCATGAAAAGCAAAGGGGGAAAAAATCACTTCATATCTTTGATACAGTAGCTATGGGTTACTATACAAACTCTGGGCACATAGCTAGGGAAGGACTCTCCTTTTATGTTCCCCATCTTCCATTTTACCCAAGGGGGTTTATATAAAAGGTAAGACAAACTTGTGAAGATTATGGCTCAGAAACACAGGTCACTCCAAGGCTGACATCAACCCGAAAAGTACAGGTGACTTCTCTCTCTACACCTACTATCAAGCTGCAAGGCCCCACAGCAGAAAGAGTGCCAGGAGCAAGAGTGCTAGAGGATTTGGAGAAACCAAAGACAAACATGCGCATGCAAGAGAACCCCCAGCCATTGCAGAAATTAAGAACCATCCAACTGTTAGCCACTCAAGACGGCGACTTATGCCTATGACCCTGATTTCTGCCATATGATACACTGTACCACCCTTCTGAGTTAAGTAGATATTTCAGGAGGACATTACCTGCAACAGCCCAGATAATTTGGTCAAAAATCAAGATTCACTCCTGCTGCCATTACAAAGGCATGAATTAGAGTTCCTTCATCCCATACCACAAGAGAAAGGGGCTACTTTTCTTCCTTCTGGGTACCCTCTTCACTCCCAATATGTGACATAGGGACAGTGACAGCCTGTTTAGGATATACTGAGTCCACATACTGTAATGACTCAGACCTCTCTTCTCTCTTTCCTTTTCCAGTCCTGGCCTTTCCCACACTCTGAGTGGGAGTAAGCAATGTGGCTGACATAATTGCACCTGCTCATCTCCTTCCTTATCTGAGATCTACAGGTAGCCAGGTTTTTACTCTCTCCAGGACAGTGAGCTTCTCTTCCCCTCCTAGCCAATTTGTAGCTAATTTCAGTTTGTGAGCTTCCAGCCCTTCAGAGTCGTTCTTGACTGACCAACTAGATGGGTTTAGCTCCAGAAGAAAACCAAACTTTATCTCTGAGGACTGGAGTGCCATGTCTTCACTAGGAAAGTCAGTGCAGTAAGGCTAGGTCTACCTGACACATAGAAGGAGGTTCAATACATTAGACGGTGCTTTCAGGGAGAACACTGTCCCTCCAGTAGGAGCTGTGTTAGGTCTTGTGTCCTCTATCTCCTCTGACCCATGCCCAGAATGTAATCACAAAAACTAGGTAAGTTTGATCCTCAGACTCTCAAAAGGAAACAAAACAAAACAAAGCTAAGCTCATTTTCCTCTGTTACAAAATCTGGACTTTAAGTCCTCTCCTAGACTAAGAATGTTGGCCACTTCATGGCACTGCGACTGTGTTCTTCAATTAGATCTCTTTTGCCATAGTTTAGGACTCAGAATTCCAAGCCTTTGTGGCTTTGTCATAGCACCCTCAGATCTGAGAGGAGTGTCATCCGTATCTCACTAGATAATGACTAAGATAGGGTCCTGGCTGTCCTGGAACTCATTTTGTACATCAGGCCTGCCTCTGCCTCCCCATGCAGGGGTTAAAGGTGTGGGCCACAAGGCCTAGCTCACCAGATTCTTTCACCCTGGCCCCTGCTCAGTCCCTGGTTTCTCAGCCACCAGTCACCCTTTGCCTTAGTGACTCTGCTCCAGGAATCAGGAAGACCATTAGGTTCTTACCATGAAAAGCCATGAAAAATTCCCTGTCTCTGAGAATGCACCTATTTCCCACTTACCTGTCTTCTTATTTCTCCTCCTCCTTCCTCCTATCCCACTGCAGTAGAGGTCCCTCTGAACTCTCCCCTATCCGGAGAACCTGGATCAATCCTTGAAATATTTTCTACCAACACCAACCAGCTCATTTCTTTAACCTAAACCTATGTAACAGGCTTCACCCCTGACCTTTCTGCCTGGTCCAGCTGTTGCCTGAGCCTATTGTTTGGCTTATTTGTTTGTTATCCTTCTTTAGATACATGTGATGTGTTTATAAGATAAGCTTCCCCTCCCCCAAGGATTGAACTCAAGTTGACCTGTGAATAGAAAGAATACAGACAATTGGTCCTAAATCCTTTTAATTTGTAAGATGCAGAAAAGAATTTAGGGGGAGCTGACTCCACAGGTCAGAGTACTTGTTGCTTTGTATAGGACCCAGGTTTGGTTTCTAGACCCACATGGTGTTTCATAGCCATTAGTAACCCTAGTTAAAGAGTATCCAACTCCTTCTTCTGACCTGAGGGTGGTGAACATACATGCACAAAGGCAAAACACCCATACACATAAATCAACTAAATCTAAAAAATTAATTAACTTTGTGAAAATAAAAGGTTAATTTTGCACTGTAAGAACAATGCCACCAGGCAATTTAGGTTAGACATTAAAAAAAAAATTTAGCCAGTAACAGTTCATTTTTACTACCATCCTCTAGAAAGATCTCTTTTGTAAAACACAACAAGTGATCAGATGTGGCGTATGTCCAGGCTTTTATTGCTTCAAAAGAAAGCCTAAATTCTATCAGTGATTTTATAAACAAAAGAACAGAAAGGAACAAGTGTGGGAAAGATATAAAAGTTATACGTTCAGAAATATACTTCTGATAAAAAGTTAATGTTTTTGAATACTAAAAGATTTTTGTGGGGCCAGTGAGATGGCTCAGTGAGTAAAGGTGCTTGCTGCCAAGCCTGGTGACTTTAGATCAATCTCTGGGACCCACATGGTAAAAAGAACTGATTCAAACAAGTTGTCCTTAGACCTCCATGTGTGCTGTGGTACATGCATGCACACACACGTAAATTTAAAACTAAATGCAGTAATTTTTTAAATAATTTATTTAATTTTATTCTATGCGCATTAGTGTGAAGGTGTCATATCCTTTGGAATTGGCGGTACAGACAATTGTGAACTGCCATGTGGGTGCTGAGAATTGAACCTGGGTCCTTTGGAAGAGTAGACAGTGCTCTTAACCACTGAGCCATCTCTCTAGCCCCTAAATGTAGTAATTAAAAAAGAACTTTTTTTTAAATTTAACTTTTATTAATTACACTTTATTCATTTTGTATCCCCCCATAAGCCCCTCCCTCCTCCCCTCTCCGTCCCACCCTCCCCCCTCCTTTCTGCACGCATGCCCCTCCCCAAGTCCACTGATTGGGGAGGTCCTCCTCTCCTTTCTGATCTTAGTCTATCAGTTCTCATCAGAAGTGGCTGCATTGTCAGGGTTCTAGGTTATCTCCATGAATAGTCCTTGGTTGGAAAAAAGAACTTTTAAAATAAAAGACTTCTTTTCCTATTTGATCTCCTTTAACTGTCTTACTGCTCTGGCAAGGACTTGAAGAACTATGCTGAAGAGATATGGAGAGAGCAGGCAGCCTTGCCTTGTCCGATTTCAGTGGGATTGACTTAAGTTTCTCTCTGTTTAGTTTGATGCTGGCTATAGGCTTGCTGTATAATGCCTTCACTATGTTTAGGTATGTGCCCTGTATCCCTGATCTTTCCAGGACTTTAAACAAAAATGAATATTATATTTTATCAAATGCTTTTTCAGCATCTAAGGAGATGATTTTGTGTGTGTGTGTGTGTGTGTGTGTGTGTGTGTGTGTGTGTGTTTTCAGTTTGTTTATGTGATGGATCACATTGATGGATTTCTGTATACTGAACCACCCCTTCATACCTTGGAGGACGCCTATTTGGTCATAGTGGATGATATCTTTGACGTGTTTTTGAATTTGGTTTGCAAGGTTACTGTGGCTTCATAGAATGAATTTGGTAATGTTCCTTCTGTTTCTATTTTGTGTAATAGTTTGAAGAGTATTGGTGTTAGCTCTTTTTTGAAGGTCTGGTAGAATTCTGCACTGAAACCATCTGGTCCTGGGCTTTTTTTTTTTTTTTTTGGATGGGAGACTTTTGATGACTACTTCTATTTCCTTAGGGAATGTAGAACTATTTAATTTATTTACCTGATTTGATTCAGCTTTGGTAAGTGGAATCAATCAAGAAAATTGACTGCCACAAGGAGACCAACAAAGCTAAAAATCTGAGCCCAGGGTGTCCTGCAGAGATTGATGGGCCAACCGAGGACCAAGCATGGAGAGGACCTAGACCCCTGTTTAGATGTAGCTGATTAGCAGGCTCAGTCTCCATCTGGACTCCTGAGTAAGGGAGCAGGGGCTGCCTCTGTCATGGACTCAATTGCCTGCTCTTTGGTCACTTGCCCCTGATACTGCCCTACCAGGCCACTGAGGAAGAGGATCCAGGCAGTCCTGATGAGACTTGACAAGCTATGGGCAGATGGCAAAGGAGAACTCCTTCTTTCAGTGGACTAGAGGAAGGGGATAAGGAGGGAAGAGAGAGGGAGGGAGGGACCGGGGGGAGTTGAGGGAGGGGGTTCAGTCGAGATATATAATGAATAAATTGTGAAAAAAATTAAAATAAAAAGACTTATGATATCTTATACAAACAACTAGCACCTAACTAGTCTCAGGGAAGACAGGTAGTGTTATAAAATTTCCTACAAGATAGTGAGCTGGAGAGATAGATTAGTGGTTATGAGCACTGGCTGCTCTTCCAAAGGACACAAGGTTCAACTCCTAGTACGCACATGGCATCTCACAACTCCAGTTTCAGAAGATCCAACACCCTCATGCAGACACACATGCAGGCAAAACACTAATGCACATAAAATAAAAATAAACTTAAAGGAAAAAAGAAAATAAAAGGTTGTGAGCTGTCCTCTTTATACCTATTCAAATATGACCCCATACAAACAGCCAGGAGACAAGCCAGGTCACTTCTCTTAACTGCTCTAGAAGTAGCCTCCCTTTAGAGAGCTTTTTTCTTTCTGAAAAGTTATCCACTGTGTTTCTGTCCAATGTATATATTCTTTATTAAAATTTGTTCTTTATTAAATTGATTATTTGTAATCAATTCTGGTCTGGTAAAAACTTTTATCCTCATTCCTTCGGCTCATCATTTGTAGCACAATACTCAACGGCACCATAGATTAAAAACAAAGCAAAGACTTCAGAGATGGGTCAGCAGGTAAAAGTACTTGTTACCATGTCTGATAACTTGAGTTTGATCGTTGGAACCAAGTGACTCCTGCAGGTTGTCCTCTGACTTACTTCTACATGTGGGTGGTTTAGAGACAGAGTCTCTCTGTATAGTCTTCGCTTTCCTAGAACTCACTCTGTAGACCAGGCTGTCCTTGAACTCAAGAGATCTGCCGCCTCTGCCTCATGAGTGATGGGATTACAAATCATGTCCAGGACAGCCATCGCTACACAGAGAAGCCCTGTCTTGAATGGCCCACCCCCACAAACTTCCAAAAAAGGTGCCCTTGTCTATCAATGACATCACTGTAGTAAATTCAGAAAATCTACCAAAAACCCCTGGAACTATTGTGCAATTATAGTATGGATTTAGGATACAATGTTAATGTACAAAAATTATTCACTTTGCTGTGTGCTATCAGTAAACAACTGTAATTCTATAATTAATCCTATAATAGAAAATTCACATTTGCATTAAAAAGGGAATATTTAGGCATAACTAATGAAATACATATGTATGAAATATATATGCATGAATTTTAAACATTTATTTATTTATTTATTTGTCCATTTAGTGTGCACATGTGTGTATGTCCGTGGGCATCTGTGTACCACAGTGTATATTTGGAGGTCAGGGGCAGAGTCTGTTTTCTCCCTTTCTACCTTGTGGGGCCTGGGGATTAAACTCAGGTCATCAGCTTGGCAGCAAGCCCCTATACCTGCTGAGCCATCTTAACTTTCATTAAAAAAAAAAAAAAAAAAGTATACGTTTTAAGGGAAAGTACCAAACCTGGCAAATGGTGACATAAAGTCTAAGTAAATGAAAAAGTTTATGAAGAACCAATATTGTTGGATGTCAGTTCTTTCCAATTTGATCTACAGATGCAGTACTGGGCATGCCAGAGTCCCACCAGATATTCTGGAGACAATGGCAGAATGACTCTTAAGAATTGTGGAAAGGTGAAAGATCTATACTAGCCAACAGCACACTAGGCGCAAGGCTCACAAAGCACTCCATTTCTAGTCCTGTAATTCTACAGTAATGGAGAATCATCTCAAAACGGACCACAGGCCCAAATGTAAAAAGGCAAAGCTATGGAATTCCTGATAAAAACACAGAGAAAATCTAGGAAACCTTGAATTAGCTAACTTTTAGAATACCAAACGCATGACCCATGTAAGAATTGGTAAGAACAGGGCCTGGGAGCCCACTCAGTTCAGATAAGAAAGAACTCCCTTCCAACGGAAAAATACAAAATAAAACAAAACCTGAAATAAATAAAAAGTGAGTTCTGAGAACCTATCCTTCCTATAGGCTGGCTCAGAGTCAGGCAATGTCTAGCATCAGCATGACTGACAACTGCTCTACCTTTGATTAGCCCTTTCACACTTGCAAAATCAGTATTTAACAGACATACAGTAGTGCAGATTTGATTCTGACATCCAAAGAAAGGGGACAAACCATCGTTAGCAAACACCCACCAAAGTAATGGGACTGGAGACAAAGAGCCCTGCCACCATCTCAGACATACTTCTGAGACAAAATGAAGGATAGCTGATATGGAACATTTACCCCATTTTCTACAGGTCTGGATGTGTGTGTGTGTGTGTGTGTGTGTGTGTGTGTGTGTGTGTGTGAATCCTCTTAGCAGAAATTTCAGATTCCAGAAAACAGGTTGACTTCATTATAACTAAAATCCTAGGCTGGAGAGATAGCCCAGTGGTTAGGAGCACTGGCTGTCTTACAGAAGACCTGGGTTCAGTCAGTTCCTGGCACCATATAAACTCCAGTTCCAGGTGGCCCAACAACCTCTTCTGGCCCTGGTGGGCACTAGGCATACACAAACACTATGGGGGATATATAACACCATATATTAAAAAAAAAAAAAACAAACAAACCTGTGTTGGAGAGTTGGCTCAGTGGTTAAAAGTACTTAACTCCTCTTGCTAGAGGACCAGGGTTTAATTCCCAGAACCTACATGGCAGCTCATAACTGACTGCAACTCCAGTTCCCAGGGATCCAACGCCCTTATTGGGCACATGGTACATATATATTCACCCTGGCAAAATACTTATACCCATGAAATAAGAAAAAAAATCCAAGTGTAAACCAGGCATGGTGGCACAGGCCTGTAATCACAACATTCAGGAGGCGGAAGGCATTCTTGAGCATCCTAGGATATACAGGCACACTCTGCGTTATAAAACCAAAACCAAAGGCTGGTGAGGGCACCTGATAACAAACCTGGTGACCCGAGCTCAGTTTCCAGGATCTACGCGGTAAAGAGAACTGAGTCTCTCACAAGCTGTCCTCTGACCTCCATATTTTGGCCATGTGACACACATATACCACCCTCCCTTATAAACACTAAATAAATGTAAAACAAAACACATGTAGACAATCTGTAAAAGGAAAAGAAGACAACTTTGGGGAGTCAATTCAAAGTAAGGTGAGCAGTGGCAGTCAGGAGGGGGACAAGCAGGCAAAGACAGAAAACATTATCCTAATAGGTCCCAGAAAAGCCTGCGCTTTTCTCGAATAAAGGGTCTAAGAGGCCAGAGGACAAGTACCCTGTCACAGGAGAATCTACCACACTTCTGAAGGGCTCCAGCCTTAAGCCCATGGGCCTAGCTTAGGCAAATTGTCTGAAGTAAAAGGACTGGCTTGTTGGAGGATATTTGATCACAGTGTGAACCCCGAGATTGTGTTGTCTACTGGAAAAACCTATTCTAGTTGTGGTGAGGGAGTGCTGTAGTGGAAAGCCATCTGTAGCACTCTTTTTTAAAATTCTACTTTATTTGGGGGTCTTAGGCCTCTACTTCCTTCCCATCAACCCCCAACCTTAAGTAGGAGAGAGAAAAGGTTAGTGGGGAGAGGGATCCCAGACCCCTTACTTCGCCCTGTTAGTTAGGGTCAAGGGTTTCTTTTAGGGCTCTATACCAATCTCTGTCGACCGCAGATGCAGCCAGCAGTCTCCTCCACGCCGCTGAGTTTCTCTCCTTCTGTGTGCTCCAAACCTCCATATCATTTCTGGTTTCTCCAAACTGCTACACACCACACACCAACATTGAACACCACCCTGAAAGCCACCCCTTCTCTTTCTTGGCTCTCATATTTATACTCTCAGAGTCCTAGACCATGCCCCTCTCTATGCTGCACCTGGAAGGCCATCACCAGCTGGCAAAGATCATGCTCTGAGCAAGACAACAGGTGTGGACAAACTAAAATACCATACTTCAGATTGAAACAAAAACATACTTACATAACATACAAAGAACCCAAAATTTTTATTACAGGGTTTGGCTCAGCCCTAGCACACACTTTTAATACAAAAGCTTTCTGCTTGAACAGGGTTAAATAAAGTCAACCATAGGCGTGGAGCAAGCAACCAGTTGACAGGGAGTGAACATACAAAAAACAAAAAAAACAAACAAAACAAAACAAAAAAAAACAAACAAAGGGTAGGAGGACGATAGAGAGATGCACAGGTACAGAAGGAACATTGAGTTTGAGGGGGGTTTTGTTTGTTTCTTTTTCGAGACAGGGTTTCTCTGTATAAGCCCTGCTGTCCTGGACTCACTTTGTTGACCAGGCTCACCTCCAACTCACAGAGATCTATCTGCCTGCCTCTGCCTCCCTAAGTGCTGGGATTAAAGGCATGAAACACCACATCCAGGGTTTTTGAGATTGCATGGAGAAGGAACGCTTCCTTTCTTGGGATGTCAGCCTAAGGAGGAAGGTCAGCTCGATGCTTTCTCAGCCTCCCTGAGCTAAGCTAGTGGGCTTTCACCTCAGCATCTAGCTCCCAAGTCTTTATTGGTAAAATCGCACATTTGAGATTTTGTTAAAAACAACACTGGCTAAAAAAAAAAAAAAAAAAAAAGTAATGAATAAACATATGGATAGCTGTGTTTACTTAAACCTAAAGAGTGACCAAGGCAATCCTTCTCCAGTGAAGGATTCTTTCTCAGTAGAGATCAGCTGACGCATGGAGCACGAAACCAACAGCAAACAGTGTGCTGACTGGCCAGGGGTCCAATGTGGGAGACCTCTTGAGTGCCGCCTCAATGGCAGAAGCAGAGACATAGGCAGTGACCACCTGACCCCTGTTCACCATGCCACTCCCAGGCTGCTGAGATCTCAGCCTCATACCTCCTTAGAGTCTAGCAGGGTCCTCACCACTGAAAAACAGGACTTTCCCTAGTGCCATGGCCCTTTAGGCTACTGTCCACTTATCATTCTCCCATCAAGGCTAACTGGCTTTTTAAAGAGTGACTGTCCCTGGCCTTGCATCATTGCTCCCCTCTCATACACTACCCCCTACCCTGGGTTCTATCCCACAACCCTAGTGAGACCAGAGGCAAAAACAACCACCTTTTCACACACAGCCTAGAGCCCCTTTCTTAACCTCTTCTGGAAATAGAGCCAGCTCAATCCCTCATCCAGTCCTCCATACTCTCTGATCTCATATCCCAGTTTTAGCATGGGTCCTGTTCAAAACCCTGTGATGGCACCTGAACACACTTTAAGCCCAATTCCCCTGCAGCAGCCTGTGTCCCAGGCCTTTGCTCCTGGAGGGGCAGAGGTACCATCCTCCCCAGGGTTCAGGCCTAGCTCTAGTCTTCTGCCCTGGACACTCTGTTCCTTCTCAGGTCCTAGCTAGTATCTCTGACTACTGTGTCTCTTCCTCTTTATCTCCTGTCAGTTCTTGACATCATTCTTACATAGCAGAGGGCAATCCTCTACCTCACTGAGTAATGTTGCAGAAAACCAACTCATCCTTTTCCAACACACCAAGACAGAATAAACAACAACAACAAAATTCCACATTTGAAATTTGAGCTTTTAGGTCAAACAACACACAAGACAAGTATGACAAGATCCATACCAGATACAAGAGGTGACATTCTACATACTCAAGGCCAGAAAAACCTCTTATACACAACTTGCCCCTTCTTACATAGTAGTAAGAGTGTACAGGGTGTCCAGGACTGGATGACGGAGTATGAGGGGAACAATGATTCAAGGCCAGGAACAGCTGCTTTTTTAAAAAGCCAGTAGCTTAAAGGAACAGTAAGCTTAAAGGAAAATGGCCCAAGGAAAGGTCTGTTTTTCAGTGGTGAGGACCCTGCAAGGCCCTAGGGAGGTATGAGGCTGAGATCTCAGTAGCCTGGGAATGGGATGGTGAACAGATATTTCCAAAAAGGACAAACTTGGGTATGTACACAGTGGTGAATAAAGTAGCCACCAGAATATAATTTTAAAACTAAATACTTACTGCTTACTTTAAGTGGTAAAAATATAAGCAATACAAACCAAGACCCTGGACTATCTTACCTGGGGAGGCTAATACACATTAACTTATCAGGTCTATACAATCATAGAAAGATGACTGCATATATACATATAGTTCCATTTTTTTTTTTCCTTTCTGAGACAGGGTCTCATGTAGCTCAGTATGGTTTTGAAATCTTGAATATCTTGTCTTTGCATCCTGAAGACATGTGTACCACCACATCCAGCATTACATGTTTGTTTTTAAAACAAAGTAACAAACTGGGGATTGTGGTTCATGATTACAATATACACACTCCAAGGTCAAAGCAGGAGGACGCTGAGTTTGAGGTTGCATGGGTTACACAGTTTTGTTCCAAGCCAGCTAGAACTGCAGTGTGATACCATCGCCAAAGCCAAACAGACATATTAACAACAAAAAGGGAAAGGCTAAAAATAAAATTCCCAACTTACTGATAATGATAATTATTAGTAGGCTTAAGTACTCTATGAAGCAACTCTTATAAGTTCAATCAAAAGTGTATCTATAAGAAAGACTGAAATTATGGAGATAGAGAAGTAATACTCAGGTGGGTGTGGTTACCCAAGCCTATCATCCCAGTACTTGGGAGGGTAAGGCAGGAGGATCAGTAGTTCAAGGCCAGACTTGGCTACACTGTAAGAGAAAGAAAGAACTGGAGGAGGGAGAAGCTTTGAACTGGGAGCAGTGATTAAGTCCTGATACCCCAACTACTGAGGAACTGGAGGCTGAAGCAGAACAAAAAGATGGAATGAAGCCTGAGCAACAAAGTGACACTGAATCTCAAACTATGAGGCTTTTAAATAAGAGAAAGGTTTTCTATATTAATGACCAAATCTAACAAGTTTTGAAGCCTAAAGCAAAAGTTGACAAATACAGGCAAGGGTGGTGGTTCAGATGTATAGTATTAGTACTCGGGAGATTGAGGCTAGAGGATAACCACAAGTTCAAGGCTAGCCTAGACTACACGAGGAGAACCTGTCTCAAAACACTAACCAAAACCAGTAAGTTAACAGACACATATTAAGAAATAGGCACCTCCGGAATTGCAGTAAGAGAGTGCCTCACCTGTGTAGAAATCAGCTGACTGAGTACAAGAAGTGAGGCAATAGATCTGCTGACTCATACCAGGGCGATTGCAGTCTTAGGGGGGGGGGGGGGGGGGGGGGGAGAGAACAACAGTGTAACCAGCCAGAGCACACTTTCTTCTGAACCCAAGTCTAAAGCAGAGACACTTGCTCTTCAGAGGCCATCACCACCATTAGAATAGCTCTAGGATTAAGATGGACTCAAGGCTGAGATGACAAAATATTGGTAACCAATGAGTACAACATAAAACAAATCTAGTATGGTACACAGGTAAAAAAGAACTCAGGTTTTAGGTTAGGAAGCTTTCAGAAGCCAGAATAAGTAAAATCAAAGCAAGGAGAAAGAAGCAATATAATAATAAAAATGGAAACAATGTAGACCACGGCTAATTGTTCAGAAAGTTCTGTACTAGTGACCACAGGAAAAGGACACCAAAAGCAACATCATGGATGATGATTTACAAAAGCAGTATGCCCAGACACCTCAGCTTGTGACTGAGGCTGCTCTTCTCAGGATGCACTCAAAGGCTTCACTATTGCCACTGAGGTTTAGAAGGCCCTTAAATGTTGCTCTAGGAGACAGGTGGGTCAATCATACCTGTCCTGGCAAATTCTGATACACATAAAGTGAATGCAGTCAGAAACGTTCTCCTCATGTACTAAACACTACCCACACTATCCTTATTCTGTAAAGAGTACCTAGAACTCAAAATCATTCTTACTTTATCTTTTTGGAGACAAGAGTCTCATTATATAGCCTTGGCTGGCCTTGAACTCACAGATCCACCAGCCTCCTGGGTTCTGGGATTAAAGATACATGCCACCATGCCAAGCCTAGAAATTGATTTTTAAAAGTAAATAAAACAGGCCCAGTGAGATGGCTCGGCAAGTAAAGATACTTACTGCCAAATCTGAGGACCTGATTTCACTTCCTGGGACCATGGAAACCAACTCCCCAAACTGTCCTCAGGCCTACGTGTGTGCCAAAGGACTCTTCCTGGACCCCCACATGCACACAGAGTAATGCAATTTAAAAAATTAAATTTAAAAAATAGTAAAATAATGGGAGAACCAAAAACATAGCTAATAAATACTTAAGATGTATACACCAAAACTTATAAAACACCAACAAGGGATAAAATTTGGGAGGTATGTAAAAAGTTTTCACTTTTTTTCCTTTTTGTTTTTTTTAGGGGGAGGAGACAAGAGGGACTCACTCAATAACCCAGAACTATGTACCTCAGGCTGAACTCAAATTCATGGCAATCCTCCTGCCTCAGCCCAAGCGCTAGAATGACAGGCATGTGCTAAACACCTGGCTAAATCTTCCCTTGGCTTATCTATTATTGAATTTCCACAGGAAGATGGCTCAGTTGGTAAATGTGCCTGCTGCCAAGCCTGCCAACCTGAGTTTAGTCTCTGGGACCCACGTGGTAGATGGAGAGAGCTGATTTCTGCAAGTTCTCCCCTGACTTTCACTCACATCTCACTAGGTGGTTCAGGCTGGATTCAAAAATTAAGATCCTTTTGCCTTAGCCTTCAGTTCTGGGATTACAAGTCTGAGTGACCACAACCAATTTTCCTAAACTCTTTAAAAAGAGTTAGTTTAGGGCTGGGTATGGTAGTTCACACTTTTAATCTCAGCATTTGGGAGACAGAGGCACCTGGATCTCTGTGAGTTCAAGGCTAGCCTGGCCTACACAGTGCGATGTGAGTGAAGGTCAGAAGACATCCAGAGCAACACAGTGAGACTCTGTCTCCCCAGCCCAGCTAAAAATAAGAAATATTCATGTGTTTTACTTTTCTTGATGTCCTTCCCCTTCCATGAAAAGCCTTTGGGCCAAGAATCAAAGATCTTGCCTGCTGACTTGATTCTGATTTTTGTTTTGATACAAGGTCTCTATGTCAGTGGTTCTCAACCTCTGGGTCACAAGCCCTTTGTGGATCTAATGATTATTTCACAGGGGTCACCTAAGACCATCAGAAAACACAGATACTTACATTATGATTTGTAATAGTAGCAAAATTATAGTTATGAAGTAGTAACAAAAACAATTTTATGGTTGGGGGTCACCACAACATGAAGAAATGTATTAAAGGGTCACAGCATAAGGAAGTTTGAGAACTACAAGCTGTCCTGGAACTACATAGAGCAGGCTGACCTTGAACTCACAGATCCACCTGCCTCTGCCTCCTGGGTACTGTGATTAAAGATGTGGTCCACCAAGCCTGGCTACTTGCAATGCTGAATCTTTATGCACATAGGCCTCTCCTGTGACTAGGTCTGCTCTACACCAATGAGCACTCTCACGAGATCACAGGGAATGCATAGCCCACAGAGAAACCTCTTCTAGTCAGATTAAGAAAGGCAGGGGAGTACCCAGGCTAAGTACTGACCATGGCTGGGGGGCAGCAGGCCACTTAAGTAGGGGAGGTAGGGGAGACTTGCTCTTCTCAGCTCATCCAGCTTCTCCTGCAGCTTGCGGACCTGGCTGTCAGATCGGCTAACCCTCTGCCGAAGACTCTTTAGCTCTCCGTTCTTCTTTTCCACCTGCTCCCGCAGGCAGCATACTTGGCTCTTGTTCTGCCGAGCCGAAAAGCAGTAGGAGTGCAGGGAGTCGATGAGCTTACAGGCCCCTGAGGCTGACAAGATGACCTCGTTGATGGACATGGGGTTAGCATCACTGTGTTCACTCTGCACGGCTTCTGCAGCTGGCTTTGGGGTTACATCAGTAGGAGGGGCAGAGGGGCTCTGGGAAGCCTTCTGAGGGGTTGCTGTAAGTGAGGAACTTGGGGGACTTTGGGCCACACTATTCCCACTGCACCTTGGCTCCATATCTCTCTTCAGCCTCTTTCGGTCCATGGGCTCACGGGGGACAGATGGCCTCTCTCGAGTGTGCTTAGAGGAGAAACTATAAGAATGTAGTGAACCGATGAACTTGCAAGCTCCAGATCCTGGGGGTGTGAAGTCGTCCATAGAAATGCCACTCTTGTCTGCCCCGCCTGCATCGGCAGAGGAAGAAGCCTTCTGGGGGTCAGCCTCTGTAGCAGACACTTCTGATCCTTCCCGGGTGCCAGCCACTGGGGCGGCCTGGCCATCTCCTGGAGTTCTTTCCAGAGACTGCCCCTGCTGCTCGCTGACAGCACCTGGGGTGGCCTTGGGAGTTGCATCACTCAGTGAAGAAGCTCGCTTCAACTTTCGGGACTCAGGCTTGGACATCAAGTTATCACTGGAGGACCCTGAGGAACCCATGCTTCCTTTCCCTGTTGCTGCGCTTGTGTGGCCCCTCATGGTCCCTGTGGTCTTTCTCCTAGCATGGCCATGGCCTCCAGGCCCCCTCTTCTTGTCTGACAGGTGGAAAATAGAGGGCACAGCCGTGGGCTTCAGCAGGCGATGCTGGTCCTCCAGCCTTTTGGAGAAGCTGTCTTTGGTAAAGTGCTCACTACAGAGGAATGAATACTTAGTGGGGGTCCAGTTATCCCTCTGAACAGCTTTTAGCCACTGGATCAGTCGTTTGGAGTCCTTTAGGGGGAACCTGGAGGACACATAACAAAGTACTTAGAAATATTGAGATGCCTTCCTCTAAAACTATCATCAACCAAAGCAAATCAAGTGTTTTTGTAAGCAGCCAAACCCATACTGATGTCATCTGCTTAAAACCTAATAAGGAATTCAGGACCATCTTCCAGGTTATTACCGAAATGAAAAGGAAAAGCCCTACTGTATATATTTTAGGGCCCTGAGTCTATAGGTTAGAGAGGAACAAAGGATACCCCTTATAGGTGTGGCAAATGACTCTGGCCACAAAGGATGCTCAGTAGAATCCGGGACAACAGGAAATAGCTTTCACAAATGGACCACTGACCAAATCATCTGGTACCTGAAAAATAGGTTTCTGGGTGCTACAACCCTAATGAGAAACCAGGCAATAGAGTTGGGAGCAAGAGACCAGGAAATATTTCAGAGGCCTGGCTAAATACCAACCACAGCTGAGGCTCAAGTAGCTAAGGGTATAGGAAACAGCTTTCCCATTAAGACCCAAAAGCTCTAGCCAGGCCTAATGGTGCACAACTGTGATCTCCTCAGTTACTCTGAAGCGGGAGGATCACAAAGTCAACATCTCCCTGGCTACAGAATGAGTTCGAGGCCTATCTAGGCAGCTTAAGTGTCTCTTAAACAAAAACAAAAACAAAACAAAACAAAAAAGAGGCAAGTGTTGTGGTGTATAGCTGTAATTCCAGTACTCAGGAGGTGAGAGTAGGATGATTCAGGCCTCAGTGTCATCCTTAGCTACCTATGAGGCCAGCTTCTGCTGAGATTTTGTCTCAAAACAAAAAGAGAGAACAAAAACAGGAAAAAGAGCTGGGCGTATAGCTCACTGGTAGAGTGATTTGTGATCCTAGGTTTTTCTTCTACTAGGCAGCAAAACTGTTCCTTTAGGAGCCTAGGTACACCTATAGGACGTTATGCTGAGTGAGCTGGTCATAGGCTGGGGTGGTAGTGTAAACTTTTAATCCCAGCACTTGGAACACAGGCAGGCCTCTGAGTGTTCAAGGCCAGCTTGGTCTGCAAATCGAGTTCCAGAACAGTTAGGGACATGTAGAGAGATCCTGTCTCAAAAGGAAGAAAAAAAAAAAAAAAAAAAAAAAGCAACAAGTTGTTTGTGGTGGCTTATGACTACAATCCCCCCACTTGGGAGGCAGAGGCAGGAGGACTGCCCCAAGTTTGAGGCCAGCATAAACTTTAACAATGAGTTGTAGGCCAACAAGGCCACTCAATGAGACCTGGTCTCAAAACACTCATAAAAATGGCAGGAAAAAAAAAAAAAAAAAGATGCGCAGTAACATACTTGGTAATTTTTTTCTCTCATCTAATGAGCTATTTAATGATCATTTGTTAAGGCGAGATATGTTAAGACCAAACTGGCTACACATGGTAGGGTTGATGGCTAGCTCAACTGCTAAGGGTCCCACCTGAGGAGGCTGCTGTGGACCAAGACTGGCTCTAAACAGGATGAATCTGTACGTTCTAAGCAATGTGACCTTCTAACCTTCTTTCTCAATGTTTAATAAGCTAGATTCCTAGAGTTCCCCCGCCTCCAATTCCAGCACTGTCTACCTCCATACCTTAGAACATCGAGAATGCCAACAATGATCCTTTCAACTCTGTCTCATTTTCAAAAACTGTTAACAAAACTTCTGGGGCATGTTCTAAATGAAATTGTTACGGAAACATTCTGGCTGATCTATAAGATTGTTTAACGCTACCAGGTTTTGTTTTGAACCAGACAGTACGACCTGAGACTCAATGTAACCCTGTGTACTTTCAACGGACACGTGTCATTCCCATCTTTAAATTTTAACACCAGGTACTAAGAGGTAGCAGGATGTGCGAAGTGATTTCTAAGGCAGAGTCCCTTCGCTTGCTGTTCACTGCTGTTGAAAATCGCAGGAGAGGACGAACTGAACTGGGGAGTCTTGAAAGCCTTCGGAAGGCAAGGCCCGCCTGGGGGCCACCAGAGAACCTTTCGAGAAACCTCCGAAAGCCCTTCCACGGTCCTCCCGCGGGCCTCTGGCAGAGTGCTGGATGCGGGAGGTGCTCAGTGCCAGTGCCCGGACCGCAGGACCACGAAGGAGAGCGATGAAGGACTATGGATGCAGGAAGTAGAGCTGCGTGCGCCGGGCCGCACTCCTGCCACACACCTCCAGGCGGGCTGCCCCGCCGAGGCAAGAGCGGAGAACTGCTCGAAACCAAAGAGCAGAATTAATCTAGGGAAGCGCCCTTGCAGAAGGCTCCTGAAACTGGCAGCGTCAGCCCCAAATCAGTGCGGCGCCGGTTGGTGGAGGTGGCGGCGGGGGCCTCCGGTCGCTCTGCCCGAGGCATAGCTGTGCGGGTACCCAAAGCCGGCGGTCCGGGCCAAGGTCACAAAGCCCCACGACCCGTCCACCTCCCTCAGTTGCGCTTAGCTACCCGGCCCCCGACTCCCAGTCCCCCGAACTCGGCCCGCCGCGCGGCCTCAGTTTCCCCGCGGGCCCGGCCCGGGCGGGGGCGTGGCGGACCCGGAGGCGGGCCGCGTACCTGTGGAAGGAGACAGCGCGTTTCTCGCCCTTGCCCTGCCTGTTGGAACAGTTCACGGCCGCACAGCAGATCACCATTGCGGGCCTCGATCGTGGGCGCCGCCAGGCTCCGATCCTTGCCGCCCGCCCGCTGGCCCGACCCGCCCCGAGGGAGCGCGGCGACACAGCTCGGGACGTGGGCCGCGGCCGAGCCGTACAGCAAGATGGCTGCGCGCTGCCGCCCGCAGCGCGCTGCGCTCGGGCTGCCGGGCCACGGCGGCAGCGTAGCGGCCACGGCAGGCGGCGAGTCCGTACCGAGACATGCGCGGGTGACGGGGCGTACGGAAAGATGGCGGCGTCGGAAGAGTGCTCCTCGGGCAAGCGGTGGGATGCTCCGAAGGGGCGGTGAGGGGGCGGGGCGATTTGGTCCCGTCGGGAACCACATAAGCCGAGGCCCCGCCTCCGCGCTCTCACCGCCGTACGGCGAGATGGCGACGCCCGCGCTTCCGCTGCGCCGCGCTTGGCTACCTCGGCTTCCCGTCGCCGTGTCGCGCAGTGGTCCGTCGGAGCGACACCACGGGCAGTCGGCGGCCGGACGGGGAAGATGGACGCAGGTGAGGAGGGCGGGCGCCTGCCCTGTCGCAAGCGGGCTCTTGTGGCCGCCCCGTAGGGCGGAGGCCGGTGTGTTTAGCAGGACGGGCCGCGCCTCCCCGCAGCGCGCAGTACCCGGTTCGCGGGGCCATCGGTCAACGCCACGGCCTCCGGCGCCTCCAAGGCCCTTGGGGAGCGCCCCAGCCTGTGGGTTCCCCGGCTCTGGGCGGGAGGGCAGCGAGGCTGAGGGACGATCAGGACGCGGGCACACTGGTGCCCAGGGTGGACCCCTCGCGCCGTGGAGCTAGGCCTTACCCTGCCCAGTGAAGAAGCCGACCTCTTTAACTTCTGTCAAGTTGTTGGCTGATGTCCCAGCAACCACAACATGCACATCTTTTGTCTTTAAAGTTCAGTAACCTGTGTAGGTGATCCACGCTGCGTTCCTGGGCTGGAAACAGTGAATCAGTCGCATCCTACTTTGACTTCTTGGCGTACTGATAATACTGGGTTATGGGTGGGTGGTGTTGCCTGTTTGTTTTTGTTTCTTTAACTGCCTCTTGCTTCCTAAGATCCAGAAAGTACAGTTCTTTGTTTTTCCTGGCAAGGTGTCTTGAAGATGCAAATTTATCAAATACAGTGTTCGATAATAGCCCTAAAAATATCTACACAACCCCCCCCCAACAGAGATTCTTGCTTTCATTTCCCCAGCAGCATTAGTGTTTATTTTTTTTTTAATTGATTTTTTAAAAGAACTCCTATGCCTTCAAAAATTCAGTCCTTTGTGAAGGAATCTTGCCACCTGGTTTTATTGTACCTGTCTTCAATTGCCTTGCTTTGATGTTTTCCTTTTACTAACAGTTGTACCGTAAATGTAGTTGGCTCTTACTTGGGAGTGATGCCTACAGTTAATACACATTTCAATGGTTTCATCTCTTGGGTGTTTCAAATGGCTGGAGGAAGCTGGAACCTTGACTCCCCAAGAAGCATGAACCAGGTGTATATTTTGTGAAGTTAGTAATATATATATATATATTTTAAGAATGAATAACCGAAACTGCCACAGTGTTTCTGGAGGTATGGAGTGGAATAATTATTGAATTATCCCTACCTTCTTTTTTTTTTTTTTTTTTTTTACACACAAGAGGGCCTCACTATGTAGTCTTGTCTGATTTGGAACTCATAGCTGTGTAGATTATGTTGGCCCCAGACTCACAGAAATCTGTCTGTGTATCCCTAGTGCTGGGATTAAAGGCTAGAACCACCTTGACTCCAGTTTCTTTTTAGGTATTTTCAGATACCTAAAGCCCTTAATATGAGAGATACAGTTAGGGTGGAAAACACAGTTTAATAGTCATATTGCCGTTAATGTGAAAAATAGTTAAAGTTAAGTCTATAATTGTTCCATCGAATGATGGGACCTTAAGTGGGCCTTAAATGCTGCTCAAAGATCAAACTCAAAAAGACATTTGTGTTTGAAGACCTGTGTTAGTGCTGATAAAAAACACATACGACTGTTTTTGGGTATGATGGAGTAGTTTTTCTCCTGATATAATGCTGGGTGGCCTTTTATGATCTACCCTCTGATCCCTGGGCTCCCCTCTCTTGATAATGTCTCTCAGCAAAGCCCTTGCTGTTCTAGAACTCACAATGTAGACCAGGTTGGCCTTGAACTCAGAGATTCACTTGCCTTTGTCTTCCAAGTGCTGGGATTAAAAGTGTGAGCCACTATATTCCACCTTACTTGTTCTTTTTATAAACTACATTTATTATTGAGTATCAGGAGTTGTAATGTAGACATCAGAGGGAAAAAATGGAGAAAAGAAATAAAATATTATCGTGAGACAGCTGACATTCCCTACAGGGGACTAGGAGTCTGTAGGAATGACTGGTGCTCATATGAAAGAATGATGTGGGCCAGATTATAAGGGGATTAGAGTTGTAGCAGGCTGGCCAAGAAAAATTTCATTTAGAAAGTATATTTTAAAATTTTTTTGAGATTATAATTTATTATTTTCCCCTTCTCTCTCCTCCCTCCAGACCTTCTTATGTACACCCACAGCTTGCTCTCTGAAAGTACATTCTTGTCAAGACCAAACAAAAAACAAAACAAAACAAACAAAACAAAAAAACAATTATGTAAGTGAACTGATGGAGGAGCTGCATAGAGGCTGATGTACCCAAGTGTAATGAGAGGGTCAGAGAAGCCAGATCTAAGAGTTCCCAGTACCACTGTGAGGCAGCCCGCAATCCGATAACCCTAGTCAAGGGGACCCAGTGCCACAGGCCACCTAAGGCACTTGCACTCACATGCACATATGCACGTGCAGACACATGCCTGCACAGTTTGTTTATTGGTTTTTTGGAGATAGGGCTTCTCTGTGTAGCCCTGGCTGTCCTAGAACTCACTCTGTAGACTAGGCTGGTCTTTAACTCAGAAATCTGCTTGCCTATGCCCCAGAGGGATTAAAGGCCTGCATCCACCCATCCACCCAGTTTAGTTTTATTTGTTTGTTTAAATGCAAAGATGGAGAAAGATTATTTAGACTCAATCATGGATCCTTGGTAGGTCACAGTGAGAACTCAGGCATTTGTTCTGAGAAGGATTCCTTGGAAGGTATTGAGAGGAATATGTGATTGCACTGAAATTGCTCTGGGATTTAAAACAAACATTTACTTACATAATTTGTATTTATTTTTTGAAATTAAAATATAATTAAATCATTTTCCCTTACCTTTTCTTCTTCCAACCCCTCTCATGTATTCCCTCCTTGCTCTCTCTCAAATTCATGGACTGTTTTTCTTTAGTTGTTGGTGTGTGTGTATTTCTGAATATATAAATAAAATCTGCTTAGTCTGTATATTATTTTATGTATATGATTTCAAGGCGACTACTTGATACTGGGGAGGCTCTTCTAAGGAAGACCATTTCTCCTGTTCTCAGCATTCCTTAGTTGGCTGTAGTTCTTTTTCTAGGGTTTGGTCCCTATGAGATTTCCCCCTTCCATGTTAGCATGTTAGTTCCGTGTTAGTTGGTGTTCTTGTTCAGTTCTTGTTTAGGAAGCTATGCTGATTGGACTCTGGGTAGCTTCTAAGAGATGTGAACTCACAGCAAACTTCCTGTTCTTCTAACTCTTTAAAGTCTTTTGGCCCTCTCTTCCCTTCTGATCCCTGAGCCTAAATTACAGGAGTTATGTTGTAGATGTAACAGTTGGGGATGGGCACCACATGGTCGCTTGTTCTTTCCATTTTGATCAGTTGTGTTTTTCTGTAACGGTTTCCATGTATTGCAAAGAGACTTTTTCTTGTTGATGGGTGAGAACTACACTTATCTGTGGGTATATGGGTAAATATTTGGACTCTAGTTAGGAATTATGCTGGTGTAGTAAGGTAATGATTGTAGGTTCTCGAAGACCCATGGCATTACTAGCCTCAGCCAGGTAGTTGGCTAGGTTTCCAGTACCAGGCTTAATTTCTCTCCTGTTGAGCAGGCCCCCCTCTTTCTGTGTGTGTGTGTGTGTGTGTGTGTGTGTGTGTGTGTGTGCGTGTGCACTTCTGTGCTCCGGTTTGAAAGAAGTGTTGGTGACCAGGAGGGATGGGTGAGTAGGTAGAGTGCTGTTAGAACAAACACGGGAGTCTGGGTTTGGATCCGTAGCATCTACATAAAAGTGATGTGAGGGAGCCACTGGTCTCTCTACACATGTGTATGCAGCCTCACAGAATTTGAATTAATCACTTACCTATCCCTCTACTACAGGTTGAGTATCCCTAATTTAAATTCAATATCCAAAATCTCAATAGTTGCCAACCTGATGCTATGTTTGGGAAAACTCTTTACCTGAGCTCATGTCAAAGCAGTCACACATGGGAATGTAGCTCAGTGGTAGAGTGCCTTTTTAGCATGCGCAAGGCCTTGAGTTTTTTTGTAGAATGTTTGCCTACTGTTCATGAAGCCCTTGGTTCATCCCTAGCATTCATTGTAACCAGGCATGGTATCCTATATTTGTAACCCAAGCATTTCCCCAGAAGTGAAGGAAGGCAGATCAGAAGTTCGAGGTCATCGCTGACTATATAGAGAATTTTAAACCAACCTGAAATGCATGAAACCCTTGTCTACAAACAAATGAAAGCCATGAGATGCCCAAACTCTTTATGTATGTGCCTGTAACCCCTTGGGAAGCAGAGGCAGGAAGTTTATAAATTTGAGGCCAGCCTGAGGTCTAATGAGACCCTATCTTAAAAACTGGATATAGTGACCCTTGGCCATAATCTCACAACTGAAGAGCCTGACTGAGGCCAGCTGGGTTACATAGTTCCAGGTTAGTTTGAGTTACTGAGTGAGATCTTGTCTCAGCAAAAACAAAACCAACAACACATCTAGTAGCCCAAGCCTGTAATCCCAGCTATTTAGAGGACTAAAGTAAAAGGATCACAAATTCAAGGCCAGTTTTGGCCACAAAGTGAGTTCAAGGCTAGTTAGCCTGAGCTAACCTGTTCTTAAAAATAAAGAGTGAAATAAGCAGGGTAGAGATGTGACTCAGTGATAGAATGTCTGCCTAGCATGTATGAGGCACCAAGTCCAGTTCCTGGTACCGCAGAACCAAATAGAAAAAAATAAACATCTTTACAACCACCATCACATTAAAAAGAATTTTATGAAATTACTTTCAGGGGACTGGAGAGATGGCTTAGCAATTGTCAGAGGACTGGAGTTAGGTTCTCAGCACTCAGACTTGTAATTCCAGCTCCAGAAGATCTTATGCCTTCTTATGGCCTCTACAGGCACTGACATGTGTGCATGTACACAACACATACACACTTTTAAAATCCATCTCCCGCCTGTATATAAGGCGTGTAGATGAAACCTGATTAAGTTTCATTTCTGTATTTGGGTCACAGTGCTTTTTGTAATGAGGTCTTATTATGTACATGCAGATACTCCCAAATTTAAAATACTTCTGTCCCAGTTAATGTACTGTAGGGTTACTTTGAACTTCTGATCTCTCTCCCAAGTGTTCAGAATTACATACCAGAATTACAGATGGTTCACCAACAGACCTCAGTTTATATGGCACTAAAGATCAAACTGAGGGCTTTCTGTAAACTAAGCATTCTGCTAATTGAGCTATGTTACCAGCTTCACAGAACAGGATTTGATGTGAATATTCTGTCTAGGGTGTATACTAAAACAGAGTTTCCTAGCTTTGTGGCATCTGAAGTTTTTACTTGTACATGCAAACTATTATATTAATCATAAGAATTTTGAAAGGAAAGAACTTTCCTTCTGGGGACTTGCTGTGTCTCCCCAAGTCCTCAAACTCATGATCCTTCTCCTTCAGACTCCCAAATGCTGGAATTATTCCTGAGCCATCATTCTTAGCACTGAGATATATTGCCATAATCTCTGAGAGATTTACTGGCTGTATGTTTTTGTGATTCTCCCTGATTGAATGACAGTGTAGTTTGTGGTTAAGTAAAAAGTTCAGTTCTGTTAAAGCACAATTCCCTATTTTTCTGATTGTTAGATAAGCAATATTAAGTCATAGTACCTTTTCTAACTAAACTGTCATATTATTAAAGCACTTTTCATTTTCTCTTCTAGTGGTCACAGAAGTCTAAGGATGAGGATGAGGATGCTTGATACCTAGGGTGCTTGACCAAATGGAAGAGGGCAGGGTATTCTTGGACACCTTACTTCCTCTGTGTGTTGTCTAATGGCAAATTTAACCTAACCGTTGCTTGGAGGTTGGAAACTGTTTTCTCTTTAGGGCTTGCTTCTCTGCCTCAGGAGCCATTCGTAGTACTTTCTAAGTGACATGTGTTGGGGTTTAAAGAGGCTGTAACAAGACAATGCAGTTGAACTGAAAAACCTCTGTGGAGAAGTATGGAGGCCAATTGGTGTCCAGAGAGGAGAGTCTTTTGCTGTGTAGACATATGTATATGTTAGTGATCATGAGCTTAGGTTTGAACTTGTCCTGGGTTCTCATCCTCTTGGACAGAGCTTGTGGTGCCATTTCTTGGGTGAGGTAACTGAAGCTAAGAGAAGTGTGGCAGGTTGCTGTATGGCTCCAAGTGTGGGTGGACTCTGTCTCTAAACCTTTGTCATCATTAGAGCCTGAGTTTGAAAACCTCCTCTTTTTCATTTAAAGTAGATGCAGGTCAGGAATTTTTCACCTGCCTCAACTTTTCCTGGGTGATGCTTTGTGAATGGCTTGTTTGTTTGTTTCAGTTGACCTTGGGTATGCCCAGGTAAGGGGAGGTATTCTGGGAATGGTGGCATATGTTTTCCTTCTATCTTCCAAACCAGTGGGATGCCTGCAGCAACAAATGGATGAGATTGCCTTCATGTACCTTTCTAATTGGAATCATTGAGGCCATGGAGCCTTAGGTGTCAATTCTTCAAGGTGAAAGGTCAAAGGCATCTGTGCTGACCCTGTGGTAGCATAGCTGCTTTCTGCTCTAAATGCAGTAACAAGTCTTCTGTGTGTGTGTGTGTTTTCTCTTTTTTTAGATAGAGTTTTCCTATGTATGCTTGGCTGGCCTGGAACTCAGATATCCACCTGTCTCTTTCTCCAGAGTGCTGAGATGAAAGGCTTGTACTACCACACCAGAACTGCTTGTCTTTCTTGAGGAAAGTTTGTTGGGTTAGAATCTGTTTTGTTGAAGAAACCTACACATTTGATTTGATTCTTCTGTACATTGTTACACTCCCTTTAGGAACAGATTGGATTTCTTTCCACAAAGTATTTCATCATTTCAAGGACTAGAGAAGGCTTATGGCATTCCTCCTATCGTTCAGACCTCTAGAACCCTTACTCCCCAGCCCAATGAGGAATGCACAAGTGTTCCCACTTTACCAGTGAGGAGATGGAGATAGAGAAAGGACACTGACTTATGGGGATCACATGCTAGTTTTTGGTGGCCTCAGACCCCTGGTTCCACCGCTGGGCTCTTAATTCCCAAACTACACTGCTAGGAATGAATGCTTTCAGGACTGTGACAGACATAGCTTCTCCTCGAAGTTTCCTCTCAGGAACAAAGCAAACACTCCTCCGACCTGAGGAGGATACAGTAGAGTGGCAGGAATAGGAGAGTAGCTAGATAGCAGTCTTCAGCTAGGCCCGGGCACAGGTGACTCTCAGCTAGTGGAATGTGGGATTCTGCTGGAGGCCTGGGCACTCCTTTCCACAGACCCTTGGGATCACTGTTGCTTCTTGGCTGCTATGAAACTGTTGAGAGCTGTGATTGCCACATTGTAGTTTTGTTCCTTCTGGTTTCTTCACACCCACTCTGGCTTTTGGTTTGTCAAGCTGGACAACCCATAATTTTCATAGTTATAATAGTAGGCTTGGTGATACATTTGAACTTAATAGAGCCCACTTACTGCTTTCACTTTGAACTTGGCTTCCTTTCCTATAAAGTTTGCTAATAAACCTTAGAAATTTGCCCACTCTTCATTTTTCTGCTTTAGACATTAGGGACATGTGTTTTTTTGGCTTCTTGAAAACATGAATGTTAATTTATTTCAATTTAGCCTTTAGCATCATTTTACATACATAACCGTATGTAAAATGGAAGAAATTAAGTTGGGCTTAGGATCACCAGGCAGTTTGTTGACATTGTCTTGAAAGTAGACAACTGAAGCACAGAAGAGTAGAGTTCCAGGAAAGGCCTACTGGGTCCGCCCCCTGCCCTGCTAGAAAGCCTCAGCAGTACTCTGTCACTGGGGACTTGTCAGTGTGGCCTGTACTTCTGGGGGATATAATCCAGCACTTCCCAGCCTGTGACTGTACCCAGTGAAGCCTTCTGGCCATAATAAAATGGGAATGTTTTCAACTCTGATTCTACATCCTTATCCCTGACATTAATGACATCCGTGGACATTGATGCCCTTTTGTCTACGTGCAGAAATCTTCCATGAAGGCTTCACTGCTGTGTGGCAAAACAAACCTGTTATTACCCCATTTTTATGGATAAGTGATTGTTTACATTAAGAAGTTATATAAATGGCCAAGAATCTATGGCTTGTGGTTGCCCTAGCTAGATTTAAACCCTGGCGACCAGTAGTGCCCACCTTTGCCATGCTCTGTCACCAGTATGGAAGCTGAATGTACTGGGTATCTATATCGATGGTGTATAGAGCTGCTGGTTAGAATGTTAGGACACACCTTCTTTTGGGGGATATAGTTCAGTTGGTAGAGTGCTTGCCTAGAAGTTTAAGGTCATTCTTGAATACATTTCAAGTTCAAGGCCTAGGATGCATGAGACCCTAGCTCAAAAAAATAACATAAATCTGGGCAGTGGTGGCATGCATGTTTGATTTCAGCACCTGGAAGGCAGACACAGGTGGCTCTCTGCGAGTGTGTGGCCAGCCTGGTCTACATTTCAAATTCCAGGGCAGTCAGAGCTATGTAGAAAGACTGTTTCCCTAAAAGGGGGAAAAAAAAATTAAGACAAAACATTATAAGTTTCAGATAACCAAGAGCTTACTTTTTTTTTTTTTTTTTTTTAATTTGAGGGGCAGTCTTTGTTCCTATTTCCTGATGCTGGCCCAACCTAATGTTTTCTCCCTACAAAGTCAGATGTCAGACTTCTGTCCCCAACCTTCATCAGAGCAACTATTTGAAAGACTGTTATGTGTGCTCATATATTTGCTTATGTGGCTATTAGAGAAATGCAAAAATGCAGTTGTTGCAAGAATCTTTAGTATATAAATGGTACAGTGATCTCAGTATGAAATCAGACAATTGTGTTTCCTTGGTTTCCATAGCCACTTTGACATATGATACTCTCCGGTTTGCCGAATTTGAAGATTTCCCCGAGACCTCAGAGCCTGTTTGGATTCTGGGCAGAAAATACAGCATTTTCACAGGTATTATCCACTTGGCTCAGATTACTTCTGCAGAAATCTTGAGATGGCACTTGTCTGCTGACTCTGATTTTGTTTGTATTTCTCTTTTAAATAACTAGAGAAGGACGAAATCTTGTCGGATGTGGCATCCAGACTTTGGTTTACATACAGGAGAAACTTTCCAGCCATTGGTGAGTAGTCCTTAATCTTTCAAATGTTTTGGTTCGTTTGTTTGTTTTTAATCTGTCTGTCTTCATCTTTTGTGTAGGGGTACAGGCACGTGAATGGAGATCAAAGGACAACCTAGGGTTTCACCTTGTTGGAGACAAGGTCTCTTATTTATCATGTGTATATCAGTCTATCTGTTCCATGAGCCTCTAGGGATTCCCCTGTCTCTGCCTCCCATCTTCCTGTAGGAGATCTGTGATTCAGAAGTATGCTGCTGCATTGAGCTTTATATAAATTCTAGGGATTGAACTCAGGTCCTTGCACTGGCATAGGAAGCTCTTTACTCACTGAGCTATATCCCTAGCTTGAATATCCTACTTGTATACAACCTGTGATGAAACATGCTTTCTGTCTTCTTGTTAGCAAGTTGTCACTGGAACTTGTAATTAGGATAAAAGGTTATAACAATAATTGTGTTGTTGGTTGATTGTTTTTGAGACGGGCTCTGTGCTGGTTAGATTTTTTTGTTTGTTTTATTTTTCTTTTTAAAAACTTAACACAAGCCGAGATCTTCTGGCAAAAGGGAACTTCACTTGAGAAAATGCCTCCATCAAATTGGCTTGTAAGTATGAACATTTTCTTGATTAATGATTGATGTGGGAGGGCCCAGCCCACTGTGGCTGGTACCACACCTGAACAGGTAGGCCTGGGTTTTTTAAAAAAACAAGCTGAGCACCTGGGCATGATGGTGTACGCCTGTAGTCTCAGAACTCTGGGAAGGCAGGGGCAGGTAGATCTCTGTGAGGCCAGCCTGATCTACAAAGTGACTCTAGAACAGCCAAGGCTACACAGGGAAACCCTGTCACAGCTCCTCCCCCCAACAAAACCAACAAACAAACCACCACCACAACAAAAACTGAGCAAGCCATGGAGCAAGCCAATAAGCAGCATTTCTTCAGGGTCTCTGCTTAAGCTCCTGCCTCCAGGTTTCTGCTCTGTGAGATCCTGCCGTGGCTTTTCTCAGTGATTGGCTGTGATCAGGATATGTAAGCCAAAGAAATTTTACTTTCCAAATTTTACTTGTCATGATTTTTATCACAATGATAAAACTAAACTGGGATATTGGGAGACTTTCTTGGAACCACCGATGTTTTTTGTTGTTTTAAGATTTATTTATTTATTTATTTATGTGTTTGTTTATTACTTATACAGTATTCTGCCTGCATTTGTGCCTGCAGGCCAGAAGAAGGCACCAGATCTCACCACAGATGGCCATGAGCCACCATATGGTTGCTGGGAATTGAAATTAGGACCTTTTGAAGTACAGCCAGTGCTCTTAACTTGTGAGCCATCTCGCCAGGTCCCTCACCAGTGGTTTAAATAATGACACTGAGACTTCTAATAAAGCTTAGGCCTTTTGCTGCACTGTCTCCCAGCTTCTGTCTAAACTTAGCCTGGATATTCTAACACTACGACCTGTTACGTGGCTGGCTCTTTACCTCCATTCTCCACTCTTTGTCTGTTCCCTTACATGTCCTCTTCAATTCTCCCACTTCAACTTGCATCTCCCTGCCTCACTCTCTCTGCCCAGTTCTGCCCTCCTGCTTCCTACACCACCTACTGGCTGTCAGGTCTCCATTACAACCAACCAGCATCGAGACAACACCTGATACATCTCTTAGATTGCTTTTAGGCATGGAGGGCTGTCTGACCCTCGTGTTTTTGAGCAGGTGTGGAAGGACAAACATTTAAAAATATAAAGCTGGTGATGGGCCGTAGAAATGACGATACCAAGATCCTGCTAGCACTTAGCTTTCTGCCTGTACAGCGTTCAACAATAGAAAATACAGGGACATATACACAACGTTAAGGAAAGTCACTCCAACACTAGGGCACCATGGTAAATAATGACTGTCGGGGTGTTGGAGCTAGGGAGAAGCCTTTACTATGTGACCAGTTATGAACATCCCTGAGGCAAGCTGTCTTTGTCTTGTTTCTGTTGTTGTGATAAATGCCCTGACAAAAGCAACGGAGGGGAAAGGGTTTATTTTAGCTCACAATTCAGGCTATAGTCCATCTTTGCAGGGAAGTCACTGCTGTAGGATCTTGAGACAGTTAAACAATGCATCCATAGTTAAGAAGCAGAGAGGAATGAATTAATGAATGTGTAAATGCCTGTTCTCAACTCACTTTCTTCTTTTTAATACAGTCTAGGACCCAAGCCCAGGAAATGAGATCTCTTTCAAGCTGAGTTTTTCCATATCAATTAATGTAATCGAGATAATCCTTCACAGGCATGCCCTTAGGCTAGCCTAGTCTAGAAAATCTGTGATGCTTTAAATAAGAATGCCCCTCCCCTCCCCAAAAAAAGAACAACCCCATGAGCTCATTTGCTTGAATGCTTAGTTGTCAGCTAGTGAAACTGTTTGGGAAGGATTAGGAGGTATGGCCATGTTGGAAGAGGTGTGTAACTGGGTGTGGGCTTTGAGGTGTCAAAAGCCCATGCCAGGTCTAGTCAGTCTGTGTATCTCTCTCTCTCTCTCTCTCTCTCTCTCTCTGTCTCCCCCCTCTTCTTCCCCCTCTACATTTTTCAGATCAGATGTGAGCTCTCAGCTACTCTTCCAGTGGCATGCCTATCTCCCTTCCACCTTGCCCCACCATAATGTTTGTAAAATAATCCTCTGAAGGGGCTGGAGAGATGGCTCAGAGGTTAAGAGTGCTGGCTGCTCTTTCAAAGGTCCTGAGTTCATTTCCCAGCAACTACATGGTGCCTCACAAACATCTATGATGAGATCTGATGCCCTTTTCTGGTGTGCAGGCAGAGTGCAGGTAGAATACTATATGCATTATAAGTAAAAATAACTTTCTGAAACTATAAGCAAGCTGACAGTTGAATGCTTCCTTTTAGAAGTTGCCTTGGTCACGATGTTCCATCACAGCAATAGAACAGTACATAAGATACAAACCCTCATTGAGATTCTCTTCCCAGTTGTCTTATTTTTCAATTGCTGTGATAGAACACTACAACTAAGGTAACTTAGAAAAGAATGCTGTGCCAGGTGCAGTGAGAGTTTGAGTCTTGGCTGGTTTACAAAACAAGTCCAGGATAGCCAAGGCAAACAGAGAAACCCTGTCTTAGAAAAAAGAAAAGAAAAGAAAAAAAGAAAAAGAATGTTGTGCCCACAGAGCACTAAGGAAACCAGGAGTGTTAAACACACAGGGGCATCTCCTCAATGGAGGAAACAAAATATTTGCATTCCACCCAGAAAGCTGGTGTGGATTTTGTTGATGAATTGGCACCCTTTCACTATCTGTAGAGGCAGACCTCACCCAAATCTCCCAGAGTGTTTATCCCAGACTCTCCCTCCCTAGACCTTTATCTTTAGCTCCCAGTCAACAGAACCTGTCCTTAGGGGAGATGTCACTGGGTATTTTATGGCCTGCTGAGCTCTGTGCTATTTCAGTCAGAGACCCCACTAGATTCTAGAGCTTTAAGCTGTAGAACACATGTTCATGATCACATATACTTTGCAAAGGAGTTTCTGTGTAGTCCTATCTTAAGCTTTGTTGTGGACCTAGAATTGGAATGATTATTTCTGGAAACTTTTTCTGTATTGTTATATGCTGGCAGGTGACAATTGAAACACAGGATGAGCTGCTATAGATGAAGCAGTGCATCATGGTCTTAAGAACCAAGTGTGGCCTGCATTCTCCTTGTGTCTTGTAGAGATGACTTGTGGGAGGAGAGTGGTGACAGGCATAGAAATAGGGGAAACCCCATCCACTGACCTGAGGCCCTTGTTCACATCTCTGCCTCTTACTGCCACTCAGGCTGTTCCTCTTCCTGCAGAGCTTCACAGTGGCATTCTGCTGAACATCTGCTGAGAGCATTCTCCCCATTCCTGTCATGTTAAAAGTGTTTCCACAATCCTTGTCAGTCTTCCAAGCCCCCTGTGCATGGAGTGATGAAGATAATTGATATTTTGGGTTGTTGTTTTTGCTTTTTTTTCTAATTACCCACTCTAGCTCCCAAATAAAAGACACAGAGACTTATTAGATTTATTTATAACTTTTAAGCTTAGTACCTAGGCAGATATCCATTTATACTAATCCTTTAAACTAGTCCCAGCCATACCACAAGTTACTTGCCATATATTCTGTCTGGGCTGTTTCCACTACATCAGGCCAATTCTTAATCACCACACCCTTTTTCTCTTTCTCCTTCCTTCTTCCTTCTCACTCCTCTGTTGTGATCTTTTTAAACAATTTTAGTGGGGTTTCTTATGCCTGTCTCCCTTCTCCATGCCTTATCCCTCCTAATATCTTCCAACATTTAAACACTGAGGAGAGAAAGGTTAGTTGGGAGAAGGGACTCTTTAGACTTAGGATCTAATTAGGGTCGTTGGGTTCTTTGAGACAGTACCAGTCTCACTCATTAGGATATCTAACAGTCCAGCAAACCAGCCAACACAGCAGAAGGATGAAGCAGCAACAGCACAGGGAGCAGCAGCCTCTTCTCTCTTGAGATTTTTTTCCTTGAAGCATCCTTCCTCTCTCATATTTGTACCCTCTCATAGTCTTCAGAGTTAAACTATCTCCAGCTGGCAAAGACCACGCCCCTCACGAAACAGTTATCAGTGGTGGATAAACTAAAAGCAGCTTCATATCCCACACTTGGGATTAAAACAAAAACCTGTTTACATAACATAACATGTTTTTGTTTTGTTTTGTTTGAGACAGGGTTTCTCTGTGTAGCCTTGGTTGTCCTGTACTCACTTTGTAGACCAGGCTGGCCTTGAACTCAAAAAGATCCGCCTGCCTCAGCCTCCCAGAGTGCTGGGATTACAGGCATGTGTCACCGCATTCAACTCATAACTGAGTTTTTAAAGAAACCAAAACTTCCACTACTCTCCTCCCTTGTGGTTCCTGAGACCCCCAAGACTGGAAAGGGAAGCTCTGCCTCGCTATCTCCCCTGCCCAGTTTCTTTATTAACCAGAGATAACTGGGGAACAAAATTTATACAACATTGAACATTGTACAAGAGATTGCCCCCTACTGGACTGTAACCAGATCTCAGGGCCTAGGATTCATCACAGAATGAGACTAACCCCCAACAGTAGACATTAGTGGAGGGGACTCAAAACTCAGCTTGAATTGCTGGACACAGTGGCTCCCAACACTTAGGGAGACAGAGGCAGGTATATTTCTGTAAGTTCGAGGCCAGCCTGGTCTACAAAGGGAGTCCAGGGCAGTCAAGGTTACACAGAGAAACCGTGTCTCAAAAAAACAAACAACAACAACAACAACAAAAACAAGCAACAACAAAAACACCGAAAATAAAAAAACCCAACTTTTCATTACGGTTATTACTGACTACCCCAGCCCTTACTGTAAACACTGTACAGTAGTTTCTGGTAGTAGAAAATGGCTCTCTGACTTTAACTTCTAGAGTAATCATAGGGATTCTTATTTGCGTGCCATGTATTTCTATTGCTACATGACTGGGTCACATTTTGCCCATCTTAAGGAAATTTTCAGGACATTTTAATCCTCAGCCAACATGCCTCTTGCATTTCTGAGTCTTCAAAGTTATACTGTGTCTGAGATGTTCAGATGTGTGAGGGGAGTCAGTGCCTTTGGTATGGAGCTGTCCAAATGCCTCCTGTTGCTGGATGCCTGGCTTCTGTTGAGCCCTCTGATTGTAAATGCTTCTTGTTCTGTCTTCCACACAGGGGGAACTGGCCCTACCTCAGACACAGGCTGGGGCTGCATGCTTCGGTGTGGACAGATGATCTTTGCCCAGGCCCTGGTATGCCGGCACTTAGGTCGAGGTGAGTTGTAGTGCTTGAATGTGGTCCGTGTAGGAAAGGATATTTAAAGCACATCATAGAAGTTTGGCATGGTGGTACATGCCTTTAATCCCAGCCCTAGGGAGGCAGAAGCAGGTGGATTTTATCAGTTGAAGGCTAGCTTGGTCTAAATAGCAATTGCCAGGCCAGCCAAGGCTACAGTGCTTCCTTGTCTCACAAAAATTACGAACAAAACAAAAAAATATGTCATAGGCAAAACAAAGATTTATGGTGCTTGTCTAGCATGTTCAAGGCCCTAGGTTCACCCTCTAGTATTAACAAATTGTGTGTGTGTGTATGTTTGTATGTTTCCTGCCAGTGAAAAGCAGTGGGTCATATTCAGTGCTTATGCTGTGGAAAGTCCATTTGAAAGTTCTCTTACTCTCTGCAGGAAGCTTGCAGTGCTCAACAGACTTTTAGCCCTCTTTTTACTTAGTATTTTATTTCAGGAGCTCACTGAGTTGTGTAGGCAGACCTTGAACTTGCAGTTCTCTTATGTCTTAGTTAGGCTTTCCATTACTGTGATAAAACACCAAGACCAAAGCAACTTGGAGAAGAAAGCATTTAATCCATTTTTTTGTTTGTTTGTTTAATACAGTGTTCTGCCTGCATGTGTGCATGCAGATCACTGCACCAGATCAGATCTCATTATAGATGGTTATGAGCCACCAGGTGGTTGCTGAGAATTGAACTCAGGACGTTTGGAAGTACAGCTAGTGCTCTTAACCTCTGGGCCATCTCTCCAGCCCCCAGATATCCATCTCTCCAGCCCCCAGTTTATTCCATCTTACTGTCACACTCTGGTCACAGTCTGTTTCTGAGGGAAGTAAGGGTGGGAATTGAAGGCATGATCCTAGAGGCAGGACTGAAGCAGAAGTCATGAAGGAATACTGCTTCCTTGCTTACTCCTCATGGCTTGCTCAGCATGCTTTCTTAGACAATACAGGACTACCTGTCCAGGATTGGTACCACCCAGCCCTCTCACAGCAAACATTAGGAAAATGTTCAAAAGACTTGCCTATAGGTCAACCTTGTGTAGGCATTTTCTCAATTGAGAGTTCCTCTTTCCAAATGACTCTTGCTTGTGTCAAGTTGATATAAAACTGAACAGCACATTTTGCTTTACCAAAATGTAGCTGGAATTACAGTCTTGAATCACTTGGCCTATAATTTATGTTGACATAAATGTTTATTGTTTTAGAAATTATCTTTTAAACTGCTGAAACAGCTTTCTGCTTTCAGTATAGATCTGTTTTGATGAGACAGTGTGTGTGTTTTCGAAATCCTGGAGATTTTACTTTTAACTTAAAAGGGTTCAAAAATAAAGTATTGTATACGATCTGAATATTGAACACTGTGTACAAGGAAGGTTTGTTACTTGTGTAGTGATCAAACTAACCTCCTGTGTTGTTTCCAATAGATTGGAGATGGACTCAGCGGAAGAGACAGCCTGACAGTTACTTCAATGTCCTCAATGCTTTCCTCGACAGGAAGGACAGCTACTACTCCATCCACCAGATAGGTGGGGACTGAGTGTGTCCTAGGCTTGCCTCTGTACAGAGGGCAAACTCCTTGGGACTCCCTTGGGGGCTTTCCAAATCTTCCAGAGTTGGAGAATGAGGCTCTAGGTCACTCTAGCCTCTGACCCCTGTGAGCTGCTGTGGGTGTTCCAGCACTAGCTGAGACCCAAGCCTTCCCTGCCCCTGTACAGCCTTCAGTGACTCATTCCATGCAGTCTGTGTGAGTTAGGCTCCTGAAGATTTGGTTTGCTTTCCTCAGGAGGGTAGCTGTCCTGTTTAGACTTTTTATGAAATCTTTCCTGATGTATCAAAAGTAAGCATGCATGCACATACATATACACACCCCCTCCCCCCCGACACTTCTGGGATGGATATGTTTGCTAACATGGGTCTGTTTCCTGCAGCGCAAATGGGAGTTGGCGAAGGCAAGTCTATAGGCCAGTGGTACGGGCCGAACACTGTTGCCCAGGTCCTCAAGTACGTAATGAGCCCAGCCCTTCTGCTTCTTGGGGTCAGCATGAGTTCTCCTTGGCATTTACCCACTCCTTGAGTACTAATTGCCACAGAAAATAAGGTATTCTGATTCTTTGCTTATAGACCCAGGGGAGTCCCCTGGGTGACTATGCCTATTGTTCTGTGAATGGGATTCATGTTTAGGTCAGAGCCTGGTCCTGTCCTCTGTCCTGGTGTACAGATCCATCTGTGATGAGGGCATCTGAGATCTTGAACCATGGAAGTTTTGGTACTATATCTGCCGGTGCTATAACCTTTTACCTCTGTGGGTTTTTCAGAGACAATCACATAGATCATAAGCTTTCCCATGTTGTTCAGTGTCTGTTGGAGTTTGTTTCTGATGAGTCCTTGCCTGTCTCTTCCTGTCCTCTCTGTGGCCCCAGTGTCTGGAGCTCAGTCAGCCTTCTCTGATTGGCATGTGCTCCATAATTTCCTCTGGAATGACTGTGGTTTCCAGGGGGCATGCCACTTATCAGTGTATGACCCGTTGGTGTTTTTGTTTTGTTTTGAAGATTATTTTTATATGTGTGATATTTTGCCTGCAAATATGTCTGTGCACATAATACCTGTAAGGCTTACAGGGGAGGCAAGAGGAGGTTAGATCCCTGGAACTAGAGTTAACAAATGGTTCTTAGTTGCTATGTGGGTTCTGGGAACTGAACCTGGGGTCCTCTGCAAGAACAGCAGGTGCTCTGAACCACTGAACCATTTTTCCATTGCCTCTACTCTCCCTTTATTTTTTATTTTTTTACCTGATTCATTTCTCCCCGTGACTTTGTACTTTAATATTCTAGTGCCTTTGGGAGGCTCTGAACCAATGTCCAGGATTTACTCATGTAGGGTCCTTTCTCTATTGGACTAAAGCCAGTGTCTCCCAAATCTATGTCTAGCTATAGTTTCTCCCAAGTGTTCCCTTGACACCCTATTCTGTGTCTGCAATGGCTAACTTCTACAAGCTCCACCTGGACACTTCCTTTTTTCCTAAATCTGGTGCCCAGACATCCTGGGCCATGGCTGCCTGTGACTCTTTGGCTTGGTTTCTTTGTGACATGCACACCCATTCCATACCCTTAAATGTCCTTGTCCAAGTCCTGCCTTGTCTTAATTACTTTTCTGTTTCTGTGACAGAACACCATGACTAAGGCAACTTATAAAAACAAAACAAAACATTTAATTTTTGAGATTCACAGTTCCAAAGGGTTAGAGTCCATGGCCATCATGGCAAGGATCATAGCAACAGGCAGGCAGGCAGGCAAGCATAGTACTAGAACAGTACTTACATCTGATCCATCAGCATGAGGCGGAGCAAGAGCTAACTAGGAATGAGAAGCTTTTGACTTCTCAAAACCTACTCCCTCATCCTAATCCTTTTTAAACAGTTCCACAAATTGGGTGCCAAGCATTCACGTATATGAGCAGTGTTAGGAGAAATTCTCATTCTAATTAGTACACACCTCGTTAGCTTGTGCTGTAATTACAGGTTAGCCCCATGACTGCCACCTTTCACTGTGTCTCTATACAGCCTGATGAGGTCACCATCAGTGACCTGGTCATACCTGTTGTCTCACTTTTTCTGTCTTCATTCCCTTAGTATTACTATTTACATCTTTCTGGAAATGGCAAGTCATGTTGCTTATTCATTCTTACTGTTCCTGTCTCTGGCCTCCTCTGCTTTTGTCGCTAGATCCCTTTTCCTCACCTGTGGGAATTTCTCTGTCTTACACATGGGAATAGGGCTAAATCCCTGAACTCTTTGTTGCATCTCTGCCTGAAGACTCATAAGGCATGTTTCAAAGTTAGAACATTATGCCAGCTCTTGGCTTTATCAACCTGCTTTTCCCAAGGGAGATGTTAGTGGGGTTTCTTCAACTGCCTAGGCCAAAGTATGGGGCAGATGCTAAACTTCTCTGACTCTTAGTTGAGCATGCTAACCTATAATAAGTCAATTTTAACCCATGCTCATCCCTTCTCTTTGGTCCATGTCTTATCTCATTGTTAAGCCTCTTTCACTCATCCTAGACTTTTTCAAATAATAACCAAAGTCATCTCCATAAAATGCTGCAGCTCTTTCTGAGGCTCTAGTTGTCCTGGGTTTTTTAACTGGTTGCCACATCATGACCCACCCTGCTCCCTGACCTTCCTCTGCCTCGACACACCCTTGGATGGCATGTTACTAATACACTCCTACTTCAGGACTTTTGTATACTTTATGACGCCAGCTAGAAGCCCTTCCCCTGGCCTGCCTCTTGCTCCCATGACTCTGCTGACCACAGTCTACATAATTTATGCCCCCTCTAGCAGCCCCTTCTCAATCCCTGCTTTGGGGTTCTCTATAGTATATACTCCCTGCCCTACTTGCTTGCTTCTTCTTCCCTGACTTTATTGGCATTTCAGCACAGAGAAGTGCTGCTTTGCCTCTCCTGGGTCTGTCTCCTCACTGCTGTGGGAGGGTTTGATGAGTTGTGAGAAAACACCAGCTCTCCAGAGCCCCTTCCAAGTTTCCCATTCACAGGAAGGGGTAGTATGTGGTTTCCCTAGTGCAGTGGTTCTCAGCCTATAGGCTACAACCCCCTTCACAGAAGTCACATGCCATCTGATATCTTGCATATCAGATATTTACAGTACAGTTTGTGACAGTAGCAAAATTATACTTAATGAAGTAACAACAAAATAAATTAGTGGTTGAGAGCCACTGCGATATGAGAAACTGTATTAAAGGGTTGCAGCATTAGGAAAGTTGAGAACCACTGATCTAATGCCTTCCAGGCATTGGACTCTTGTGTTCCTGACATACCAGGACCTTGTAGCTTAGATCCTTGGCACCTGTCCTTATGTTGGGAATATCCCTTCTTGCTTTCTGTCTTCTTAGTTATTAATAGGCCTTCTGCCACACCTTCATAGCACCCAATTTACATTCTACTTCTAAACAGTATGGCTGCTGTCTGTTCTTCTTTTAGAGCCGTAAATCTGTAGCCATGTTTCCTCCCAACTGCTGGCCTCAGTTGTGCTGTTCATTAGATTTCTGGGGCTCTAAGTTCACAATGTAAGTTGCTAGGGAGAAGCTGCTCAACAGGGAGCTGTGCCTGCCTCCATACTGGTGAGACCTGCTATGCCACCCAGGGGCTCCTCTCCGCACTTTGTCTCCTAACAAAGGGCAGCTGGCATTTTCCCATGAGCAGCACTCAGCTTTCTTCCTGTTTGAGTTTATTGAACAAATCCTTGACTTAAGTTTTGAAACTGCCTTATGATTGTCACTGCAGTAGTGAGATGCTCATGCTGCAGAAGGCTCATGGGAGTATTCTCTCACTTTCTGTAGGAAGCTTGCTGTATTTGACACGTGGAGTTCCTTGGCTGTTCACATAGCAATGGACAACACTGTGGTGATGGAGGAAATCAGTAAGTGGCTCAGGGTTTTGGTTAACAAGGAGTTGTAGGTGATGGAGCTGAAGAGGGAGCCTCAGCTGGAGAGTTTGAGTCTCAGCCGCCCTTCCAGCGTAGGTGAAACATTTGCAAACCCCATTCACTTACTGTGCCTACTAGACTAAGGGAGAGAAATGAGTTCTCTCCAGCATCAGGTTAGTTATCTGTGTGTGTGTGTGCTCTAGATAATGAGTTAACGGTCACACCACATAAGGAAGGTTACAGTGGGAGAATCATTGAAGTTTGTGAATTCAAGGCTTATGCCTTTAATCCTAGCACTTAGGCTGTAGATCTCTGTGAGTTCAAGGCCAGCCAGAGCTACATAGTGAGACCCTATATTTAAAAAATAAAAAAGAGGGGGGTGTCCTTGGAGAGATAGCTTGGTGAAGAGCATTTGTTGCTCTTGCAGAAGACCCAGGTTCATTTCCCAGCACACTTAGGTGGTTCACAACCATATGTAACTCCATTTCTTCCAATACCCTCTTCTGATCTCCACTGGCAACATAAATGTGGTACGCATATGTGTAGGCAAGACACACATAAAAATAAAATGAATAAAATTTTTAAAAGAGAAAACATTTAAAATAAGTTAAATAGCTAAAACCGCAAAGCTAAATAAGCTCTCCTACCCTGTTCCCTAGAAAGTTCACTCTTGCAGAAAAGTTCAGTAAATGTATACTGCTTTTCGTCTCTTTTAATCTAGAAAGTTCTCCCTGTGTTTTCTTTTTAAAGTTTTTTTTATTTATGTGCATGTGTGTGTGTGAACTTAAATGCACCATGTGGATGCAGGTAATTTCTTGGAACTGCTGTTATATGACCCTCCATGGCTGCTGGGAACCAAACCTGGGTCCTTTGCAAGAGCAGTAAATGCTCTTAGCCAGCCATTGAGTTGTCTCTCAGGCACCTCCCTCTGTGTTTTGATCTTTCATAGCATTGACATTTTAAAGAATCTGGTTCAGTTAGTGGCCCACAAATTGAATTTGTCTGTTTCCTTGGGGTTGTAATTGAATTAAATATTTTAACACTTTTAATAGATAGATAGATAGATAGATAGATAGATAGATAGATAGATAGATAGATAGATAGATAGATAGATAGATAGTATTTTGTTGAAGGCCACCACTAGGTAGCTCTCAGTGGGCTCAGACTTATAGTGTCAGTGTGTTGTTATGTAACCCTGGGTTACTTGGAGAAGATGATGCCTATGTCTCAATAATACCATTTCTTGAAATTAATGAAGATGATTTTTAATATACATTGATGTTCTTTGTCTGAGGCATTTTGAATGTGTGACTTAACATGATGATTTTCCTAAATTGTTCCTTGATAAGTCTTTAATTTTCTCTTCCATTTTTAAATTTGAAAGACTCTGTCAATGTCTGTAGGTTTGTGGGTTCTTTTTACCCAGTGTTCTACCCAGTACTGTCACTTTTGATTCCCATATTACCTGAGATTTGGCCTGTAGCACCCCTTTAAGCTGGCTGTCTTGATTGGGCTTCCCATCATGTTTTGTGACTGGGCATGCCCCCCCAGCACCAGCGTTAGGGAAGTGCTTTCAGCAATTTCTGTGTGATCCCTTTCCATAACAGGAGTGAAGAGTGTTGGGGGTGTGTTGTACAATACTGAAGTTGTCTGACCACCACCAGGCCCTAATTAATATGTTTATTGAAGGCTAGTTCAGTACATTTAGACAGAAGAAATAATAAAGAATGAAGAAAAGCTGTTTACTGGTTCTCTTTTTGCTGAAGAGGGCTATAAGTGAGCCGGGTCTGCCTAGGCTAGATTTTCTTTAAAGTGCACATAGGAGATGGCTCAGTAGATAAAGGCACTTTGCCACACCATTCTGGTCAAACCAAGTTTGATCCCTTGAGCCCATGTTAAGATGGAAGGACAGAACCAACTCTTCAGTGTTGTCCCCTGACCTTCACACATGCAGTGTGGGTCATACTTCTGTCTCACATTGAACACAATTATGTTTGTTTGTAATAGGGACTCAGTTTGTACATCAGGCTTTTCCTGAACTCAGAGAGATCCCTTGTGTAGTGCTCATTTTTTAACACTATATTTTGTTTGGGGTGTTTAGATCTTTACCTCACTTCCAACCTTCCAACCCTAGGTAGGAGAGGGAAGGTTAGTGAGGAGAGGGGGCATAGACCCCTTTACTTCTCCCAACTGTTTAAAGTCAATGGGTTCTTTTAGGGCTATACCAATCTCCATCACCAGCAAATGCAGCCAGCAGTCTCTTCCAAGCTGCTCTGTCCTGAAGCATTTCTCTCTGTCAGTCTGCTCCAAACTTCCACACTGTCAGTGACCACACCCTGAATGAGACAACTATCAGCTGTGGACAAACTAAAGCCCAGACTAAAATCCCACACTTGGGATTAAAACAAAAAAAATGTTTACATGATGTAACTGAGTTTACAATGAAACCAAAACTTTCATTACACCCCTGCCTCTGCTGAGTGCTAGGGTTAAAACTACCTGCCACCATGCCTGGCTTAATAAGAATTTGGAAGTTTTTAAAGTGCAGCCTGGGAGATGATTTCAGCAGTTAAGAGTACTAGGTTACACTTTCGGAGGACCCTGGTTCAGTTCCCAGTTCCCACATACTGGTTCACAACTGTCTGTAACTCCGGTTTCAGGAAATCCAATACTCAGAGTCCTTTGTGGGCACTGCTTGTTTGTAAATGCAGGCAAAACAACCATACACATATTTTTGAGAATCTTTATGTGTAGAAAATGTTTCTCTTTTTTTTAAATGTGTTTTAAGTGTTTTGCCTGTATGTATGTGTGTATACTACATGTGTTCTCTGCTCAAGTAGGCCAAAAGAAGGCATTAGAACCCCATGTAAATGGAGTTAAGGTCGTTAGGAGCCACTATGTGGGTACTGAGAACTGAACATGGGTCCTCTGCAAAAACAACATGTTCTTTTAACCATTGAGCCATCTCTCCAGCCCCTAGAACATGTTTCTTTGAGTGGGGACATTTTTGTTCTCTAAGCTTGTTTGTTTGTTTTCTAGACAAGGTTTCTCTGTGTAGCCTTGGTTGTCCTGGAACTCACTGTAGACCAGGCTGGCCTGGAAATCATAGAAATCTGCCTGCCTCTGCCTGCCTCTGCCTCCCAAGTGCTGGGATTAAAGGTGTGTACCACCACCACCCGACAAGTTACTCATATTTTAAGTAGTTGGGATTTTTGGTTTGTTTGTTTAATTATTTATTTTCATTTTTATGTGCATTGGTGTTTTGCATGCATGTATATATGTGTGAGGGTGTCAGATCTTGGAGTTACAGAGAGTTGTGAACTGCCATGTGGGTGCTGGGATTTGAACCCAGGTGGTCTGGAAGAGCAGTCAGTGCTCTTAACTGCTATGTTATTTAAATTATTTTATGTGTGTGGGTGTTTTGCCTGCATCTATGTTTGTGCACTACTTGCGTGCCTTGTGCCTGCAGAGGCCAGAAGAGGGTGTTGCATCACCTGGAACTGGAGTTACAGACAATTGTGAGTTACCAAGTGCATGCTGGGAATTAAACCTATGTCCTATGAAAGAGTAGCCAGTGCTCCCAACCACTGAGCCCCTGAGCACCTGTTTTTTAAAGCACCTTTTCTCCTTGGGGGGAGGAATGTCTGTCTGCCTCTGCTTAGCTCATGAAAATATGTCTTTCCAGGAAGGTTGTGCAGGGCAAGCCTTCCCTGTGCTGGAGCTGCTGCATTTCCAACAGAGTCAGAGCGGCACTGCAATGGGTTCCCTGCAGGAACTGAAGTCACCAACAGGCCATCAACTTGGAGACCCCTGGTGCTTCTCATCCCTCTCCGACTGGGACTTACAGATATCAATGAGGCCTATGTGGAGACGCTGAAAGTGAGTCTTAAGTGTAACTCTTAACATGGGCCCCATGCTTTCAAATTTTCATCTATTTCAGTGTGTGTTTGCCTAGCTGTTCCTCCCAAGAGTGGAGCTAAAATTAATTTTATAAGTCATGTTGAGACTCTTATAAGTCATGTTGACACTTTACAAAAGTGTCTTCAGGACCAGTCAGCCTATTGCTGAAGGCATCAGGTCCTTCTGTCTCTCCCAGGTCTCTCTGCCGTGCCCTATCTGGGCATCTTTTAAGCTTCTAGTTCTGTCTGGAGCAGTAGTTCTCAACCTATGGTTCATGACCCCTTTGTGGGTGGGGATAGGCCGATGAGGATGGGTACTGTAGATAGATTCACTGAGAATTCCATCCATCTCTTCCTTTGATTTCCCCTACTACTATCACAAGAGGCAAAACCTTTTGAACTTATTTACCTCAGATATTAAACTGAAAGTCAGCCTTACTGTATGGAATGGCAGTACTGCTTTTTATTAAAATCTTTCACTTTTAATCACCTTTCAGTGTTCAGGTAAGACCAAGTATATAAAATCTCTCACTTCTTTTGGTTCTGATTTGTCCCTCCATATCTCCTGACTATCCCTGGCCTCTCTCTACCGCTGCTGTAGCTTCTGAGATCACTTCCTCTGTCACTTCCCTTGCTGATTTCCCATTCTTATCTGACTTGTCTTCTGTTGTCATTTCTCCTGTCCCATTGGCCAGGCCACCACTTCATTGCGCCTGTTCACACTTCGAACTTACAGCTGCATGTCATTCTACAAGCTATCCCCCAAACCTATCACCTCTCCTTCCCAGTTTCCCCAAGTAGAACTGTGAGCCTATGCTGTATGTTGTTGGACCTCTTGTACTGGAAGCTTTCTGTGATATGTCTTCTTATATTTCTTCTGTGTCATTCGGGTAGGCCCCTGGAGGCCGTGGCCTACCTGTGATTGTGGATGGTGAGGCACACACTTCTGTGTGTTGGACTATGTAGGAGCATGCTTTTTGCATGCTGTCGCAAGGCCGGTGTGCTCAGTGGCCTTCCCTCTTCTCTCCTGCAGCACTGTTTCATGATGCCCCAGTCCCTGGGTGTTATTGGAGGGAAGCCCAACAGTGCCCACTACTTTATTGGCTACGTTGGTGAGTCTGGTTTGCATGTTATGGGTGCATAGGGATGGTCTTTCTCCCTGAAGGGGTGGATCTTTTCTGTGGAGCTGTGTTGTTACCTCACTTGCTTCCTCCCAATCACTGTGGTGGCATGCACCCCACTGCTACCTGACATTTTGATTCCTACCTACCTTCTTTATGCTGACTATGATATGGTAGGTCTGGATGTTGCTCTGGCCTGCTCCCTTCCTCTTGCCCAGCTCTGGCTAACTGCCTGTGATGTCTTCATCATCTTGCCCAGGTGAGGAGCTCATCTATCTGGATCCCCACACTACACAGCCTGCAGTGGAGCTGACTGACAGCTGCTTTATCCCCGACGAGAGCTTCCACTGCCAACACCCTCCCTGCAGGATGGGCATTGGGGAGCTTGACCCATCCATTGCTGTGGTATGTCCCAACCATACAAACTCTTAGGCAATTGTTCTGTGTCATCCTGTGCCAGTCCTGCAGTGGACTATAAAGGAAAATGTCTAGATTTTTGTAGTTTTTCCAATATTGTAGAGTGTTAGGTTCACATAGTTGAGGATCCCAAGACCTCTTATCTTCTCCGAAGACAGTTCACCTCCTGAGTGGCTTTCATAACCACAATGTATGCAAGTGTTACCTGAGATAGAGTGTATGTACCAACTGTTAGGGTGTGTGTTTCTCCTTCTTATAACACATAAATGACAGCTTGATTGAGTCACCCATCTGTACCTCTTTTTCTGTTTTTTTTTTTTTTCATAATTTTTTATTTGTTTACTTGATGTATCTTGGAGATGATTCCCTTGAATGAGCTCCTCCATCTCCCTTTTTGATGATATAGTAGGTATTTCTTACAGGTTATGCAAAACCTGCCTACTCAAAATATATGTGGGAGAAAGAGAATAAAAAAACTCACAAAAGTCGAAACAGTGCCATACCGGGGAAGTCATTGCCTTGTCAGGCTGTTCATCTTGTTCACTGGCAGCGCAGCATGTCAAGTACCAATCTCTGACTGTCACAAAGATACAACACCCAGTACACACTCTGCCACATATGACCCTGCCAAGTTCTGAGAACAGTCTGGGACTCTGTGGCTCAGGCTCCCTATAGAACCCACTGTAAATCCCTCCTCTCACTAGAGTTTGTATACATTTCAGTGACTACAGCTCAGCAGCACATAGTGATTGGAACTTGATGTACTTAACACCAGCTAGACAGCCAGCCTTGTAGATGTTAGACACGTGGGACTATCGGGTGCATAGAGCATGATGTTTAAGCCCCAGTCCTAGCTTTTGAGAGCTGAGATCAAGGACACATGGTAGAATTACTCTTCCTGTCACCATTGGATAGGCCTTCCATCATTGAGGGATGCCTGTATGTGTGAACCAAAGCATGGGCAGAGCAGACTGCCTGGCAAGTGCACTCCAGCATCTCTGAAGAGATTACAGCTTCATGCTTGTCATAGATGTGGTCACTACTCTCACGGTAATTTTCATTTTAGGGATTTTTCTGTAAGACTGAGGAAGACTTTAACGACTGGTGTCAGCAAGTTAAAAAGGTCTGTAGCTGCCCCTGTCCAGAGCCAAGATGAAACCTCTGGGGACCCAGGCAATGAAGTGGCTGGGGTAAAGGGAGTCTCTTTGTATGGACTAGCTAGGAACTGGTTGCCCGGGGAGTTTTGTTCCTGCCTCACACTTGGGCAGGCTGTATGGGGGAGGGGCCTCACATTACTGTTTCTCCTGGTTATATGTAGGTCATAAATAAGTTTTACACATTACCTTTATGGTGGGGTGGGGTTCTGGCTTACTCATCTGCCTTATGTGGTTATGTAATTAATTGTATGCCAAAGACTGCCCCTGTGCTGGTTGTTTCCTGTTATCCTCCCCATGCCTTCTGTGATCATGTATGCCTGATGGGGTGACACACCATTACTAGTAGGCAGGCCTGTGCTGTGCTGATCACTGTTTTGGGCTATGCTGTAACCTTTAGTATGTATACTACCTCCATGTTCTTATCTGTGAAATTAGATTAGACCTCTGCAGGCTGGAGGCTATAATTACTGTCGAGGGCATCTAACAGCTGTATCTCACTGACAGCTATCCCTGCTTGGAGGCGCCCTGCCAATGTTTGAGCTGGTGGAACAGCAGCCTTCCCATCTGGCCTGCCAGGATGTCCTGAACCTGTCCCTAGGTGAGTGGGGAGACTGCAGACCCAAGTCTGGATTGGATGGTCCCCTGTCCATATCTCTTAGTTCATGTAGTCTGTGCCTGCCACAAGCCCTCAGGTCTTGATCTTTTTCCTATTAACGCTTTGTGAGGCCCAGGTGCAAATAGCTAGTTTGTTGAGAGGGAACTATAGAGCGCCCCATGCCTGAGCTTGGCAGCTTATCTATGTCTAGCCAGGGTGCTGTGGAATGAAGCATGTTCCCACAGGTTGCTTAGGCACTGTAATGACAACGGGTTTTGTGATGATGGAGTCCATCTATAAGTCACTGGGAATGAGAAGTCCTGGCTCCTTGGACTATGACTTGTGCCTGCAGGGTTCAGCCCTGGTCCTATAGGGCAGCACAATAGAGTTCAAGGACCAGCCTTAGGAGATACCTGGTTAGACCTGGTTACCCCTAAAAGGAATGGGGGTGCCCTTTCTTGCCTTCATTCTCCTGGGTCTGTAGCAGATCCTACCACTTGTATGCTGGCAGGAGTTAGCTATTGTCTTTCACAGAGTTCTCATCCCTCCTTAGGACCTGTCACTTGCTCATAGGTCCAAACCCCTGTATACTTATTAAGACTCTAGTCTGGAAGGGGCTTACAGGGCATAGCAGGCCTATTTTAATCTATCCCCCTCTATTCCAAACCCCACCCATACTAGCTCCCAAGACATGTCTAATGTTTTATCTTGTTCCTTCCAGATTCTTCTGATGTAGAGAGACTGGAGAGGTTCTTTGACTCTGAGGATGAAGACTTTGAAATCTTGTCCCTCTGAAAATCCTGGGGTTGGGGAATGGCCTCCATGGCCCTCGTTGGGGTGCTTTGAGAACCCAGACCTGCCTTGGGCACTCAGTGTCACCGCATTCCATCCACCTAGCCACCCCTGCCAAGTGCTGTTCGCCTGTGCCACCTCTGTCCAGAGGGCCACTTTGCTCATGGACCAAGGACTGCGGTGCCTGGAGGCCTTACTGCTTGGAGTCAGACTGCCTAACCCCAAACACATGAAGGGCCTGTCCACATGAGGTCGCCCATCAGAAGGCCTAGTCAGGAAGAGCAGCAAGTCAGGAGCTTCCAGAGTTCTCCACTTGATACTGCCAGCCCTGGTCAGCACATCAGCTTTGGTTCTGCTTTCTTCTGGGCATCTGGGTCTATGGTTTATTTGGAATTAAAGCCCTATTTGAAGTTGTTTAACAAAGACATGAATTTCTGGGGCACTTCCCAGGGCAGCCTTAGAAGATCTGCAGGTTGATGTGTACAGAGTGACAGTCACATCATGGCCTCATACTGCTGGGCAGGGTGAGCTTTCGGGCTGTCTCCTCTGCCCAGTGTGATTTATCAAGGGCTACCTCGGTGGGAGAGCATATGGAAAGAATCACAGCAAGGCTGCTACTTGCTTTGGAGAGAAAATATTCTTGTGGGGCATTGGAAAAATCCAAAGATATCAGTGTGCATGGGCACAGTGTGGACACCTGAAGCTTGGGGCAGCTGACAAGCCCCCAGGGCATCTGGAGTTGTAGTCCTGAGGTTCCCTATTAGGACCTCACTAGGGAAGAGGTTTGTTTCCTATAAGGGGTTGATGCATTTGTTAGCTTGCCACCCAGCTTCCCTCTGGGGGGAAAGGGAGGGGAGCAGAGCTGCTCTTTGCTTGTGACACTGTGCCCGCTGGTAGTAGGGTACACACTGCTACTTGAGCCTTCCTCTCTGTTCCTTTTGAGAAAACTCTCCTGGATCACAGAGAATTTTAGATGGTCTGGGTCCAAAAAGATAAAAGTACTACAGCTTTGTGGTACACAATAAACATTTGGACAGAGCTGGTAGCTCCAGGCACTAGCAGGTGAAGTGTCCAGCCCTCCTTGGCACATACCTGACACCTTCTAACCCTGGCTTTCTGGGCCCTCAAGCTTTGATGCTCTAGGTCTGCTGTCTTAGAAAAAGGCCTGTCCTCCCCCTAGATACCAACAGGGCAGTGTGCCGTGACCCTTGCAGGAGCCTTTACTAAAAACCCTTCCCTAGCAGCCTGTAGATTGGGTGAGGCTGGAGCTGTTCGCTGATAAAGCAGCTCTAAGGGGCCCACAAGGTAGCAGGAGGCATCCCTCTCCATCAAGTGTTGATGACATATTTATTTCATCTTATTCTCTTTCTCTCTCACACAGCTTGTCCCTTAGCTTCAGGTGGCGTGGGATAGGGGAAAGGCCAGGACAGTTTCCATTCCTCTGGGACTTGCTTCCTGAATCCAGTAGCCATTGTGCTGGCTGTGGCCCAGGGTCTTGGTGTTAACTCCTGCTGTTAGTAACCAAGGGTGGATGTGTGGAACACTACAACCCTAGGGAACTCCCAGGGCTTGAGAAAGGCTTCCTGAGGTTGTTCATTCTTAGTAGTGTAGTTTGCAATTCTTAATGGTAATAATAAGTTTCAGTAGAAAACAAAGCTTGTGTGTGTTGATTTTTCTTCCAGTTATGGTTAGATGTGATTTTAGTGTTAACAGGTAAAGATTTCCCCAAGTTGGACAAGTAGAGCCTGCTCTGCCTCTGGTCTGGCTATGTAGCCAATGTCTGTTTTCCTTAAGTAAATACATAGTCCTAAAAAGAAAAAGTGCAAGATGATAAAAATGAGCCAGGTGATGCCGGGCGGTGGTGGTGGTGGTGGTGGTGTCACACGCCTTTAATTCCAATGCTCAGGAGGCAGGCGGATCCCTTAGTTTGAGTCCAGGTTGGTCTACAGAGTGAATTTCAGGACAGCCAGGGCTACACAGAGAAACCCTGTCTAAAAAACAAAACAAAACAACAACAACAAAAAACAGGGCTGGAGAAATGTGGGCACATACACCCATAGAAATAAGTGGTAAAAATCTTGTTTAAGGGGGCTTGAGCTTAAGAGCACTGGCTGTTTTTCCAAAGGTTCTGAGATCAATTCCCAGTACTACAGGTGGCTCATCTAGAATGAGATCTAGTGCCCTATTCTTGCTCATACATGCACACAGAATACATAAATAGTAAATCTTTAAAAAAAAAAAAAAAAAAAGCCGTATTTTAAAAATGAGCCGTAACTCTTTGTCTGGAGAAAGTGGAAGAATACCCAAATACAAGGCTTGCCTCAGGTCCCTCCAGGGAAGCTGTATGTGGGTACCTGGCTTTGGCCTGGAGACAAATAGAGATACAATCAGGGTATAAGTAGGAGACTATGAGGATCATCTCATTCTGCCTGATGAAATCTCAGTGGGACAATCCTGGCTTAACACCTACCTGCCCTCTTGAGTCCAAATAAAAGAAAATTGAGGACTCAAGCATTATGGCCCAAGACTAAGGCTTCCCTCTCAGTACTGTGTTGACTTTTGTTTGGTTTTTTGAAGCAAGGTTTCTCTGTGTAGCCTTGTTCTCAAACTCATTGATCTGCCTTACCCGAGTGCTGGGATTACAGGTGTGTGCCTCCACACCCAGCTCTCTGTTGGCTTCTTGTGGATGCTATGACTACAGAGAACATTACCCACAGCTGAAAGTTGTTCTTAAGGTCCTGGAGTGCAGAATGCAGACTATGCTAATAGCGCATGACCCACAGCTGAAACTTGTTAAGGTCCTGGAGGGCAGAAATGTATACTATGCTACCAGCAGGGCCAATTTTCCAGCATCCAGAGGTTTCTACATTTCTCTCTCAGGCCTACAAATGCTCTATGTCTCCTGACTTGGGACTGCTTGTTAAGAAGAGGCCTGTGCTGACCTACCTGTCAAGCCCCCTACTTTTTTTTTTTTTTTTTCTTTCTTCGAGACAGTCAGTGTCTCTCTGTGTAGCCCTGGCTGGCCTAGAACTCAAGAGATCCACTTGCCTTTACTTTCTGGGTGCTGGGATTAAAAGTGTATACCACCTGGCCCAGGGGAATACTGAACACCCAGGTACCATCCTCTCACACTATGCTCCTAACCTGTGTCCTTTTGAGAGTGAGACGAATGTGCTTTACCTCATATTTAACACCCTACACATGCAAGCTGCAGGAAATGTCAAATCAGCCTATGTTGGAAGAGATAGTGTGAACAGCTCTAGCAGCACTGACAGAACCAACAAGGTTATTATCAGTGGGCTTAGAGTGATGAGCATCATGCCAATAGATAAGCCTGACCACCTGCGAACACAGACATGGAGCCTAATAACACTGAAACCCACAGTGGAAATACCATCAACAGTGGGCAGACCCATCTCCACAGATGCTTAGGAGAAGCTAGTGAGGTACATTTTTAGGTAAATTTTTTTATTAGTTTCTGTAAAAACTATGAGTCTCAACTAATTGATGTTTTTAGGGATGAGTTACCAATAAAGTTTATTATGGAAAAACCATAACACATTAACACCTTTATAGCCAAGAAGTGGGTAGAGGGAGACACTGTGTGACTTGTTCACACCCCCAAAGTCTCAGGTTAGGACTAAAGGCCCTTAGCTCTCTCCTGCCAAGAAATAGCCCCTGCTGCATAGTGTTGAGATGTGAGCCCTCCACCAGTCTCCTAAAGGACCTGAAAATAGTATCTGCAACGGAGCACTGACTTATTTCCATAGCTCCTCCAGTGGCCTCTGTGCAGCGTTGCGGATGGCGTCCTCAGAGAGGGCTCGGATTTCTTCATGGACATCCTCAATGCTTTTGGAAGCATCAACCACCTGTCATCATAGAGGAAACAGCAGAAAAAGGATCATTACACCACCTTCCCGTTATTCCCAGTGCTTGTGGTGACATTAGCTGAGCCAGGGCCCTACAAAAGGCAACCTAAATTCCCACAGGGGCCCTTCACCTACACTTTCTTTGAACTTGGTATTTTTGGTACAAAACAAGATGCTCTAGCTACCCATGTTGCTCCTAAGCAGACTGAACAACTGCCCTCCAGTTGACAAGAATGGGCTCCAAGCCAGGAACAGTGACCCACCCTTTTAGTTCCAGCATTCAGGTGGCAGAGGCAGGAGGATCTTTATGAGTTCAAGACCAGCCTAGACTACATAGTGAGTTCTAGGACAGCCAGGGCTACAGGGCTACACAGAGAGACCCTGACTCAAAAACAAAACAAACAAACAAAAAACAGGTTGCACAAAAACTGTCCTAACACAGCAGCTCTGTTCCTCAGGACAGGCTAGGGACGCTTCTTTCCAGGGTTAAGCCAGGAGAGATAAGTGTCAGTATCTCCAAGTTCCTTCATCTATGGGGTCTGGACAGGGCCCTTGGGTCTGTAAATCTGGCTAAGCCCTTTGGCAGCAAGTTTTTGAAAAGCTTCCAGGGGCTTATGGAAGTTCACAAAGCATGACTGTGTAAGGGAAGAGCTCACATGTCACCTTCTAGAGGGTAGCTTGACAACCCTAGTACAGCCACAGTCCTTGCCCAAACTATCCAGGATTGCTCTCTGGGTTGACTTAGCATCCAGGAAAGTAAAAGGGCTTCAACATCATCTAACAGATGCAGAAATTTAGGGCACACTTGTAAATCATGAGGTGTACTATAGACAGGAACTATAGAAGCAGCACCTTCTGTAGACAAAACTGGTTTGTGATGTTTGGAACACTCAAATGCTGGGTTTGAAGTCTGGGAACCTTAGGCAACTGTCAAAAGATGGACTGTGCAAACAAGGCCAGTCCAACCAGGACCATTCTGGCTGTTGAGTAGATGTAACTGCAGGAATGAAAGTACAATTAAGATCAGAGTAGGAGAGACTAGAAAGATGGCTCAGCTGTTAAGAGCACTGTCTGTCCTCCCAGAGGCCCCAAGAGTTCATTCCCAGCACCACCTGATGGCTCACAACCATGTATATTGGGATCTGATGCCCTCTTCTGGCATGCAGGTGTACACACAGATAGAGCACTCATACATAAAATAAATAAATAAATCCTAATCAAAGTAGGAACAAGCAATAGTGAAGGGGCTCCTGTTGGCTTCCATGCAAAAGAACGATGTGGAAGTTGAAACCAATTCCTGAGACCAGTGCTGAAACAGGGTTACTGAGTGGAGGAAACAGGACTAGAGGGAAGCCAAGAATGGACACTTTGTGTGCTCCTGGTGATGGCCATGTATATAGGCCCCCAGGGCTCCAAAGAAACAGGGTAAAGTCCCAGGTTGTAGAAGGTGCCGACAGTATGACCCAGGGCCAACAAGAAATCACAGCATGAGCTAAAAGGAAAAGATACATCTGAATATGAAACTGGCAAACTCCTTTTTCTGCAGTACTTCCTAAGTATAATCCAATTACAGGCAGTACACTGAAGAGTCCATTCCTATGACAAAGACAGAAGGTAAAGTGTGATGTAGCTTGCAAGACCATTTCTGATCTTTTTCTTTTTTTAAGATTTATTTATTATGTATACAGTGTTCTGCCTGCATGTACACCTGAATGCCAGAAGAGGGCACCAGGTCTCATTATAGATGGTTGTGACCCACCATGTGGTTGCTGGGAATTGAACTCAGGACACCTCTGGAAGAGCAAGCAGTGCTCTTAACCTCTGAGCCATCTCTCCAGCCCTCAAGACTTTCTGAACATTTCTGTACAAGCTAAAATCTTGTACAGGATAAGACGCAGAAGTTTCCTGGGGCTCATCTCTGAGTCTAACCACCACAAAAAAGTCTGATGGCAGAGAACTAGAATAGCTTTTTTGTAGTTTCACAGGTGGGTAACCAAACTACACCAGCTGTGACTATGTCAGCAGAGGGTAGCCTACCACACAGCTTCTCAGTGGCTGTTTGCAGTTCTAGGACTTACCTTCCAGTTCAGGTCTTTATCACCCATGAGCTGCTGGAAACACAGCAGAACCTGCTCCTGGAAAGTCCCAGTCTCATAGCGCTCAAGACCAAACTCTCCCCGTGCAGCAGCATCCAGCAATTTTAACTGGAGGAACAGGATCAGGTCAGGTTTGGGAAGGCCCACATCTGGTTGTTTGCACCAATCGAGAGAAAAATTCTGCCAACAGAGAACCCAACAGTTAGAGACAAACAAAGTAGTGCATAATCTTTTGTTTTAAAGTGTGTGTGTGTGGGGGGGGGGTTCTGGAAATAAGAGTAAACAGGATGGTATCAGCTCTGCAGTCTGCTGTGGACCTCATTACATCTTGTACCTTGTCTCAGAATGAGGCATGACATATATATATATCCTGGTCTATTCAACCTTAGAAAGTCCACACTGAAAAGCAGTTTGTTATAGAGACAGGACTACATTTTTTGCCATAATCTTGCATTCCAATAAACACTGAAAGAAACTGTCAGTCCTAGAAACCCACTGCATGCTTGCCTGCCTATTAATTTCTCATGTACATCTTCCCACTTACTCATCAACTTGCTAGAAAGGTTCTCGTTTTCAGAAGAATAGTAGGACTATAAGCGCATGACCCCAAAGGTCTCCCTACAGGGCCATAGTATGCAAATCCTCTGTCCTGACATCTTAATATAAAGAAAATATTTGATTGGGTTATGACTAACTATGTAGAAGAAACAGAATTAAGATTATCACTTATCAACCTGTCATCCCCAAGAATTATTATATATAGATATTATCAGACACCATCTGATTCTTTTTTTCTTTCAGCTTTTCGAGACCGAGTTTCTCTGCATGTAGCCCTGGCTGTCCTGACCTATGGACCAAGCTGGCCTCAAACCCAGATGCACCTGTTCTGCCTTCTGAGTGCTGGGATTAAAGGTATGCACCAACAGCCCAGCCACCACTGATTCTTGATGAGAGGACCCAGCACTCTTACACTCCTAGAAGTTTACTGTGAGGTTGAAACATTAGGTTAGTTATGGGGACGGCACTTGCAAAGTGGCAGCAAGAAGACAGTTCAAATTCATCCTTGGCCATATAGTTCCAAATCAAGCTGAGCTACAGGAGACATTGTCTCAAAATCAAAACAAAACTCAGTTCCAGAGCTTGGGAGGTAGAAGCAGGAATGCACAGCATGTTCAAGGTCAGCCAGAGACCTGTCTCAAAAAAAAGAAAAAAAACCAAAACAAACTGAGGACAGTGGTGGTATACACCTTTGATCCCAGAACTCAGGATGCAGAGGTAGAGGCAGGTGAATCTCTTGAGTTCAAGCCCAACCTGGCCTACAGACCAAGTTGCAGGAAAGCCAGGGCTACACAGAAATCCTGTCTCAAAAAAACTAAAAAGTGTGTGAGGGGGGGAGATGGACAAGCACATGTTCTATGTTCTCATTCTACGAGAATCACTCTTACGTGGAGGTGGCTCACTGTTAAGAGCACTTACTGTTGTTCTTCCAAAGACCTACATGGTAGCTAACAATTCCTATAACTACATTCTCTTCTGGCCTCTATGGATTGCAAGTATATATGCTTGCAGGGAAAACTCATACACATAAAAATAAACTGAATACATCTGTTAAAAAGAAATTTAAAAATTAAGTTATACTCTCAGAAATCAGAATATTTTAAATGTGAATCCCAGAAGATGTGGGAACTTACACATCAAGATATTTAAAGGACTGGAGCACTTTGCCTACCACATGTGAGACCCTTAGTCTAATCCAGCAGAAAACAACTTAAAAAAAAAACAAAACAAAACAAAACAAAAAAAAAAAAACCAAAAAACCCCACTTGGGGCAGTGAGATTGTTCAGCTGGTAAAGGAACTTACTTAGCACACAAAGCTGATACTGGAGTTATATCTCCAGAATTCAGAATTCAGTGGAAACCAATTCTTCAAAGTGGCCCTCAGACCTCTACATGCAAGGTGTCACATGCATGTCCTGGCCTCCATCTTTTATACACATATTTATAATGCAGTTCAACACATGGACCTTCGTCAGACTCTGGTTTAATACAGTATAAATACAAGGCAATCAGCCAGCTCTTGAGAGCTGGGAAACATGAATACTGACTGCATGTTTAATGACTGGTATCTGTGTTTAGATGAGACTGTTCTTACAAGTGACTTTTTTAGCCAGAGTGGTGCCTCTCTCCTATAATTCTAGCACTCAAAAGGCTCAGACAAGAGGATTACAAGTTCGAGGCCAACTTGATCTACCTGGTAGGTTCCCAAAATGCCAGGGCTACAAGTGACCCTGTCTCAAAAATAACCCCAGATACTTGAGCTAGAGCTCAGGAGATAAGAGCACTAGTTGCTCTTCCAGAGGACCTGGATTCAATTCTCAGCACCAATATGGCAGTTTACAATGGTTTGTAAACGTGAGTTCCAGGAAATCCAACACCCATTTCTGGTCTCCATGAGCACCAGACATGCACGCAAACAAAACACCCATATAGATAAAATATCTTTTACATACTATTTTTATTGATTATTTGGGAATTTCACATTATGAACTCCCATCACACTCAGTTCCCAGTCCGCCAAGGTTCCCCCTTCTTTGGTCACCTTTCCCAACAACTACAACAACAAAAAAGAGCTGGGCCTGGTGGTACACACCTGTAATCCCAGCACTAGTAAAGGCAGAGGCACCCAGATCTCTGTGAGTTTAAGACCAGTCTGGTCTATAAAGTAAGTCCAGGACAGGGAAGGCTACACAAAGAAACCCTGTCCTGAAAAACCAAAAATAAATAAATATAAAAAATGAAAAAAAAAAAAAAAAAAAAACCTCCAATTTGTGTTGCCCACTAACTGGAGCATAGTCAAACTCTCAGTAGCCAACCCCTTAAAGAAAACTGAGCCAGTCTCCATGTGCAACCCCACCAGAAGTTCTCAAATGTGGAGAGCTACACTTCAGCATCCTTACAGATAAAATAATTTAAAAAACCCAATCCTATGTGGAGCAATGATGCATACCTTTAATCCCAGCACCTGGGAAGTCGAGGCAGGTGGATTTCTGAGTTTGAAGTCACCCTGGTCTACACAGTGACTCACAGGACAGCCAGGGCTAGAGAGAGAAACCCTGTTCAGAAAACCAAAACAAAACCCAAAAAGCTGACACTGTCATCTGATATCAAACAGAGAATATGAGTGTCTCTGAGGCTGATAATACTTGGGGGGGGGGGGGGGTCTGCTGCCAAATATCTTAAGTTTAAAAACTAAACTTTGGCCCACGCCTTTAATCAGTCAGGGAGGCAGAGGCTCTGAGTTCAAGGCCAGCCTGGTCTACAAAGGGAGTTCAGGAAAGACAAGGCTACAAAGAGAAAACCTGTCTTGAAAAACCAAAACCAAACCAAACCAAAATCAAACAAAAAACACAAAGAAACCCAAAAAAACTAAAAAGCATTGTCAGATGTGGTGGTGCTGATCTTTATTTCTAGCACTCATGAGCCAGAGGCAGAGGCCATGGCAGAGACAGAAGGAACACCATGATTCATGGTGAGTCTAGTCTACATATTGAATTCCAGGCAACCGAAAGCTACATAGTGAGACCTTGTCTTAAACAGGCATATAAATGGTGTCATTTTACTTATTTTTTAAATAAATAAAAAGGGCAGTGCACAGCTACTACCATGACAGGTAAAAAGCAAAGTAAAGGGACTAGAGGGGTCAGGGGAGGAGGCGCCAGTAGTCTAGTCATTCCACAAAGTGAGGTGGTGCATGAAATCTCTGTCAGATAAATCATCCAAATGGAAAATATAATGCTGTATGTTTGAAACAACCTGTAAGGACATTTCTTTATTGATATAAACCAATTTAACCTGCAGAGTTAAGGAATACCAGAGCCATCAAATTCCTAATAACTTGAACACATACTTTGTAGCAGTGACAGTGCAAATGAAGAGAAGCAGATCAGTGCCCATACTTCACAACCTGAAACAGGATGCCTCATAGTACTCTGGAGAGGAATTTTAATTCAGAACATGGCTGCTCTGGCTAGAGATCAACCAAAAGACCTTCTAGGTCTGTGTGATCTGACTAGAATAGAAACACCCCTTTAATCCAGGAGATAAAGGCAAGCAAATAAGAATTCAAGGCCAGTCTGGTTTAGAGCAAGTTTCAGGTTTACAAAAAAAAAGCTTAGGTGGTACATGCCTTTAACCCAAACAATGAAGATAGTTTATAAAAGGAAGCACCCATGTTTGAAAGTGATACCTAATTGAGTGGCAGAAAAAGAAAGTGAAAAATCAGAGAAGATCTGACAGAACAGGATATGCCCAACTCTCATAAGAGAGAGGAAAAGGAAGCTACCAAAGGGAGCAATACAGAGAATGAGGAGGAGGCAGTTTTACCAGAAGAGTAACAGAGAGACAGGTTGCAGAAAGAGAACTCAGGTGAAGACCAAATAAGCCAGAGAATGAGAGGATCCAGAAGATTAGAGCAGATTGCTGGAATTAGTTTGAGGCTAAGCAAAGCAATTCAGTGGCTAAGAGAGAAGCCATATTGAATAAGTCAGCTGGGAGAGAGTTTGAGCCAGAACAGCTGAATTGAACTAGCCAGCTCAGAGTTCAGTAAGAACAAGAAAGGGTGAGCTTACTAAGCAGTAAGTCTCAGAGGCTGAAAACATTCTAGGCCTAGGTTAGCAGACATAGGCAATAAGTCTCCAAAACAACAATTATGTCAGATGAATAGAAGTTACTTTTACAGTACTTACCTCCTTGGCACTAGTGAAGGCAACCCCAGAAAAGGCGTATCTGTCCAAAACAAGGGTCACACCCTGGTTCAACTTCGCCTTAATTAATGGCCTGAAAAACAGAATGCTCTTGAGCCCTGGAACTGGTTTCCGAAACTATCCCAACTCGAAAATCCCGTAAGATGGCAATTACAGCACAGTAGTTTATAAACTTATTTACAATCAGAAAGCTCTACATATTCTTTCTAGAAGATGCCAGTGGACACTTCTACTGTGCCCTGCTGAGAGAAGGGGGAACCCAGGCAAAGAGCAAAGGATGGCAGAGGGCATCGGGGATCCAGAAGATGAGACCGATGCCTGTGCCCCCAAGTCTGGACTGCAAGAATAATACACAAAATATCAAGGATGTTTTCCACCAAACACCACAGCCTCACCACTGTTACCAGTGTGTCAAAATCTTAGATGCAGAAAGATGACTGGCTTCCCATTAGCAAAGAAATACCAGAGTCCACAAGGCAAAGTCAGATTCCTTGCACTTAGGAGGCATTCAATTTTGTGGAGTGGACAAGGTTGAAATAGGTCTATGTAGCCCAGGCTGCCCCAGAATCTGTTTGTGCAGCCCAGGCTGACTTCCAACTCTTGATCTTTAGGGCATGATGGCACAAACCTGTAGCACTAATACATGGGAGGCTAAAGCAGAGAATCCCAAGTTGCAAGCCAACCTAAACTACATATACAGTGAGACCTGTAAGAGTTTTTAAATATATGCTGCTAGTGTCAGTAAATGTGAACATACTATATATGTATATATATATATATATATATATATATATATATATATATATATATAAACGCAGATCTTTTTTTGAAGACTTATTTTTATTATTTTAATTATGTGTACAGGGGTGTATGTGTTCGTGAATGCAAGTGCCCACAGATGTCAGATCCCCTAGACTGTGGTTACAGGCAGTTATAAGCCACCTGATGTGGGTGCTGGGAGCCAAACTCAGGTCCTCAGGAGGAGCAGTATGTACTCTTAACCACTGGGCCATCTCTCCATCCCTTAAACTCAGATCTTATATCCTTCACAAAATTAACATAGACCCCAAACCTAAATGTAAAACAGAAAATTCCTCTAAAACAGTGTTTGTATGTCTGTGGGGGTAGGGGTGGGGCAGGAGAGACAGACAGACATCTGGATGCCCTTGGGTTTGGTAACAACAAAGCCACCAGAGATTGCTAGGCTAAGAGCTAAGGAAGAAGTTGTGCAGTGTTCCCAGCACTTGGGAAGCAGAGGCCAGCATGGTCTAAGGACAGTCAAGGCTACACAGAGAAACCCTATCACAAAACCAAAACAAAACAAACAAAAAGGCCACAGAATGAGAAAGAAAAATGTAAAAAGGTGTATCTGACCAAGGACTGATATACAACAATGAAAATAACCACCACTTAGAAGGCTAAGGCAGGAGGCTGCCATTACTTAGAGAACTCCCTGTGCTACATAAAGAACCATTATCTCAACAGGGGGAAAAAAAAAGTTGAGTTAAGCTGTTTGCCAGGTAACATGAGGACTTGAGTTTGGATCCCCAGTACCCCAGAACTCAGATATAAACTAGTGGGAACGTAGCAACTCAGGGAGACAGATCCCAGAAGCACACTGGTCAGTGCAGCCCAAAATCAGTGAGTTCAGCGTTCAGTAAGAAACTTTTTATCTTCACCAGACACGAGGCCAGACTGGTCTACAAGTCAAGTTTCAGGACAGTCAGGCCTGTTAGATAGAGAAACTGTCTCAAAATAAACCTTAAAAACTTGTCTCAGTAGTTAAGGGTATTTGCTGCTCTTGCGGAGGATCCAGGTTTGGTTCCCAGAACCCACACGATAGCTTACAACTGCCTGTAACTCTAGTTACAGGGATCTGGCCTCCTTGGGCAGAAGGCATGCATGAGGTGCACAAACATACATGTACGCATTTATATTACACAAAGATAAATATTTTAAAAAATAACTGTCTCAATGAATAAAGTGGAGAACGATAGAGGGAAAACCCAATTGACCTCTGGTCTCCACGTGCAAGTACCCGCACATGTGTTCAGACACAAGCCACACAAAGGTCTGCAAGTTACAAGGGGTAGCAGTGAGTCAAGTTTTTACACTTGTTCCCAGCGGTTTGCAGAAAAAAGCAGGTGCACCGAGTGGTCCTCTAGTTCCGTTTTCTTTTCTAAGTAGGAACTCAGAAGTTTGCCGATTTCTGTTGATCTTTCTAGAAAGAGAAAAATACAAATACCACTTAAACCAGATTTTTCACCTAAGTTATGCTATGGTTTGCCCTTAAGTTTTTTTCTACTTGTACTCACATCTAACTCTGAACTTTATTAATCCTCTAGACAGCTTTGAACCATCTGAGGCAGAAACCATATGCGTCTTGATTTCAAAAGTACTTGTAAGACTTTTGACTGGTTGGCTTGGTTATCCAAGAGCAAACCAGGCAGTGGTGGCACACACTCTTAATCCCAGCACTTAGGAGGCAGAGGAAGGCAGATCTCTCTGAGTTTGAGCCCAGCCCGGTATACAGAGCAAGTTTCAGGACAGCCTGGGCTACAAAGAGAAACCCTGTCTGGAAAAACAAAAACAAAACATTCAAGATAGCATTTTTCCAACTCCCTACCTACTTGATTTGTAGGATTAGGGGATTGGTGTTCCAGTGCATAGAGGTGAAAGTGTCTTCCACTGGGGCCTGAAGCTCAACAGTTTTGGCTAGACGGTCTGGCCAGCTCCAGGAACGAGAAATGAGCCTGTCTCCACCTCTCCAGCGCTGGGATTATAAAAAAATATACCCTGGGAGATGAACTCAGGTCCTTCCTTATTTCAGGTGCATTTGACCAACCAAGCCATTTCCACCAGCCCAGAAGTGGCGCCCTCCACCGAGAGCTGGGTCCTCCCACACCAATGACTAATTAAGAAAACGTCTCACAGGCATGTCTACTGGCCAATCTGGTCGGAGCACTTTCCTCAATTAAGAGTCCCTCTTCCCAAATGACTCTAGCTGTGTCAAGGTGACGTAAGTTAGCCAGCACATCCATCAATGCACAATAATATAGATAAATAAAGAAATAAATGTTCGAAGAGCTTTTGAAAATTAAAACAAAAACAAAACCAAAAACAACCTAAGCCCAAAGACTTAGGAGGGAACTCGCAAGGCCCGCCAGACCGCGCACCGGGAAAACGCAGCAGCTCGGCTCTGTAGCCCGAAGCGCACAGCGCAGACACCAGCCTGAGGCCCTGCGTGGTCTTGCCAGCACGGTCCACGCCCTCCAGCACGATGAGCGCCCCCCGACGCGACGCCATCGAGACCGCCAGCACGCACAGCTCCAGCGAACCTGTCAGGTTTCCGGCAATGCTGCAGCAGAAAGCAGGAGCGCGAGGGTGCTCTCGCCGCAACTCCTCTTCCGGCTGGAAGTCGAATTCTGTAGCCCCGGGGGGCCGGCTCCGGAAGTTGCGTTACTCGTGGCTTGGGAACCCAGACACCACCAACTCGCGGAACTTCCGTTTGCAGCGCCCAGAAAGGGCCAATGTTATCGACTGGGGTTGTGCAGGCTCTGGTCACGTGGAAATTCTAGCACAGTAACGGAATCAAATTTTCATGCGCCGGAGCCCGCTACTGTAAGGTTCTAAACGTTTATCACAGTAGCCTAAGATACGAGCACAGTAGACCCTCAAGACGTGCTGCAGCCTCTTTAAAGCGTTTAGAAAAGCTTGTTGTTTCAGTGTTACCGGGATTGTGTCGAAAGCCCAGGAACAGAAGTTGGTGAAAGGAAATGGATTTATTTGCAGCGTCAGCCAAAAATGAAAAATTCCCGCCTTCTTTTTGACTTGCCCCTAGTAGTGTTTTTACAGAAAAAATTTAAAGGCAGGAAAATCTGAGTTTAAGGCCAGCTACGTGGTAAGTTTCAAGCCAGCCAGGGCTACATTGTGAAGCCTAGTCTCAACAATAAAGCAAAACAAACCAACAAACAGTACTCTAGAGGCTGAGGCAAAAAGATCTTCAGTTAAAGGCTGGCCTGAGCTATGTTTCAGTAAGATTGATTAGGGAAGTTCTCAGTTACGTGCCTAACAGGGGTGAAGACGATTCCATACCCAGCACAGAATAAATTGCATATACTGAGTGTCATATCTTACAATCCCAGAACTTGAGAGGTAGAGGCAGGGTCAGACTTTAAAGGTCTGTGCAAACATTTGAACTGACAACTAGTTAAAGAAGATACTTAGATGCCAAACATAAATATGTAAAATGCTCATCATAAAATTGGTAGGAATCATAAATGAAAAAGATAATATTACACCTCTTCTAGAATAGCAAAATCTACATTTGCAACCATCCAGTACACTGGTGAGGATGTGGAGCAAAGGAAACTGTCAATGCTGATGAGAAGTGTGGAGAGCTGCTTGTTTGTCAAGCTGCTTTGTTATTTATCAAAAAACATGTTTTCAGGCTGGAGAGATGGCTCACAGGTTAGGAGCACTGTCTGCCTTCCTGAGTTCAATTCCCAGCAACCACATGGTGGCTCATAGTCATCTATAATGAGATTGGATGTCCTCTTATGGCCTGCAGGCATACATGCAGACAAAACACAGTATATATAATAAATAAATCTTAAAAAACAAAACAAAACATGTTTTCACCCTGGCCTTCAGCTTGAGACAAAGAGGAAGTTTTACCAAGTTCCTTGAAACTTGTTTGTGTAACCTTGGACCATATCTGCTACAGGGAAGTAGTTTTAGAAAACAAGTTTCACAGTTCCACAAACTTCTTTCTTGTATTGATGTGACTTGTTTTTGCTTTGCCTATAAAAAGAAATTGTGGAATAAACTCAGGTTGCAGTCTTACTGACAGCCCTCTCAAGCTGGCCCCATGTGTAGTGTGACTTGCTTTAATTATTTCAGTCCTCACTCCCCACTCAGGAACTGTTCAACTCTGTGGGTGGGGTTCAGAAAAGACAGAAACAGTGTGGCCAGTTTGGAGGACAGCTTGGCCGTTTTTCAAGAAGGTCAGTAATTACCCAGGTGAGTTGGAAACTATGTCTACAGAAAAACCTGCACACAAATGATTGTATCAGTTTTCTCTACACTTGCCTAAATATAGAAGCAGCTAAAATGTCCTCCAACAAGTAAACTTATAAACTGGTAATTACACAGTGGAAAATTTCTCAAATAAGAAATAATAGAATTATAAAGTCATATTGGGACATGGAGAAACTTCAAATGCATCATGATAAAGTGAAGCCAGTTTGAAAAGAACTTTATACTATAAATCCCAACCAAATGGCATTCTAGAAAGAGCAAAGCTACAGAGATTCTAAAATGTTTAATGGTTACATGTGTTTGTGTGTCCCATACTGTAGAAGACCAGAGGGATTCAAGGCAGTGAAAATATTCTTCAGGATGCCATAAGGGGAATTCTTAATATGTATTTGTCAGAAATATAAGACCACAGCAAGAGTGGACTCTATGGTAAACTATGGATTTTAGTTAATGTGTCAATATTGTTTCATTAACTATAACAGAGTTACCATAGAAATGCAAATGTCTACCACCGAGGAAACTGGTTGCAGAGCCCTATGGGGACTTACGCTCTATTTTTCAGGGAACCCAACACTGTTTTTTTTTTTTTTCTCTTAACTTTATTATTTATTTATTTATACAATATTCTGCCTGCATGTTTATCTGCAGGCCAGAAGAGGGCACCAGATCTCATTATAGATGATTATGAGCCATCCTTGTGGTTGCTGGGAATTGACTCTGGACCTTTGGAAGAACAGCCAGTAATCTTAACCCCTGAGCCATCATCTCTTTAGTCCCCAACACAGCTTTAAAAGGGGCAATTAGTGTTTAAAATGAGCTCTAGAACATAGACAGGTACAGTGCAATCCTGTTTGTTTCTTCATTTAAGCATTAAGTGTACAGAGAGGAGCACCTTCTTCAAAGGTAAGGCCCTAGACCCAAAGGTAAAGGCCATGAGAGGGAGTAGGAAACATTTTAAATTCTTATACAGAGTAAATTTTCTTTTCTTTTGAGACGGTTTCTCTGTATAGTCCTGAGTGTCCTAGAATTCACTCTGTAGATCAGGCTGTCCTCAAACTCAGAGATCTACCTGCCTCTGCCTCCTGAACGCTGGGATTAAAGGTGAGTGCTACCACACCTGGCTTTTTTTTTTTTTTTTAATAGAATGAATGCGTCCAAGGCTAGGAATATAGTTCACTTGGTAGAATGCTTAACCAGTAATGGCACATCCCTGAAATACCAGCATTTGGGAGCCCCTGAAATATTATTAGCATTTGTGAGGTGGAGGCTGGTGGATCAGTTCAAGGTCATCCTTGGCTACACATTCATATTGAAGGCAGCCTGGGCTACATGTGCTCCCAAACTGCATTTTTTAATCATGAGGATCATGGGCCAGGCATGGTGGTGCATGCCTTTAGTACCAGTATTGGATGGCAGAGGCAGCTGGACCTATGAGTTCAAGGACAGCCTGAACTACAAAATAGGGAGACCCTGCCTCAGAAAGTCTAAAAGAAGGAAAAAAATCAAAATAAGAAGAAAACCCCGCTTTTTTGGTGTGTTATGATAAATTGTACAATTTGAGGCTGGAGAAATGGCTCAGAGTTTAAAAATCATTTTAAAACTGTACAACCAGTGGGGTGCGGTGGTGGAGCCACCTGTAATTCCAGCATTCAGGGAGGCAGAGGCAGGCGGATGGCTGTGAGTTCAAGGACAGCCTGGCCTACAAAGCGAGTCCAAGATAGCCAAGGCTACACAGAGAAACCCTGTCTCGAAAAAAGCAAAAAACAAACAAACCAACAGTAACAAAAAAACTCCCGTACAACCAACAACCATTACTCTCAGGAGTCAAAGGATGTGAGGGGTTGTTCCCGCATAGTTGCTGTAGTGTTCCTTGGCCCTGGAGCTTTCCTGACAGGATGAATCCCTTACTTCTGGTCACTATAAAGTTAAGAGTAGAAGCATGATTGGCACGTGGTAACTCAAATTTCGCCATGTATCTTTGCTGGAGATAATTTCCCCCTTAAAATTTTTTTGTGAAACGGTCTCGTTAATCTTGGATGGTTTGGAACTCGCTAGGTCGACGACCACAGGCCTCGAACTCACGGAGACACCTGTTTCTGCCTCCCCCGTGCTGAGATTAAAGGCGCGTGTCCCCACGCTCGGCTTTTCCAGGTATTTTTGCAGGCGTCGAGGTCTGTACATGGCTTCTTCACAACCACTGAAGTGTGTGCATGGCTTCTTCACAAAGTGCGGGACAAGGCACCAAGACCCAGTGTGGGCTCGACCCCTCGGGACAAGATAGCAACAAAGAGCATCAAGGTTTAACCAACGCCTGTGCGGGTCTCCTTCTTCCTGCAGGACCCCGCAGCTAGGAGAAAGCTCAGGCAGCTCGTGCCGTCTCATGGCCCGGCCAGACCCCAGGTCTGAACAACGCGGGCGCAGGTGCAGGTGTCGGTTGGAGGGTGAAGCCTGGAGCCAGCACACGTGCAGGCGGTGTTCTCCGCCAGAAACTCAACAGGGCACCGCCACCTCTTGGAGGGCGGCTGGAGCAAGAGAAGTAGCTTCCGCATTGCAAACCGCAGACTCCATCGCCCACCCGGATTCCCTCAGGGCAAACACCACAGCGCCTCCTGGCGACCGCAGCCGACCGGAAGCAAGAGGGTGGTTCCTGACGCGCCCCGCCCCTTCTGTGGCCAATCGACGCGCGCGGCTCATGAATAGTGAGCGCGCGGCACCGCCCCGCCCCGAGTCCGCGGCACCGCCCGCTCGCGCAGACCCCGAGCGTGGCCGCAGCGAAGATGGCGACTGCCATGTACTTGGAGCACTATCTGGACAGTAAGCACTGTGGCCGAGCCGCCGCCCGCGAGGGTCCGCGTCGCCGCCACTGCCGCCGACCCCGGCCCACCGCGATCCCTGCGGGGCTCCGGGATGCCGGGACGGATGGGGACAGATCATGGGGACAGTGGGGGGTATACACGGCTGGGCTGGGGCGGGGCCGCGGATGGAGGGCGTGGGGCGCGGCGCGGGGTCCGGCCGCCTCCGCCGCGCCAATTCCAGGTGCGTCACGGAGGGGTGTGGCCTGAGGCTCAGCCTGCTCTCTCCGCCTCGGCCACACCCCCGACGCTGGCCACGCCCCCAGTCCGATCTTGCTTGTTAGGAGGCCCGCCCCTTCTTAACCTGCTGCTTATGGTGGCAAGATCCCCGTGTGGAGCAGAGAACTAGTGTTTGCATGTGGGGCTGTGGAAGTAGCACTAGGCTAGTGGGGTGCGCTTTTTTCGCGGGAGTTCGTGATATAGCAAGCCAACAACAAGGGTTGCTGTCCTGTAGAACGGGCACACCTTTGACATACCAGGTGTTTCTAACTCCGTTTATTTTATAGATGGTGAGATTGGTTCCTGGCGAGTATTGGGAGGAGAATTATTTCCCATTCATAACAGAGGAGGAATTGAGACCCTTTGGAGGGAGGTGGATCAAGCCAATGGGGCGCCCATTCTGCTTTTTTTTTTTTTTTTAGCTGGGCTGGAGAAGTGGGACTCCAAGGTGATCTGTCTTTATTCTGATGTCCATCCAGTGGACATTCTAATTTGGATCCAAGATGAGTTTATTTCAGTGCTGGCATCCTGTGATGCTTCCCTGTCTGCTCTCCCCACCTGCCCTGTGCCACGTGTGGGCAGGAGCCCCATTTCTCTATAACTCATTGATAGTTGGGGTGCACTTTTTTTTCTTTTTAAAGTTCACAGAAGGTTAAGGCTTGGAAATAAATATAGATCTGGAAGCTGCAGGTAAAGGTCGCTCTGAGAGTAGAGAGGTCCACTGGAGGGCATAGGGCTGACGAGCTGCCAGGGCCAAAGGAGTCAAACTGTGTATGGGATTGTCTTGATGAGCTCAGGAAATTACAGGCTTAAAACGTTTTGTAAGACTTAGCCCTAAAATGCTGGCCTTATGGGCTGTGGAGAGTATTTGAGTGTGACTAGACCCAGAGAGGCAACTGGACCCTGCTATGAGCTTGAGGATAGAAGCAGATCTGCACTAGGGGTTACAGTGCGGGCAGAAAAACAACGTGAATTGGTTTGCCAAACCAGCTCAGTCTAACTACAGGGTCTGGTGAACTGCTCAGTGGTACTGTTTGCATTTACAGTGCTCATAGCTGTGTGTGGCCAGAGGCTGGTCTGTTGGGCCATGCGGAGAGCCCATGTCTGGGACTACCTGGCCCGTAGTTCCTGGTTTGGTAGCCATCAGGACAAAGTTGGAGAGATAAAGGAGGACCCAGGCTCTGGCGTGAGCTTTTGGAAGTTAAGTTTGCTGGGTGGTGTACCTAGGGGTGAGGGCCAGTGTAGTTCATGGACTAGTCTCAGCTGTCTTCCCTGTCTGTGTCTGCGGGGCCGTGTTCCTGCACCCTCCTTGTCAACTGACGCTGCTTTTGAAGCTGCCAGCCTGTTCTGTGCACTGTTTGGTGCCTCCCCCTAAAATGGTCTCCAATGGTCTCCAATCATTTTGATCTCCAAGCTGGAACAGGAATAAAAGACAAAGCTCTCAGGCTTTGGTTTAAGGCGCTAGAGATAGTTGCGGTTTTTTTTCCTCTTAAGAGTTATTTGTAATTTTTTGTATATGGGTGTTTTGCGTGTAAGTCTGTGCACTACATGTATGCAGTGACCTCTGAAGCCAGAAGAGGGCATCGGATTCCTTAAAACTGGAGTCAGATGGATGTGAGCCTTCACGTAGGTGCTGAGACTTGAACTTGGGTCTTCTGGAAGAGCAGTAAGTGCTCTTAATAGCTGAGCTGTCTCTCCCATCGGTGGAGGCAGATTTTTGTCTGACTGAGAAGTACAGCACCTTCCTGTCTCTTTCAGGCATTGAGAACCTTCCCTGTGAACTTCAGAGGAATTTCCAGCTGATGCGAGAGCTAGACCAGAGAACAGAAGGTGGGTATAGCCTGAGCTGGGTTTTGACCATTGTCCAGGGAGAGATATAGTAGAAGATGTGGGGGATCAGAGGGCCCTGAAGGGACTGTGTATAGTGCAGGGTTAGCATTGCACAGTGTGTTGGAGGGAATGCTGGTACATTTTGTTTTTGTTTTTGTTTTTGTTTTTGAGACAAGGTCTTGCCCTGTAACCGTGGCTAGCCTAGAACTGGCTGTGTAGACCAGGCTGGCCCCAAACTCTTAGGGATCCCCCCCCCCCTTCTGCCTCCTGGCTTCCAGGAATAAAGGTGTGCACCACCATGCCCAGCTCAGGTACTTTTTTTTTTTTTTTTTTTTTTTTTTAAAGACAGGGTCTTGTTCTGTAGCCCAAGCTGGCCTTGAACTCCCAGTGCACCTTTCCATAGCCTCCTGAGTATAGGGGTAGGGAGGGAAGTACTGGTACTTTTAACTCAAGTCTAGTTTCTTGCATTTTTTTTAAAAACTGTCTCTCTTTCTGTGCGTGGAGACATGCACTTGCTGTGCATATGTGTGCATGCCTGTGGGGGAGGGGGCATGTGCTCATGGCACATGTGTAGGGGTCAGAAGTCACCTTGGATTTAAACCTCATCTCTCACCTTGTTTGAAACAGGTTGTCTTTTCATACTCATTGCTGCATATACCAGGCTAGCTGGGATTTCCCAGTCTCTGCCACCTATCTCCCAGCTGGAATTACAGATGCACATACTTCCACACTTGGCTTTTAAGTGGATTCAAGAGGATTCGGTCTCATGTCCTTTTGCTTTTGCAGCAAGCACTTTACCCATGGAATCATCTACGTAGCCTATTTTTTTATAGCCCTGGTTGCCCTTGAACTTGCTGTGTAGATTAGGCTGGCCTGGAACTCTACCTGCCTCTGCTTCCTGAGTGCTGGGATCTAACGCCTTCTCTCTCCTTCACCAGGTACCAGGCACACACACAGCATATCTACATAGATGCAGGCAAAACAGATGCATTGAAATAAATATTAAAAAGTTTCACATACTTAGGAATAGTCAACGAATGTTTGAGAAGTTAGTTTTTGCCTTTTGATATATTCCTACTTAAAAACAATTTAGGGGGCTGGAGAGATGGCTTAGAGGTTAAGAGTACTGGCTGTTCTTCCAAAGGTCCTGAGTTCAATTCCCAGCAACCACGTGGTGGCTCCTAACCATCTACAGTGAGATCTGGTGCCCTGCTTCTGGTGTACAAGCAGAATGCTGTGTACATAATAAAGAAATAAAAAACTTTTTTAAAACTTACTTTATATGCATGGGTTCTGCATGTATGTCTGTGCACAGCATGCATGCCTGATACCCCAGAGGCCAGAAGAGGGCATTAGATCCTCTGTAACTGGAGTTATAAACAGCTGTGAGCTGCTATGTGGGTGCTGGAAATTGAAACTCAGTCCTTTGGAAGAGCAGCCAGTGCTCTTAACCCCTGTGCCATCTCTCCAGCTCCTGTTTCCACACTTTGAAAAAACAACCAAACATATGCTTACTTTATATCATATGCATAACTGTTTTGTCTGCATTTATGTATATGGGCCACCTGTGTGCCTTGGTGTTGCAGGATGCTGGAAGGGAAAGCATCAGCCTCACTGGAGTTAGAGTTTAGAGTTAGGCTGGTTGTGAGATGCTGTGGGATTAAGTCTGTGACCTCCATAAGAGCACACAGTGTTCTTAACTGCTGAGGCCTCTCTCCAGCCTTATATACTTAGAACTTAAAAAGATGGATTTATTTTTACTTAAACATATATACCTGTGTGTGTGTATGCAGGACTCATGGAAGCCAAAAGAGGATATTGGGGCCCCTGAGCTAGGCAGTTATGAGCTGCTGTAAGTGTAAGTAGATGCTGGAAATCAAAGTCCAGTCCTCTAGAAGAACAGCAGGTGCTCTTAACTGCTGACTCATCTTTCCAGCTCACGCCCCCTTTTAAATATTAATTAACTTGTGTGAGTGTGTGTATACACACATACATGTGTTTCTGTCATAGTGCATATGGAGGTAAGAGGATAACTGTGGGAGCCTGTTCTTTCCTAACACCAAAGACTGAACTCATGTCATTGAGCTTGATGGCCAATATCTTCATCCACTGAGCCACCTTACTGTCTGTCCCTTTTTCCCTGCCCAAACTGGGTCTCTTAGCCCAGGCTGGCCTTGAACTTGCTGTGTAGCCAAAGCTGGCGTGAAGTCCTAAGTCTTCCTTCTCTACCTCTCAAGTGCAGGGATTGTAGAAATGTTCTGTCATGCCACTCTTTCAACTCCGTATTTCTAAAGAACATGCTCTTATTGCCCGCCTTTGCCTTCCCTCCCATCCTCCCTCCCTCCTTTCTTCTCTTGTGCTGCTAGGTAATGTGGATGGAGCATGTGCCTTGCTTCCTAGTCTTACTGTAGGTTGGGTGTTTAGAGTGCTTCTTGCTCTGGGCTATTGAATATGTTATCCTGAGTGTCTTCTGGTGTCTAAATACCTCTCTTTTAGGTATGTGACTAAGTTGTGCACCAAAAGCTAGGAAAATGACCATAAATATACTGTTGAGGAGAATCGGAGGGCAGTTTGACCACTTGCTGGACAGTACTTGTGCTGGGTCTATCCTGTGTATGTTGTACCAGGAAGCACACAGTGACATGGCCAGTGATGCTCCTGCCAGCTCCCTGGATGCATGCCACTCTTATCTCTTGCTTCCACTTCTCACCTGTCCCCATTAGATAAGAAAGCAGAGATTGACATCCTGGCTGCGGAGTACATTGCCACAGTGAAGACTCTTTCTTCAGAGCAGCGTGTGGAGCACCTGCAGAAGATCCAGAGTGCCTATAGCAAGTGCAAGGAGTACAGTGATGACAAGGTGCAGCTGGCCATGCAGACCTATGAGATGGTGAGTGCCTGGCCAAATGCAGGCTTTCGCTCCTGCCTTGCGTGCCATAGAATGGAAAGTGTGTACACATAGAGGCAAAGAACACATGGAGGGAGTCTTCATCTGGGCCTACTCCTGTGATTTTGGATTTTTTGAGGGAGGCCCTCTGTTTGTCTTATTGGTGAAACCATGTTTTGTTTGTGTTTTCTTGGGGTGGGGGTGGGGAATCTGATCCGGGGCCTTGTGCATACCAAGCAACTGCTGAGCCAGTGAGCTGCGTCCCTGTCCTGTTTACTCTAAAGTCAGCTTTTCACGTGTTCTTTTGCAGGTGGATAAACACATCCGAAGGCTTGATGCTGACCTGGCACGCTTTGAGGCTGACCTGAAGGACAGAATGGACGGAAGTGACTTTGAAAGCTCTGGACCACGAAGTTTGAAAAGCAAGTTGGCTGATAATCTGTTTGCTAGGGATTGCAGTTTTGAAGGCTTTTGTCTAAATGTGTTAGGAACACGATGGTGAATGAAGCTGGGTGAATCTTGCTTGGATCTGTTCTGTGAGAATAATGGGGGGGGGTCTTTGTTCTTCAGAAGGTCGGAGTCAGAAAGAAAAAAGAAGCTCCCGGGGCCGAGGCAGGAGGACATCAGAAGAGGATACGCCAAAGAAAAAGAAGCATAAAAGCGGGTAAGTGGGGTTAGTTTGTTTTTTTTCAAGATAGGGTTTCTCTGGGTAGCTCTAGCTGTCCTGGAACTTGCTCTGGAGACCAGGCTGGCTTCAAACTCACAGAGATCTGCCTGCCCCTGCCTCCTGAGGGCTGGGATTAAAGGCGTGCACCACCAGCGCCCAGTGATTCTTTTTTTTTTTTTTTTCCTTTTAATAACTTGTATAAATGATGTGGAGAGTAACCATCTCTTATCCCTTAGGGTAATTTCTTCTTTAGTCCAGGCAGATTGAGCTGGGGTCTGCTTAGCACCCCACCCACATTTCCACTTTCAGGTATTTTGGGAACCTGCCCTGGCTCTGATCTAAGAATTGTGGTTTCCCAAAGTTGCCCATGGTTTCAGTCTGCGCTGAGGTAGTGGGTCTTCCCTTTCTTGCCTCCAGTTTACACTGCTTCTGGGTTGAGGGAGGCTGGCTATGAAAACAGTTCCTGTTCTCACAGACTCTAGAGCTGAGGGAATTGTCACTCTGCATTTGTTAACTTGTACCTCATTTAGTTCCCATATTCAGCGTATGTTCTCAGGGTATATGGCGTCCACATGTAGGTCCTAAAGTGTTATATTGATAGCTGGGTCACCAGTTCTGCCAAATCCAGCAGTGGGACAAACCCCTCTCCAGTTAAAGGTCACCCAGCTTCATTACTCCAGGGTCTTGCTACCTACAAGAGGTGGTTTTGAGCTTTGCATTTCTGACTTGTGGGATGTTCCTTCCTTCCCAGAAACCAGAGGCTGTGTGACTGTGCTACTTCTGGGTTTGCACAAATATTCTTGCTGGTGTCTTCACTGAGTGTTTCACCTGGTGTCCTAGGCATGAAGAGCCCTGCATAGGTTCTCTAGGTGGTGGGGAGGCCATCGCCCACTGGCTGGAGCATCCTCCTGAGGCCTCAGGTGTCAGGCAGGCATTGTAACTGCTCCTAAAGACACACAGATTGAGGCATACTGTTGAGCTTCTCCCTTGATGGGAGCCCTCATATTATGGCTGATGCTTAGGAGACAGTCATTGCTTTCAGGCCCGTTTGCTGGGCTGGCTGCAGTAATGGCTGAATGGTGTCGTGGTAGGGTACCTGCTCTGTATTGACTTGGCATTGTCTCATCTTCTCTCTGGCCCCTGAATGACAGTGCTATCACTACCCCAATTTACATAATGTTCAGACAGGGCAGACTGATGGAACAAAAGGTGGGCTCGGGCTTTGACATCTGATGCCCAGAGCAGCTTCCACAGAGTAGATATCTAGAGACAGCAAGAGGCACTTAAGTCCTGGACTTGCTGGATCAAGGTGGGAAGCTTGGTGTGGTGTCAGAATCTGAAGTTTATAGACACTTGCCTGTTGCTAGCCTGGAGTTATACACAGTCCTGATCCCTAAGCCATGTTTGATGTTTTTTTTTTTTTTTTTTTTTTTTTTTTTTTTTTTTTTTCATGACATAGATGAGGTGGACTAAATATTTCAGTTCCAGCTGCGTGATGACTGTCATTTTCCATGGGAGACTTGGAGCAGTGTTCAGTTAGGTTCCTGTGGCTCAGTGACCACTTGGCCAGATGATGGGTATCATGGAGAATACTTTCCTAAAACTGTTAGACCCTATCTTTTTCCCATCTGGGGTCCTATAAGTGAGACTCAACATTCAGCTTCTTGGTTGCCCCAGGGCCTGTTTTCTAGGAAGTTAAGGCCTGCCTGTGGACACAAAGGGGTCAGTTTCATCTGCATGCCCTTATTCTAAAGCTTGGATAAGCTGCTAGGTCCCTTCTCTGTTACCTGCATTATCAGGAAGCACATGGGTAGTTGTAGCGCTTGTTTTAAAAACTACTTTATTAGGCCTTTATCTCCCTTCCAACCTCCCAACCCTATGTAGGAGAGAGAAGGTTAGTGGGGAGAGAGGACCCCTTTACTTCTTATAAGGGTTCTTATAGGTATCTATACCAATCTCTATCAACAGCAAACACAGCCAGCAGTCTCCTCCAAGCCACTGTGCTCCGAAGCATTTCTCTCAGTCTATCTGCTCCAAACCACCACACCGTTCATTTCTCTGGTCTCCACACTGCTATAGGTCACACTTTCTGTGCTCTCAAATTTATAGTCTTAGAGCCCTAGGCCACTGGAAGGCTGTTACCCACTGGTAAGAGCTACCCCGGCCTGAGACAATTAACAGATGTGGACAAACTGTAGCCCAACTAAAATTTCACACTTGGGATTAAAGTAAAAATATATTTACATAACATAACCGAGTTTACAAAAATAAACAAAACTTGCATTACAGGTGGTCATATCTGGAGGGAGCTCCTGGCCACATCTGGGGAGGGGAGCATATCCAGCAAGGGCTAGAGCAAGTCACATGCCCCAGCTGCAGGCCATAACTAGATAACCTTCTCAGTCTCTTCTGCTCTCTCCTGTTTTTGTTTTATATTGCAGAGACAGGGTTCTAGTATGTGCAAGATGGCCTTGAACTGTTTTTATGGCTTAGGCTGGCTTTGAACTTGGGATCCTCCTGCTTCAGATTTCCAAGTGCTGCCTTAAAGCTTGGTGACCCTATGCCTGCCTGCCTAAACCTGGAGATTCTGAGCTGCAGGTGACAGGATAGCTGAATGGCTGTGGCTGTTGGGTGGAGCTTACTGTGGGAAAGTTTTCTGTAGCCAAGAGAATTGAGCAACAGAGGCAGGCACCCTGCTAGGCTTGGCTTCTGCCTCTGTGGGGCCTGCATGGTGTCCACTGACAGTGGGCCATGCAGAGGGCGAGGCACAGAGTGTCATAGGCAGGTCTTTAAGAAATTAGTCTCCTACTTGAAGGACCTCTTGGATGTTGCTTAAAAGTAATATTGTAGAGCACTTGGAATTGATGTTTCTGCTTCTTTCTTTCTTTCTTTCTTTCTTTCTTTCTTTCTTTCTTTCTTTC